>NC_069502.1:482425206-482745206 GCF_027579735.1 Bombina bombina | reverse complement strand
AATCCTTAGTTGCCTGTAAATAAAGTTTCAGGGCACGGACTACGTCTAGATTGTGCAGAAGTCGTTCCTTCTTTGAAGAAGGGTTAGGGCACAATGATGGAACAACAATCTCTTGATTGATATTCTTGTTAGTGACTACCTTAGGTAAGAACCCAGGTTTAGTACGCAGAACTACCTTATCTGAATGAAAAATCAGATAAGGAGAATCACAATGTAAGGCTGATAACTCAGAGACTCTACGAGCCGAGGAAATAGCCATTAAAAACAGAACTTTCCAAGATAACAGCTTGATATCAATGGAATGAAGGGGTTCAAACGGAACACCCTGTAAAACGTTAAGAACTAAATTTAAGCTCCACGGTGGAGCTACAGTCTTAAACACAGGCTTAATCCTAGCCAAAGCCTGACAAAAAGCCTGAACGTCTGGAACTTCTGACAGACGTTTGTGTAAAAGGATGGACAGAGCTGAGATCTGTCCCTTTAAAGAACTTGCAGATAAACCCTTTTCTAAACCTTCTTGTAGAAAAGACAATATCCTAGGAATCCTAACCTTACTCCATGAGTAACTCTTGGATTCGCACCAGTGTAAGTATTTACGCCATATCTTATGGTAAATTTTCCTGGTAACAGGTTTCCTAGCCTGTATTAAGGTATCAATTACTGACTCCGAAAATCCACGCTTTGATAAAATCAAGCGTTCAATTTCCATGCAGTCAGCTTCAGAGAAATTAGATTTTGATGTTTGAAAGGACCCTGAATTAGAAGGTCCTGTCTCAGAGGCAGAGACCAAGGTGGACAGGATGACATGTCCACTAGATCTGCATACCAGGTCCTGCGTGGCCACGCAGGCGCTATTAGAATCACCGATGCTTTCTCCTGTTTGATCCTGGCAATCAAACGAGGAAGCATCGGGAAGGGTGGAAACACATAAGCCATCCTGAAGGTCCAAGGTGCTGTCAAGGCATCTATCAGGACCGCTCCCGGTTCCCTGGACCTGGACCCGTAACAAGGAAGCTTGGCGTTCTGGCGAGACGCCATGAGATCCATATCTGGTTTGCCCCAACGTTGAAGTATTTGGGCAAAGACCTCCGGATGAAGTTCCCACTCCCCCGGATGAAAAGTCTGGCGACTTAGGAAATCCGCCTCCCAGTTCTCCACTCCTGGGATGTGGATCGCTGACAGGTGGCAAGAGTGAGACTCTGCCCAGCGAATTATCTTTGATACTTCCATCATCGCTAGGGAACTCCTTGTCCCTCCCTGATGGTTGATGTAAGCCACAGTCGTGATGTTGTCCGACTGAAACCTGATGAACCTCAGAGTTGCTAACTGAGGCCAAGTCAGAAGGGCATTGAGAACTGTTCTCAATTCCAGAATGTTTATTGGAAGAAGACTCTCCTCTTGAGTCCATGATCCCTGAGCCTTCAGGGAATTCCAGACAGCGCCCCAACCTAGTAGGCTGGCATCTGTTGTTACAATTGTCCAGTCTGGCCTGCTGAAGGGCATCCCCCTGGACAGATGTGGCCGAGAAAGCCACCATAGAAGAGAATCTCTGGTCTCTTGATCCAGATTCAGCGTAGGGGACAAATCTGAGTAATCCCCATTCCACTGACTTAGCATGCACAATTGCAGCGGTCTGAGGTGCAGGCGTGCAAAAGGAACTATGTCCATTGCCGCTACCATTAAGCCGATTACCTCCATGCATTGAGCCACTGACGGGTGTTGAATGGAATGAAGGACACGGCAAGCATTTAGAAGCTTTGTTAACCTGTCCTCTGTCAGGTAAATTTTCATTTCTACAGAATCTATAGGAGTCCCCAAGAAGGGAACTCTTGTGAGTGGTAAGAGAGAACTCTTCTCCTCGTTCACTTTCCACCCATGCGACCTTAGAAATGCCAGAACTAACTCTGTATGAGACTTGGCAGTTTGGAAGCTTGACGCTTGTATCAGAATGTCGTCTAGGTACAGAGCTACCGAAATTCCTCGCGGTCTTAGTACCGCCAGAAGAGAGCCCAGAACCTTTGTAAAGATTCTTGGAGCCATAGCCAACCCGAAGGGAAGAGCTACAAACTGGTAATGCCTGTCTAGGAAGGCAAACCTTAGATACCGGTAATGTTCTTTGTGAATCGGTATGTGAAGGTAAGCATCCTTTAAATCCACTGTGGTCATGTACTGACCTCTTTGGATCATGGGTAAGATTGTCCGAATAGTTTCCATTTTGAACGATGGAACTCTTAGAAATTTGTTTAGGATCTTTAAATCCAATATTGGTCTGAAGGTTCCCTCTTTTTTGGGAACCACAAACAGATTTGAGTAAAACCCTTGTCCGTGTTCCGACCGCGGAACTGGGTGGATCACTCCCATTAGTAAAAGGTCTTGTACACAGCGTAGAAACGCCTCTTTCTTTATCTGGTTTGTTGACAACCTTGAAAGGTGAAATCTCCCTTGTGGAGGAGAAGCTTTGAAGTCCAGAAGATATCCCTGAGATATGATCTCCAACGCCCAGGGATCCTGGACATCTCTTGCCCAAGCCTGGGCGAAGAGAGAGAGTCTGCCCCCCACTAGATCCGTTTCCGGATCGGGGGCCCTCACTTCATGCTGTCTTAGGGGCAGCAGCAGGTTTTCTGGCCTGCTTGCCCTTGTTCCAGGTCTGGTTAGGTTTCCAGCCTTGTCTGTAGCGAGCAACAGCTCCTTCCTGTTTTGGAGCAGAGGAAGTTGATGCTGCTCCTGCCTTGAAGTTACGAAAGGCACGAAAATTAGACTGTCTAGCCCTAGGTTTGGCTCTGTCTTGAGGCAGGGCATGGCTTTTACCTCCCGTAATATCAGCGATAATTTCTTTCAAACCGGGCCCGAATAAAGTCTGCCCCTTGAAAGGTATGTTAAGTAATTTAGATTTAGAAGTTACATCAGCTGACCAGGATTTTAGCCACAGCGCTCTGCGTGCCTGAATGGCGAATCCGGAATTCTTAGCCGTAAGTTTAGTTAAATGTACTACGGCATCAGAAATAAATGAATTAGCTAGCTTAAGGGTTTTAAGCTTGTGTGTAATCTCATCTAATGGCGCTGAGTCAAGGGTCTCTTCCAGAGACTCAAACCAAAATGCTGCCGCAGCCGTGACAGGCGCAATGCATGCAAGGGGTTGCAATATAAAACCTTGTTGAACAAACATTTTCTTAAGGTAACCCTCTAACTTTTTATCCATTGGATCTGAAAAGGCACAACTATCCTCCACCGGGATAGTGGTACGCTTAGCTAAAGTAGAAACTGCTCCCTCCACCTTAGGGACCGTTTGCCATAAGTCCCGTGTGGTGGCGTCTATTGGAAACATTTTTCTGAATATAGGAGGGGGTGAGAAAGGCACACCGGGTCTATCCCACTCCTTAGTAACAATTTCAGTAAGTCTCTTAGGTATAGGAAAAACGTCAGTACTCGTACCGCAAAATATTTATCCAACCTACACATTTTCTCTGGGATTGCAACTGTGTTACAATCATTCAGAGCCGCTAACACCTCCCCTAGTAATACACGGAGGTTTTCCAGCTTAAACTTAAAATTTGAAATGTCTGAATCCAGTTTATTTGGATCAGATCCGTCACCCGCAGAATGAAGCTCTCCGTCCTCATGCTCTGCAAATTGTGACGCAGTATCAGACATGGCCCTAGCATTATCAGCGCACTCTGTTCTCATCCCAGAGTGATCTCGTTTACCCCTAAGTTCTGGCAATTTAGACAAAACTTCAGTCATAACATTAGCCATGTCTTGTAGAGTGATTTGTAATGGCCGCCCTGATGTACTTGGCGTTACAATATCACGCACCTCCTGAGCGGGAGATGCAGGTACTAACACGTGAGGCAAGTTAGTCGGCATAACTTCCCCCTCGTTGTCTGGTGAATGTTGTTTAACATGTACAGATTGACTTTTATTTAAAGTAGCATCAATGCAATTAGTACATAAATTTCTATTGGGCTCCACCTTGGCTTTTGAACATATTGCACAAAGAGATTCCTCTGTGTCAGACATGTTTAAACAAACTAGCAATTAGACTAGCAAGCTTGGAAATACTTTTCAACTAAATTTACAAGCAATATGCAAAACGTTACTTGTGCCTTTAAGAAGCACACAAAAACTGTCACAGTTGAATAACAATGAACCGGATTAGTTATAGAAACCAAATTTTCACAGTAAAAAGCATAAATTTAGCAAAGGATTGCACTCATTAGCAATGGATGATTAACCCTTAATATCAGAAAAAACGGATAACAATTGAAAATATAAGCGTTTTTATCACAGTCAAAGCACAGTCTCACAGGTCTGCTGTGAGTGATTACCTCCCTCAAAACTAGTTTTGAAGACTCCTGAGCTCTGTGGAGACGTCCTGGATCATGCAGGGAGAAAAAGGCAGACTGTGACTGAATTTCTGATGCGTAGTAAAAGCGCCAAAATAGGCCCCTCCCACTCACAATACAACAGTGAGGGAAGCTCAGTAAACTGTTTTAATTTAAAACAAACGACAGCCATGTGGAAAATAACGCCCAAAACAATTTTTCACCAAGTACCTCAGATAATTAAACGATTTAACATGCCAGCAAACGTTTAAAATCTAATTTATGAAATGTCATTAAAAGCCTGCTGCTAGTCGCTCACACTGCAAGTTAGGCTAAAAGTTATATGCATACAGTATTTTCCCAGTGAAGTGCCATTCCCCAGAAATACTTAAGTGTAAACATATATACATATCAGCCTGATACCAGTTGCTACTACTGCATTTAAGGCTGTACTTACATTATATCGGTATTAGCAGTATTTTCTCAGTCAATTCCATTCCTTAGAAAATAATATACTGCAACATACCTCTTTGCATGTGAACCTACCCGCTGTCCCCTGATCTGAAGTTACCTTACTCCTCAGAATGGCCGAGAACAGCAAATGGATCTTAATTACGTCCGCTAAGATCATACACAAAACTCAGGTAGATTCTTCTTCAAATTTTGCCTGAGAAGAAAACACACTCCGGTGCCGTTTAAAATAACAAACTTTTGATTGAAGATATAAAACCTAAGTTTAATCACCACAGTCCTCTCACACATCCTATCTATTAGTTGGGTGCAAGAGAATGACTGGGTGTGACGTAGAGGGGAGGAGCTATATAGCAGCTCTGCTTGGGTGATCCTCTTGCACTTCCTGTTGGGGAGGAGTTAATATCCCATAAGTAATGGATGACCCGTGGACTGACTACACTTAACAGGAGAAAATAGTGAGATATCTTGCAGAGGGATGCAGCACTCTTAAAATTGCAAAGCTTCTGAAGCGTGATCATCGAACAATCAAGCGTTTCATTCAAAATAGTCAACAGGGTCGCAAGAAGCGTGTGGAAAAACCAAGGTGCAAAATAACTGCCCATGAACTGAGAAAAGTCAAGCGTGCAGCTGCCAAGATGCCACTTGCCACCAGTTTGGCCATATTTCAGAGCTGCAACATCACTGGAGTGCCCAAAAGCACAAGGTGTGCAATACTCAGAGACATGGCCAAGGTAAGAAAGGCTGAAAGACGACCACCACTGAACAAGACACACAAGTTGAAACGTCAAGACTGGGCCAAGAAATATCTCAAGACTGATTTTTCTAAGGTTTTATGGACTGATGAAATGAGAGTGAGTCTTGATGGGCCAGATGGATGGGCCCGTGGCTGGATTGGTAAAGGGCAGAGAGCTCCAGTCCGACTCAGACGCCAGCAAGGTGGAGGTGGAGTACTGGTTTGGGCTGGTATCATCAAAGATGAGCTTGTGGGGCCTTTTCGGGTTGAGGATGGAGTCAAGCTCAACTCCCAGTCCTACTGCCAGTTTCTGGAAGACACCTTCTTAAAGCAGTGGTACAGGAAGAAGTCTGCATCCTTCAAGAAAAACATGATTTTCATGCAGGACAATGCTCCATCACACGCGTCCAAGTACTCCACAGCGTGGCTGGCAAGAAAGGGTATAAAAGAAGAAAATCTAATGACATGGCCTCCTTGTTCACCTGATCTGAACCCCATTGAGAACCTGTGGTCCATCATCAAATGTGAGATTTACAAGGAGGGAAAACAGTACACCTCTCTGAACAGTGTCTGGGAGGCTGTGGTTGCTGCTGCACGCAATGTTGATGGTGAACAGATCAAAACACTGACAGAATCCATGGATGGCAGGCTTTTGAGTGTCCTTGCAAAGAAAGGTGGCTATATTGGTCACTGATTTGTTTTTGTTTTGTTTTTGAATGTCAGAAATGTATATTTGTGAATGTTGAGATGTTATATTGGTTTCACTGGTAAAAATAAATAATTTAAATGGGTATATATTTGTGTTTTGTTAAGTTGCCTAATAATTATGCACAGTAATAGTCACCTGCACACACAGATATCCCCCTAAAATAGCTATAACTAAAAACAAACTAAAAACTACTTCCAAAACTATTCAGCTTTGATATTAATGAGTTTTTTGGGTTCATTGAGAACCTGGTTGTTGTTCAATAATAAAATTAATCCTCAAAAATACAACTTGCCTAATAATTCTGCACTCCCTGTATAGTATGGTAGACTAAATATAACAAAGATTTATTTGGATTCTATATAAATAAAAGTGGGATATAAGAAATACTTATAACTATGTATTAACAAATGCGGATAAACACCGATTATTTGTTCACTTACAGTAAGGGTGAACCGTAGCTAAAGGTAAGGGCGGGGGGGCGGAGCCATAAGTTATATTGTAGTTAACGAGTTACCCTGGTTGTTATCATGATGGCTGATCTCTAGAAGTATACTTAAGTGGACACCTGATAAAAGTCCCTGGGCTTTTGTGTATAGAATGGATACGATTACATTCTGGATCAGTTATTCTCAAAGAGGGGTATACGGATGTATGCACTATGGGATATAAGACAAATGATAGCAGACATGGTATAAGATGAGATATAGGGGGCTTCTAGATGAGCTGCCCCTACAGGCGATGAGGGAAAAGGAAGTAGGGGTATGACCCGCAGGCAACTAGTACCGGCGGGAAAGGGAGGAGAGGAGCCTAACAAAAATAAATCATGTGCTCTAGTAATGAGGTGGTGCTGTATCCGAAACTACACACCTACAATATCAGAGTTTGTAGGGTATGGCAACTATATACATACTAAGACTTCTATCGGGCGCAGGCTATGTGAAACCATAATAGGAACTAGGATATCAAAGGTTATCTCAGCTATAGGTCTACGTTTTAGTAACGTGCAACTAGTTCAGATTATATAGCATGACATTAACAGTTGTTATTAGTAAACAATAAATTTTTTGGGTTCATTGAGAACATGGTTGTTGTTCAATAATAAAATTAATCCTCAAAAATACAACTTGCCTAATAATTCTGCACTCCCTGTATAGAAGATTATGCACAGATACTGATCTAAAAATCCACTGTAAAAAAAAAAAAAAAAAAAAGTTGAGGTTTGGCTGGGACACCCAGAGAAAGGGGCTTGGGAAACAAAAGAAGCAGACACATCTCCTCCTCCCCTCCCCCCCCCCCCTCACTTCCCTGCATATGAAAAGACAGATAACATAACATAAATAGGAGCCAGCAGGAGTCTTTATGCATGTATACATCTGACACTGTTGGGCTTGGCTAGGAGTCTGAAAATCAGCACAATGTTATTAAAAAAAAAAATTAGCAAAACTATACATTGTTACAAAAGCACGCCCTGATGGGCTATATAAATGGATCATCAACAATCCTTCTAAAATTGCACGCATTATCCGAATCATGAATGTTTCATTTTGATTTAACTGTACATTTAATAGAAAACATAAAAATGTATTTAAAATATCAATCAAAAGGCCAGTTAACATTACAATGTATATTTATTTACACTAAAGTACTATGTCTATCTGTTTTGCTGGCGTGAGTTGAAAGAAGAGATCTATACTTGCGGGAGTATAAGTTTCTTTTAAGGCAGAATAAGAAAAGAAAAAGTTCCCCAAAAACAGTAATTTGCCCAATTCCATGGTATAATTTGTTGAAGCAATACCTAGATAGGTATCTGGAGCACTACATGCCAGGGCATAGAGCAGCCAACTAGTGCTCTTGCACATGGATAACATTCTTGCAAAACTGCTGCCATGTAGTGCTCCAGATATGTGCACACTCCTAAGCTTACCTCCTGCTTTGCAACAAAAGATACCAAGAGAATAAAGACCATTTTGATAATAGAATACATTTTCATATGTGTGTGTAACATAGCAATTTGATTTTCTTAGGTTATGTAACATCAGTATTGTTTTTCAGACAGAAATTAACAATTGTTATACCAATTAAATATGTTTTAATTTGTTTTTGCTAGGATGAAGAGGAAATTTTATTCTTGGGATGAATGCATGAACCTTAGAGAGGTTAAGGTGAGTTTGTACGGTGCATTAAAGTGGTGGTAAATTATGTTTTTTTTTATATGTACATACTATGCAAATGCTAACCACTTTGTGGATGTGTTTGTTGTCTTTTTTTCTCTATTTTTTTTATAAAGAGGGTATTGAATTCTATGCTATGCTCTGCCCTGTTCCTTTTCTATTTTAGTCGCATAGTGATGTAGAGAGCGGTGCCTACATAGGCAGCAATGCATGCTCACAAGAAATAGACTGTAATTACCATGCGCATGTGTTAGTCAGCTGCTGCAATGTGAGCAATAAATTACAATATTCATTGTTTACTTGCAGAGCGGCGAGCTGCAGAGACAGCGTTATAAAGAATATAGAGAGCGTGATTGTGTCCTAGTAACAAGCATTTTATTAATGTAAGTTTAGTAATCATATATATTAAAGTGTTTATAAATAAATATCTGCAACTTCTTGTGCTTATATTGAATAAAGTGGTGATAGGAATGGGAATTCCCTTGGAAATAAGATGTGCATTTGCGTGATTACCTCTACAGCTCAGGATTTCCTAGAAATAAGAGCGCATATGCAGCGCTGCAATGCAATGCAAAGGTTAGTTACAATGTTACAGTACGGGTGATATGCGCAAAGTACTTTGCACATCATCATTTGCTACTTTGCGCATATCACCCGTACTGTAACATTGTAACTAACCTTTCAGGCATATCATGGATCCATGTAGGTTTTAATTATTGTCTCGCATTTTATTTAAGCTTAATTTGATCATTTTATCGGAGTTTGATTTGCTGCTGTTTTTATTGTGCTTATATAATAAATTGTATTTACTTTGAGATATTTTAGCCTTTTTAGATTTTTAGCGCCCACTTCCCTACCTTTTTTCTCTAAATAAAACATATTAATAACTAAATAATTCCTATTTAAAACTAAATACTTACCTGTAAAATAAACCCTAAGATAGCTACAATATAATTAATAGTTACATTGTAGCTAGCTTAGGGTTTATTTTTTATTTCACAGGCAAGTTTGTATTTATTTTAACTAGGTAGAATAGTTATTAAATAGTTATTAACTATTTACTAACTACCTAGCTAAAATAAATACAAATTTACCTGTAAAATAAAACCTAACCTGAGTTACACTAACACCTAACATTACACTACAATTAAATAGATTACCTAAATTAAATACAATTACCTAAATTACAAAAACAAACCAACACTAAATTACACAAAATAAAAAAATAAATGATCACATATTTATACTAATTACACCTAATCTAATAGCCCTATCAAAATAAAAAATCCCCCCCCCCAAATAAAATATAAAAACCCTAGCCTAAACTACCAATAGCCCTTAAAAGGGCCTTTTGCGGGGCATTGCCCCAAAGTAATCTGCTCTTTTACCTGTAAAAAAAAAATACAAACACCCCCCCCCCAACAGTAAAACCCACCACCCACATAACCAACCCCCCAAATAAAAACCTAATCTAAAAAAAAACAAGCTCCCCATTTCCCTTAAAAGGGCATTTGGATGGGCATTGCACTTAAAAGGGCATTTAGCTCTTTTTCAATTGCCCAA
Source organism: Bombina bombina (assembly GCF_027579735.1). Classification (NCBI taxonomy): domain Eukaryota; kingdom Metazoa; phylum Chordata; class Amphibia; order Anura; family Bombinatoridae; genus Bombina; species Bombina bombina. Next base: position 482,735,234 of record NC_069502.1, on the reverse strand, counting down.
ACCCCTAATCTAAAAATAAAACCCACCCAATAAACCCTTAAAAAAAAGCCTAACGCTAACCCCCGAAGATCCACTTACAGTTTTGAAGACCCGACATCCATTCTCAACGAAGCGGCAGAAGTCCTCTTCAAAGCCCGCAGAAGTCTTCATCCATCTGGTGCGGAGCGGCTCCATCTTCAAGACATCCGGCGCGGAGCATCCTCTTCAATCGACGTCTTCTTGCTGAATGAATGTTCCTTTAAATGACGTCATCCAAGATGGCGTCCATTGAATTCCCATTGGCTGATATAATTCTATCAGCCAATCGGAATTAAAGGTGAAAAAATCATATTGGCTGATGCTATCAGCCAATAGGATTGAGCTCGCATTCTATTGGCTGATTGGAACAGCCAATAGAATGCAAGCTCAATCCTATTGGCTGATTGCATCGGCCAATAGGATTTCTTCACCTTTAATTCCGATTGGCTGATAGAATTCTATCAGCCAATCGGAATTCAAGGGACGCCGTCTTGGATGACGTCATTTAAAGGAACATTCATTCAGCAAGAAGACGTCGATTGAAGAGGATGCTCCTCGCCGCATGTCTTGAAGATGTAGCTGCTCCGCGCCGGATGGATGAAGATAGAAGATGCCGTCTGGATGAAGACTTCTGCGGGCTTGGACGAAGACTTTTGCCACTTGGATGAAGACTTCTGCGGGCTTCGATGAGGACTTCTGCCGCTTTGTTGAGGATGGATGTCGGGTCTTCAAAACTGTAAGTGGATCTTCGGGGATTAGTGTTAGGCTTTTTTAAGGGTTTATTGGGTGGGTTTTATTTTTAGATTAGGGGTTTTGGCAATTGAAAAAGAGCTAAATCCCCTTTCAGGGCAATGCCCATCCAAATGCCCTTTTCAGGGCAATGGGGCTTAGGTTTTTTTAAGTTAATATTTTATTTGGGGGGTTGGTTGTGTGGGTGGTGGGTTTTACTGTTTGTATTTTTTTTACAGGTAAAAGAGCTGATTTCTTTGGGGCAATGCCCCGCAAAAGGCCCTTTTAAGGGCTATTGGTAGTTTAGGCTAGGTTTTTAATTTTATTTTGGGGGGCTTTTTTATTTTGATAGGGCTATTAGATTAGGTGTAATTAGTTTAAATATCTGATAATTTCTTTTTTTATTTTGTGTAATTTAGTGTTTTTTTTTTGTAATTTAGGTAATTGTATTTAATTTAGGTAATTTTATTTAATTGTAGTGTAAGGTTAGGTTTTATTTTACAGGTAAAATTTGTATTTATTTTAGCTAGGTAGTTAGTAAATAGTTAATAACTATTCTACCTAGTTAAAATAAATACAAACTTGCCTGTAAAATAAAAATAAAACCTAAGCTAGCTACAATGTAACTATTAGTTATATTGTAGCTAGCTTAGGGTTTATTTTATAGGTAAGTATTTAGTTTTAAATAGGAATTATTTAGTTATTAATAGTATGTTTTATTTAGATTTCTTTTAATTATATTTAAGTTAGGCTTAGGTTTGGGGGGTTAATAAATTTAGTATAGTAGCGGCGACGTTGGGGACGGCAGATTAGGGGTTAACAAATGAATCCAGGGGCGACAAGTAATATTAAGTTTGATTTAACCCCTGAATTTTGATCATACAACCCATTTTTTTTTTTCCCTCACCACTCTTAGTTTAACAAATGAAGGTAGGTGGTGGCGATGTTAGGGGCGGCCGATTAGGGGTTAATAATATCTAACTAGTGTTTGCGAGGCGGTAGTGCGGCGATTTAGGGGTTAATATTTTTATTATAGTGCGGCGATGTCCGGAGCGGCAGATTAGGGGTTAATAAATATAATGTAGGTGTCGGCAATGTTGGGGGCGGCAGATTAGGGGTTAATAAGTGTAAGATTAGGGCTGTTTAGACTCGGCGTTCATGTTAGGGTGTTAGGTGTAAACATAAAATGTGTTTCCCCGTAGGAATCAATGGGGCTGCGTTACTGAGCTTTACGCTGCTTTATTGCAGGTGTAAGGCTTTTTTTTCAGCCGGCTCTCCCCATTGATGTCAATGGGGAAATCATGCACAAGCACGTACAACCAGTTCACCGCTGGCATTGGAGTGCGGTGGGGAGCTCAATTTTGCTCTACGCTCACTTCTTGTCTGTTAACGCCGGGTTTATGAAAACCTGTAATACCTGCGCTGTAGGTAAGTGAGCGGTGACAACGTGCAAATTAGTACCGCACCCCTCATAACGCAAAACTCTTAATCTAGCCGTATGTTAGCTATACATAATGACACATAATCTCTTGTTTCAATCTTTTTTTGGTATTTTTCCAGCTAATAGTATTTTCTGCCTGTACGATAAGTTATATGATTTGTCTGGGTCACTTAAAGTGGCAAATACTGCCATTTTTATTTGGGGGACAGTATAATAACAGCAATTTGCTTCAGCAATTTTGAAATCCTCAAAATCCACAGTGTTGCAGCTGTGCAGCCCAGCTTGCTATTGCAGTGCAAAGTACGTTTTAAAAAATGCTGTCAGACTTCTTTTTTCCCATGCATTTTATCGGCTCTGTTTGGCATACTTAGTGCAGGTGTTGTGTCAGAAGAGCAAATTCATCAGACTAGCGAACGGAAGTAACGTTCCTTCAGCTGTGTGACAACAAATCCATACCGCGCATGCGCTCCTCATCGTAGTCCCATTCCAAACCGACTACCTCACAGCCTAAAGTTTGCTCTTCTGATAGAACACCACACGCAGTAACAGCCGTTGGACTCTAACGAGTCACTTGTCAGTGAGCGTGTGGTTCTCACTGCTGTTACTAAATACTGACACTGTTACCTTTAATGTGTGAAAAAAATCCAAGTGTGGCAGCACAACAAATTTTATTTGGAACACACAAGGAAAAACAGCAGAGCAACGTTTCGGGAGTGTTTCCCTTTGTCAAGCTGATTTTACACTGAACATGGTGAGAATTTATACACAGCCCCCACCTTTAATGTGTGTACATTAATAATGCTTCTTATGTTCACTCTATGCACGGTTTTATCTTACTGTTTCTTGTCAAGAGTGAATTCATTAGAGAACCGTGCAGCGAGTGAACATAAGTATTATTACTGTACACACATAATAAAGGTAACAGTGACAGTATTTATTAACACAGCAGTGAGTACCACATGCTCATGGCTGTTAGTGCGCACAGTGTTCTATCAGAAAAGCGAAGTTTAGGTTGTTACATATTCGCTATGGTGTGTGACTACGATGAGGAGCACATGCGCAATATAAATTTATCAGACAGCTGATGGAACGTCACTTCCGTTCACTAGTCGTCTGAATTCACTCTTCTGACAGAACACAGGCACTGACTGATGGTTATGCTGTGTATGCAGTGCAAAGGAGTACTTATTGATATTTGTAGTTCTCCTTAAAGGGACATAAAACAAGTTGGCATATAGATAATATAATATGTACTTTACCTGCAATTTTATACTGCAGTGCCTAGCCCAGTGATTTGCAACCTTTTTTTTGCCGTGGCACACTTTTTTACATTAAAAAATCCTGTGGCACACCACCATCCCAAAATTTTACAAAATCACACATTGTAGCCTAATTCAGGTTATATCTACTATATATATATATTTCTCCAACATAGGTGTGTCCGGTCCACGGCGTCATCCTTACTTGTGGGATATTCTCTTCCCCAACAGGAAATGGCAAAGAGCCCAGCAAAGCTGGTCACATGATCCCTCCTAGGCTCCGCCTACCCCAGTCATTCTCTTTGCCGTTGTACAGGCAACATCTCCACGGAGATGGCTTAGAGTTTTTTAGTGTTTAACTGTAGTTTTTTATTATTCAATCAAGAGTTTGTTATTTTGAAATAGTGCTGGTATGTACTATTTACTCAGAAACAGAAAGGAGATGAAGATTTCTGTTTGTATGAGGAAAATGATTTTAGCAACCGTAACTAAAATCCATGGCTGTTCCACACAGGACTGTTGAGAGCAATTAACTTCAGTTGGGGGAACAGTGTGCAGTCTCTTGCTGCTTGAGGTATGACACATTCTAACAAGACGATGTAATGCTGGAAGCTGTCATTTTCCCTATGGGATCCGGTAAGCCATATTTATTACGATCGTAAATAAGGGCTTTACAAGGGCTTATTTAGACTGTAGACTTTTCTGGGCTAAATCGATTCATTATTAGCACATATTTAGCCTTGAGGAATCATTTTATCTGGGTATTTTGATATAATAATATCGGCAGGCACTGTATTAGACACCTTATTTCTTAGGGGCTTTCCCAAAGCATAAGCAGAGTCTCATTTTCGCGCCGGTGTGGCGCACTTGTTTTTGAGAGGCATGGCATGCAGTCGCATGTGAGAGGAGCTCTGATACTTAGAAAAGACTTTCTGAAGGCGTCATTTGGTATCGTATTCCCCTTTGGGCTTGGTTGGGTCTCAGCAAAGCAGATACCAGGGTCTGTAAAGGGGTTAAAGCTTATAACGGCTCCGGTTCCGTTATTTTAAGGGTTAAAGCTTCCAAATTTGGTGTGCAATATTTTTAAGGCTTTAAGACACTGTGGTGAAAATTTGGTGATTTTTGAACAATTCCTTCATGTTTTTTCGCAATTGCAGTAACAAAGTGTGTTCAGTTTAAAATTTAAAGTGACAGTAACGATTTTATTTTAAAACGTTTTTTGTACTTTCTTATCAAGTTTATGCCTGTTTAACATGTCTGAACTACCAGATAGACTGTGTTCTGAATGTGGGGAAGCCAGAATTCCTATTCATTTAAATAAATGTGATTTATGTGATAATGACAATGATGCCCAAGATGATTCCTCAAGTGAGGGGAGTAAGCATGGTACTGCATCATTCCCTCCTTCGTCTACACGAGTCTTGCCCACTCAGGAGGCCCCTAGTACATCTAGCGCGCCAATACTCCTTACTATGCAACAATTAACGGCTGTAATGGATAATTCTGTCAAAAACATTTTAGCCAAAATGAACCCTTGTCAGCGTAAGCGTGGCTGCTCTGTTTTAGTTACTGAAGAGCATGACGACGCTGATATTAATATCTCTGAAGGGCCCCTAATCCAATTTGAGGGGGCCAGGGAGGTTTTGTCTGAGGGAGAAATTACTGATTCAGGGAACATTTCTCATCAGGCTGAATCTGATGTGATTACATTTAAATTTAAGTTGGAACATCTCCGCATTTTGCTTAAGGAGGTATTATCCACTCTGGATGATTGTGAAAAGTTGGTCATTCCAGAGAAACTATGTAAAATGGACAAGTTCCTAGAGGTGCCGGGGCTCCCAGAAGCTTTTCCTATACCCAAGCGGGTGGCGGACATTGTTAATAAAGAATGGGAAAGGCCCGGTATTCCTTTCGTCCCTCCCCCCATATTTAAAAAATTGTTTCCTATGGTCGACCCCAGAAAGGACTTATGGCAGTCAGTCCCCAAGGTCGAGGGAGCGGTTTCTACTTTAAACAAACGCACCACTATACCCATAGAGGATAGTTGTGCTTTCAAAGATCCTATGGATAAAAAATTAGAAGGTTTGCTTAAAAAGATGTTTGTTCAGCAGGGTTACCTTCTACAACCCATTTCATGCATTGTCCCTGTCACTACAGCTGCATATTTCTGGTTTGATGAACTGATTAAGGTGCTCGACAGTGATTCTCCTCCTTATGAGGAGATTATGGACAGAATCAATGCTCTCAAATTGGCTAATTCTTTCACTCTAGACGCCACTTTGCAAGTGGCTAGGTTAGCGGCTAAGAATTCTGGGTTTGCTATTGTGGCGCGCAGAGCGCTTTGGTTGAAATCTTGGTCGGCTGATGCGTCTTCCAAGAACAAGTTACTAAACATTCCTTTCAAGGGGAAAACGCTGTTTGGCCCTGACTTGAAAGAGATTATCTCTGATATCACTGGGGGTAAGGGCCACGCCCTTCCTCAGGATAGGCCTTTCAAGGCAAAAAATAGACCTAATTTTCGTCCCTTTCGTAAAAACGGACCAGCCCAAAGTGCTACGTCCTCTAAGCAAGAGGGTAATACTTCTCAAGCCAAGCCAGCTTGGAGACCAATGCAAGGCTGGAACAAGGGAAAGCAGGCCAAGAAACCTGTCACTGCTACCAAGACAGCATGAAATATTGGCCCCCGATCCGGGACCGGATCTGGTGGGGGGCAGACTCTCTCTCTTCGCTCAGGCTTGGGCAAGAGATGTTCTGGATCCTTGGGCGCTAGAAATAGTCTCCCAGGGTTATCTTCTGGAATTCAAGGGACTTCCCCCAAGGGGGAGGTTCCACAGGTCTCAGTTGTCTTCAGACCACATAAAAAGACAGGCGTTCTTACATTGTGTAGAAGACCTGTTAAAAATGGGAGTGATTCATCCTGTTCCATTAAGAGAACAAGGGATGGGGTTCTACTCCAATCTGTTCATAGTTCCCAAAAAAGAGGGAACGTTCAGACCAATCTTAGATCTCAAGATCTTAAACAAATTTCTCAAGGTCCCATCGTTCAAGATGGAAACCATTCGAACTATCCTTCCTTCCATCCAGGAAGGTCAATTCATGACCACGGTGGATTTAAAGGATGCGTATCTACATATTCCTATCCACAAGGAACATCATCGGTTCCTAAGGTTTGCATTCCTGGACAAACATTACCAGTTTGTGGCGCTTCCTTTCGGATTAGCCACTGCTCCAAGGATTTTCACAAAGGTACTAGGGTCCCTTCTAGCGGTACTAAGACCAAGGGGCATTGCAGTAGTACCTTACCTGGACGACATTCTGATTCAAGCGTCGTCCTTCCCTCGAGCAAAGGCTCACACGGACATCGTCCTGGCCTTTCTCAGATCTCACGGCTGGAAAGTGAACGTGGAAAAGAGTTCTCTATCCCCGTCAACAAGGGTTCCCTTCTTGGGAACAATTATAGACTCCTCAGAAATGAGGATTTTTCTAACAGAGACCAGAAAGACAAAACTTCTGGACTCTTGTCGGATACTTCATTCCGTTCCTCTTCCTTCCGTAGCTCAGTGCATGGAAGTGATCGGGTTGATGGTAGCGGCAATGGACATAGTTCCTTTTGCGCGCATTCATCTAAGACCATTACAACTGTGCATGCTCAGTCAGTGGAATGGGGACTATACAGACTTGTCTCCAAAGATACAAGTAAATCAGAGGACCAGAGACTCACTCCGTTGGTGGCTGTCCCTGGACAACCTGTCACGAGGGATGACATTCCGCAGACCAGAGTGGGTCATTGTCACGACCGACGCCAGTCTGATGGGCTGGGGCGCGGTCTGGGGATCCCTGAAAGCTCAGGGTCTTTGGTGTCGGGAAGAATCTCTTCTACCGATAAATATTCTGGAACTGAGAGCGATATTCAATGCTCTCAAGGCTTGGCCTCAGCTAGCGAGGACCAAGTTCATACGGTTTCAATCAGACAACATGACGACTGTTGCGTACATCAACCATCAGGGGGGAACAAGGAGTTCCCTAGCGATGGAAGAAGTGACCAAGATTATTCTATGGGCGGAGTCTCACTCCTGCCACCTGTCTGCTATCCACATCCCGGGAGTGGAAAATTGGGAAGCGGATTTTCTGAGTCGTCAGACATTGCATCCGGGGGAGTGGGAACTCCATCCGGAAATCTTTGCCCAAGTCACTCAACTGTGGGGCATTCCAGACATGGATCTGATGGCCTCTCGTCAGAACTTCAAAGTTCCTTGCTACGGGTCCAGATCCAGGGATCCCAAGGCGGCTCTAGTGGATGCACTAGTAGCACCTTGGACCTTCAAACTAGCTTATGTGTTCCCGCCGTTTCCTCTCATCCCCAGGCTGGTAGCCAGGATCAATCAGGAGAGGGCGTCGGTGATCTTGATAGCTCCTGCGTGGCCACGCAGGACTTGGTATGCAGATCTGGTGAATATGTCATCGGCTCCACCTTGGAAGCTACCTTTGAGACGAGACCTTCTTGTTCAGGGTCCGTTCGAACATCCGAATCTGGTTTCACTCCAGCTGACTGCTTGGAGATTGAACGCTTGATTTTATCGAAGCGAGGTTTCTCAGATTCTGTTATCGATACTCTTGTTCAGGCCAGAAAGCCTGTAACTAGAAAGATTTACCACAAAATTTGGAAAAGATATATCTGTTGGTGTGAATCTAAAGGATTCCCTTGGGACAAGGTTAAGATTCCTAGGATTCTATCCTTCCTTCAAGAAGGATTGGAAAAAGGATTATCGGCAAGTTCCCTGAAGGGACAGATTTCTGCCTTGTCGGTGTTACTTCACAAAAAACTGGCAGCTGTGCCAGATGTTCAAGCCTTTGTTCAGGCTCTGGTTAGAATCAAGCCTGTTTACAAACCTTTGACTCCTCCTTGGAGTCTCAATTTAGTTCTTTCAGTTCTTCAGGGGGTTCCGTTTGAACCCTTACATTCCGTTGATATTAAGTTATTATCTTGGAAAGTTTTGTTTTTAGTTGCAATTTCTTCTGCTAGAAGAGTTTCAGAATTATCTGCTCTGCAGTGTTCTCCTCCTTATCTGGTGTTCCATGCAGATAAGGTGGTTTTACGTACTAAACCTGGTTTTCTTCCAAAAGTTGTTTCTAACAAAAACATTAACCAGGAGATTATCGTACCTTCTCTGTGTCCGAAACCAGTTTCAAAGAAGGAACGCTTGTTGCACAATTTGGATGTTGTTCGCGCTCTAAAATTCTATTTAGATGCTACAAAGGATTTTAGACAAACATCTTCCTTGTTTGTTGTTTATTCAGGTAAAAGGAGAGGTCAAAAAGCAACTTCTACCTCTCTCTCTTTTTGGATTAAAAGCATCATCAGATTGGCTTACGAGACTGCCGGACGGCAGCCTCCCGAAAGAATCACAGCTCATTCCACTAGGGCTGTGGCTTCCACATGGGCCTTCAAGAACGAGGCTTCTGTTGATCAGATATGTAGGGCAGCGACTTGGTCTTCACTGCACACTTTTACCAAATTTTACAAGTTTGATACTTTTGCTTCTTCTGAGGCTATTTTTGGGAGAAAGGTTTTGCAAGCCGTGGTGCCTTCCATTTAGGTGACCTGATTTGCTCCCTCCCTTCATCCGTGTCCTAAAGCTTTGGTATTGGTTCCCACAAGTAAGGATGACGCCGTGGACCGGACACACCTATGTTGGAGAAAACAGAATTTATGTTTACCTGATAAATTTCTTTCTCCAACGGTGTGTCCGGTCCACGGCCCGCCCTGGTTTTTTAATCAGGTCTGATAATTTATTTTCTTTAACTACAGTCACCACGGTACCATATGGTTTCTCCTATGCTATTATTCCTCCTTAACGTCGGTCGAATGACTGGGGTAGGCGGAGCCTAGGAGGGATCATGTGACCAGCTTTGCTGGGCTCTTTGCCATTTCCTGTTGGGGAAGAGAATATCCCACAAGTAAGGATGACGCCGTGGACCGGACACACCGTTGGAGAAAGAAATTTATCAGGTAAACATAAATTCTGTTATATATATATATATATATATATATATATATATATATATATATATATATATATATATATATATATATATATATATATATATATATATATATATATATATATATATATATATATATATATATATACACACAATGTACTGTGCTGTCATGCCATGCCTCCTACAAACTATACATGACATATTGACATTCATTCACAAACAATCATAATGATTGTTTGTGAATGAATGTCAATGTCATGGTTGTAAATGATGCCTGATAAGCCTGTCACATACCTCCCAATATTTCAAAATTTGAAAGAGGGACACCCCCGCACTGTTGTCAGTCTGCCGCGGCACACCTGAGGATCTCTCATGGCACACTAGTGTGCCACGGCACACTGGCCTAGCCATTAACCCTTTCTTTTTAGTTTCTGAATTGTAAAGCTCTAACTCCCCCCACACAATTCCTTTCATGGCTGTATCTATGTCTATTGTTCTTTTGGTAGAATGCAAAAGTGAATAGCGATTATCTGTTGGAGCATGCCTAAAAGCTGTGAACTCAGTTGAAATACAATGCCTGTGTATAAACACTGATAAGGGGGGTGGAGTTGGCTGCTCCAGTCAGTTTAGCTATGTAATTTTGCTTATTTTTGAAAATTATTTTAAAATACTTGCCAGCAATTTTTAAACAATTTTTTTATGCAAACTATTTTAATTAGCCCTTTTAGGATATACAAAGATCTCAACCTGTTTTATGGCACTATAACCCCTTTTCTATGTCCTTTTTTTTTTCCTCCAAAAGGCTGACAAGCCAGGGTGGTTTGATATCCTAGCTTTAACATGCAGTGTAAAAATCACTGTGGCCCATTTTACATTTATCGTTTGCTCTATATTGCGTATACTTTATTATATTTTTCACATTCAGCAAAGCTCTGAGAAATATTGTATGTCCCAAGAGATCTATTTACAAAAAAAATAAGCACAGTTAAACAATTATTTATTTTCCAGATGCCCCTTTCTGCTATAACTTTTTAAAAGCAGTTATGACAATTAAACTGTAAGGTATAATTACTGTTTTTTGTTGCCTTCAGTCACTGAAGAAGTTAAATCACGCTAATGTCATCAAACTAAAGGAAGTAATCCGAGAAAATGATCACCTCTACTTTGTCTTTGAATACATGAAGGAGAACCTCTATCAGCTGATGAAGGATCGGTATGTGATTTCTAACAAATTAATCTTATACTTATAGACTTCTAGAAATTCTAATCATTTAGAAGTCGGTACTTCATTAGGTGACACCTAAAAACCCCTTCAAATAACTTATTTTAAGTTAGAAATGCAGATTATCAGAATATATTCCCTCTTGTAAAATGTTAATGGTATTCATCACTCCTGTTGCTTACAGTTACAGTAGCAGCTATTTTTGGAATCTGCAGCTATTTTAATGCTTCAAATCTTGTCTTTAGTTTGTACAAATATTAATGTAAAAATGAAAACGGCATATTAAAGGGACATAATACTCATATGCTAAATCACTTGAAACTGATGCAGTATAATTGTAAAAAGCTGACCGGAAAATATCACCTGAGCATCTCTATGTAAAAAAGGAAGCTATTTTACCTCACAACTTCCTCAGCTCAGCAGAGTAAATTCTGTGTAAAAACTTATACTCAGCTGCTGCCCAGCTGCAGGTAAAAAAAAAATGAAGAAATGAACTGCAGCCAATCGGCATCAACAGTGCTGAGGCCATGAATTTTTTTACTGTGATCTCATGAGATTTCACTTAACTCTCATGAGATTTCATAGTAAAATTCCTTTAAACTGAATTGGGAAATAACATGAGTGCACAAGGCTCAACCCCTTAGCTGTCCCGGGACAGACATACTGATTTGCTGCTTAGAAGTCCTTTACAATGGGATGTGGCTACTGAGGAACTTTTGAGGTAAAATATCTTTCTTTTTTACATAGAGATGTTCAGGTGATATTTTCTAGTCAGCTTTTTACAGCTATGCTGCATCACTTTCAAGTGTTTCAACATTTGGGTATTATGGCAAAATAGCCGGCACTACTTCTTGTAAAATTCTTTATTGCCACATGTTAAAATCCAAAACGACTGTCATATCTGACATTTTTCGGCTGATGCACCTTAGTCGTAGCTGCGACATTATTTCAAATTAATACTACATTTAAAATGAAAAAATCATTGTTATTGGTTGAACTAAACTGTCACATGTCCTTTCTTACTTAAAGGGCCATGGTACCTAAATGTTTAAACACTTGAAAGTGATGCAGCATAGCTGTAAAAAGCTAACTAGAAAATATCACCTAAACATCTCTATGTAAAAAGTAAGATATTTTACCTCCAAAAAGTCCTAAGTATACAAACCCCATTGCAAAGGACTTTAAGCAGCAAATCAGAATGCCTGTCCCGGGACAGCCAAGGCTCCCTTGCTTTGTGCACACTCATATTATTTCCCTATTTAGTTTAAGGAAGTTTACTATGAAATCTCATGAGATCACAGTAAAAGAGTTCATGACCTCAGCACTGCTGATGCCGATTGGCCGTTGTTCATTTCTTCATTTTTTTTTTATTTTTTTTACCTGCAGCTAAGCAGCAGCTTAAGTGACTTTTTACACAGAACTTACTCTGCTGAGTTGAGGAAATTGTAAGGTAAAATATCTTCCTATTTTCCTGTCAGCTTTTTACAGTTATACTGCATCAGTTTCAAGTGATTTAGCATGATTATTATGTCCCTTTAAGGTGCACTAAGTAAGGAAGCCCCATTGCAAACCTAATTCATACATTTTAAAATAAAGCATTAGCAAAACTTATATAATTTAAAAACAAATTTTAATGCTATTATCAAGAACAACTATAGTGTCTCTAGGAAGAAAAATATATGCTTTTTACAATTACCCTGATGATCTAAATGAGCTTATTATTCCTTGTTTGTTTATGTCTAGTGTGTATGTATATATGTGTGTAACAAAGCAAGGATTTTTCTTAAATAACAAAAAATTATTATAAAACAATTGTTATTTAAGAAAAATCCAGTGAGTGCATTTCCTCCTTGTTTTGTTATAATTAATCATTGTTCTAGCACCCTGGTTGTTGTCTATTTTAGAAGTGGGAGTGCAGATACTCTGGGACTTTGCTTTATATATTATTTTACAATTATTCCCAAAAGTTGATAACAACATTGTACGTTGAATTAAAACCATTGGGCTTTCTTGTTTTTGAAGGTAAAAATACAAAAGGTTTCCCTTTTTGAACAATAATTTATCTTTATCTGCCCCCGCCCTTTGTATTTTATTATGCTCTCTATAACCATCCATCTAAAGGTGGAATTGTTACTGTTGTGTTCGCCAACTCTGAGCACTAAGTCGATGTTCCTTCCCTGCCTCAGTGGGTAATGGTTCTGTACTGATTCTGTCTTTCCTCCATCTCTTCCCTGATCTAGTTCTGCTTGTTCAGAATATGAGTAAAAGGGCCACTTGCTAACTTGAGTATCTCTGAGCTTTTCCTTGAACTAGTTCTCTCATAGGTTATGTTTGTTCCCTCATTGTAATTGAACCTTGAGGTATTTGCAAGATCAACTGTTTTGCGAAGTGTGTTTTTTTTTTTAAAAAAAAAAACAACAACAAAAAAACAGGTTTTGGAGAAGGTGTATCTACATTCCCTACATTCAATAAAATTGTCTCAACAGTGCTATTAAATTCTTCCCCTGACTCAATCTCTGTGTCTGAGGTATGCACTACAGTGGTATTTCTCCTCCTATGACTCCTACTCCTACTTTGTTTAGAAAATTTGCGATCCCTTGACCTACTACTAGACTTTCTATTCCAAAGGTAAACAGTACTCACATTAGTATGTTTGGTCATGAACATACTTCTCATGTATGATTTGAGTGAACTCTTAAGTGTTGCTATCGTGTCCTTCAAAATCTTGTATTCTAAATATTTTTGTTCATGTTTTACTTAAAGGGATACTGAACCCAAATTGTTTCTTTCATGATTCAGATAGAGCATGCAATTTTAAGCAACTTTCTAATTTCTTCTATTATCAATTTTACTTCGTTCTCTTGATATCTTTATTTGAAAAAGAAGACATCCAAGCTTAAGAGTCAGGCAATGTTTGGTTCAGGACCCTGGGCAGCACTTGTTTATTGGTGGGTAAATTAATCCACCAATCAGCAAGAATAACCCAGGTTGTTCACCAAAAATGGGCCGGCTTCTAAACTTGCATCCTTGCTTTTCAAATAAAGATACCAAGAGAATGAAACAAAATTGTTAATAGGAGTAAATTAGAAAGTTGCTTAAAATTGAATGCTCTATCTATCTGAATCACAAAAGAAAAAATTTAGGTTCAGTGTCCCTTTTGAGTCTAGTTATTTTTATAGGGTACTAATGCACTCTGTAACTTCACTCAACTGTTTATCCTTGTATGCTATGATTAAAGACATCAATTTAAATGAACATTCTAACAATGCATTATCTCACTGCTTGACAAACTCAGTATTATTGGTCATAAATGTAGGGAATTTTTACAATATTAGTCCTCTTGGTACTATGCATAATCTTGTTAAAAAAAAAAAATCTGAAATTTCATTTGACCCATCTTGTTTCTTTGAACTTCAGTTCTATCATTTGAATTTTTTTCACCCAAAGGATTGATATCACATTCATTAAAGAAAATGTCCTCAAAGTCCTGTTTATGTTGATTCTAATCCATGGATGGAAGTTGGAGAGTAAAAATCACCTTGTGGTATTGCGATATCAACATGCACATTAATGCTATGTGATTTAAAATACATGGGGAAGCTATTTTTAGAGTAATATGGTATTTTACATATACAGTGCATTTAAGAAACACATACAAAAAAGGTATTGTAAGTTCTAATTAGATGATAAACTTTCCTGAAACTTTTCCAGACCATGTTTTATATACAATATTGAAAACTGTCTTCCCCTGTGTTTTTACCATAGGAACAAGTTATTTCCTGAATCGACAATTAGAAACATTATGTACCAGATTCTTCAAGGGCTTGCTTTTATACACAAATACGGTATGTTGGGGGATATGGTGTATTATTGTCTTTGTTTTTTTGGGGGGGTTCTTTTTGTTTTTTCCACAAGTTTATTATCTTTCACATTAGGGTCCTTAAATGCCTTTAATTAAATCAGAGGGAGAAATATGGGCTCTATAATAGCCATCACTACTAGAAATGATCTGGTTTCTAGTGGGGCAGAGAATCACAGTTTAACTGACCACAAGCATTCTAGGGGGACAAGTGACCACTTATTTGAAAGAGTATTATTCTCCCACTTTTTTCCCCCTCTTTAATGTTGAGTCTCTTGTCCATCTAGCACAATGGGGTAAGATAAAAATACCCCAAAAACAACCATTAGGAAAGATGATGAGGGACTGTAATCTTCATGATATCTGGAGATTTATGCACCCAAATAGACGGAACTATACCTGCTTCTCTCACCCGCACCATACATACAGCAGGCTTGACTATTTACTTGCAAATGCCGATGGCTTATCGCTCACGCAGACAACCAGAATCTCTCACACCAGTTGGTCTGATCATTCAGCGATAATTACACAATTCAAATGGCCTAATACACCTCTGCACCCCTATATCTGCAAACTAGATGATACCCTGATAGAATCGTCCATCCTATTAGAACAGGCCGCAAAAGCCCTAACCGAATACTTCACCTTTAATTCTTTAGAAGAATGTGACCCTTACACGGTATGGGAAGCACATAAATGCTTTATGAGAGGGGAATTTATCAAGACGAAATCACAAATTAACAAGAAAGCCAGACACCATAATATAACCCTATCCCAATCCCTAGCAACAGCGGAATTTAAACACAAACAGAACCCCAAGGACCAGAAATTATACCTACAATTACACAAGACCAGAAAAGAGCTACAAGACCTATTGCTTAGAGAGCATAATCTGATAGCGCAACGTACCAAACAAAAATTTAACTTCGAAAGCAATAGAGCAGGAAAAATGTTACCACAGTCATTGATGCTAAAAAAAAACTTAAAACCTTCATACATAGTATTAAAACAAAGACCAATACGCTAGTACACACTACCTCAGACATAATGCACCAATTTGAAGCTTATTAAAAAGATCTGTATGCTATCAAAAACAAAGAAGATTACCCATTATCCCCATTGGATTTAACCACATACCTTGAGACCGTGAATCTACCTCAACTAACTAAAGAACAAAAAAGATTCAATAGACAGCCCCATCTCGGAGTCTGATATTAAGATAGCCATCACCCTAATGAACACTGGTAAAAGTCCTGGACCGGATGGTTTTACAGTAAAATATTATAAAAAACTCCAACACATATTGATACCCCACTTACAAACAATGTTCAATAAAATTGACAACCAGACGCAATTTCCCCACACGATGCTGGAAGCCCAAATATCGGTTTTACCAAAGCTGGGGAAGCCACCTGACACACCTCCAAATTTCAGACCAATTTCCCTATTAAATGTCGACATTAAAATATACACTAGAATCATTGCAACACGCATTAATAGAATACTACAACAACTAATTCACTTTAACCAAGTGGGCTTTGTACCACATGGGAAGCCCGGGACAACACCCTTAAAGTACTTAATTTACTAGACTTTGCGCAAACACGTAAAATACCAACTGCCCTGCTGGCAATAGATGCTGAACTGGTCTTTTCTAAAAGCTACTCTTGATAGGTTCGGTTTGGAAACATGACGATTGACAGAATATTGGCATTATATACCAACCCTACGGAGCGCATAAAACTGACTCACTGACTCACTATCAGATAAAATAACTATTTCCAATGGCACGCGACAGGGATGCCCCTTATCCCCGATCCTCTTCGTTCTAGCCATAGAAGTATTAGCATCTAGGATAAGGCAAAATGATGACATACAAGGATTGGAGATAGGCAACAAGCAATATAAAATGTCCCTTTATGCGGATGATGTACTGCTAACGTCCTCAATAAGCTCCCTAGAAGCCCTTAAAATTGAATGCGACCTGTATGGTTCTCTGTCATATTATAAAATTAACACCACTAAATCAGAACTCTTAAGCATAGCAATACCAGAGTCTGAACTCCGACAAATTAAAAACACACATCACTTTTCCATCCAGCAGAATTCCATCAAATACTTAGGGATCCAGATAGTGAAAACCTCACAAGAATTATTCACACTAAATGATCAAACATTACTCAAAGACCTACAGATGGATTTCCAGAACTGGAGCCCGAAACCTTTCTCTTGGCTCGGACGTATTCATGCCTTTAAAATGACTGTTACCCAAAATTCTCTACCTCTTCCAAACGTTACCTATACAGGTTCCAGAGAGATATATCAAATCTTTACAAAACCTATCCTTTGGGTTTATATGGCATAATAAGCAGCCCAGATTAGCAAAACTCCATATGTTCCGGGATCGAGATAATGGTGGCCTAGGGGTACCAAATCTCTCTTATTATATGATAGCAGTCCATATTTCAAGAATAATAGACTGGAGTAAACCTATAGATCATAAAGAATGGCTGGGACTAGAACATACTTTAACAGAATGTCTGAGTCTAAGTAGTACCTGCTGGATTCATAAAATGAAACGTCAACTCTCCCATCTAACCTCGAACATCACTCTAGAAACCCTTAATACGTGGGACAAACTACTCAGAGGGAAAAAGGAGATATCTAGTATACCTTCACCGTTAACACCACTCTTGTTCAACCCAGACATCCCAGCATTACAGACAAAACACGAACCCACTACAGCAAACATTCATGCACATATTCCAGTATATGAGATATTGAATAACGGGAAACTATTACCAGAGTCAGAGATTAGGGATGAAATCCCATTTATAGAGCAGAATCGGTACATATTTTTCCAAATGGCTCACTTTATACAAAGCAACACGAATAAACAAGACCTAACTAGACCACTACTGCCTTTCGAGATTCTTTGTCATTCCCCGGGACCCTCTAAAAAGGGCTTATCTTTATCTTATAGAATATTGTTAAAACTTCACTCAAAACCCCTACCAAAATACACTAAAGCCTGGGAAAACACAATTTATGCTTACCTGATAAATTTATTTCTCTTGTGGTGTATTCAGTCCACGGATCATCCATTACTTGTGGGATATTCTCATTCCCAACAGGAAGTTGCAAGAGGACACCCACAGCAGAACTGTAATATAGCTCCTCCCCTAACTGTCATAGCCAGTCATTCGACCGAAAACAAGCCGAAAAAGGAGGAACCATAGGGTGCAGTGGTTACTGTAGTTTAAATTTAAAAATGACCTGCCTTAAAATGACAGGGCGGGCCGTGGACTGGATACACCACAAGAGAAAAATAAATTTATCAGGTAAGCATAAATTGTGTTTTCTCTTGTAAGGTATATCCAGTCCACGGATCATCCATTACTTGTGGGATACCAATACCAAAGCTAAAGTACACGGATGAAGGGAGGGACAAGGCAGGTACTTAAATGGAAGGAACCACTGCCTGTAAAACCTTTCTCCCAAATATAGCCTCCGAAGAAGCAAAAGTATCAAATTTGTAAAATTTTGAAAAAGTATGAAGCGAAGACCAAGTCGCCGCCTTGCAAATCTGTTCAACAGAAGCCTCATTTTAAAAGGCCCAAGTGGAAGCCACAGCTCTAGTGGAATGAGCTGTAATCCTTTCAGGAGGCTGCTGTCCAGCAGTCTCATAGGCTAAGCGGATTATGCTTCTTAGCCAAAAAGAAAGAGAGGTTGCCGAAGCCTTTTGACCTCTCCTCTGTCCAGAGTAGACAACAAACAAAGCAGATGTTTGACGAAAATCTTTAGTAGCTTGTAAGTAAAACTTTAAAGCACGGACCATGTCCAGATTGTGTAATAGACGTTCCTTCTTCGAAGAAGGATTAGGACACAAGGATGGAACAACAATCTCTTGATTGATATTCTTGTTAGATACCACCTTAGGTAAGAACCCAGGTTTGGTACGCAGGACTACCTTATCCGTATGAAAAATCAGATAAGGAGAATCACATTATAAGGCAGATAGCTCAGAGACTCTACAATCCGAGAAAATAGCTACCAAAAAAAGAACTTTCCAAGATAAAAGTTTGATATCTATGGAATGAAGAGGTTCAAACGGAACTCCTTGAAGAACCTTAAGAACCAAATTTAAGCTCCATGGTGGAGCAACAGGTTTAAACACAGGCTTGATTCTAACTAAAGCCTGACAAAATGCCTGAACGTCTGGAACATCTGCCAGACGCTTGTGCAAAAGAATAGACAGAGCAGAAATCTGTCCCTTTAAGGAACTAGCTGACAATCCTTTTTCCAAACCTTCTTGGAGAAAAGATAATATCCTGGGAATCCTGACCTTACTCCATGAGTAACCCTTGGATTCCCACCAATAAAGATATTTACGCCATATCTTATGTTAAATTTTCCTGGTGACAGGCTTTCGTGCCTGTATTAAGGTATCAATAACTGACTCGGAGAAGCCACGCTTTGATAAAATCAAGCGTTCAATCTCCAGGCAGTCAGCCTCAGAGAAATTAGATTTGGATGGTTGAAAGGACCCTGAAGTAGAAGGTCCTGTCTCAGAGGCAGAGACCATGGTGGAAAGGATGACATGTCCACTAGATCTGCATACCAGGTCCTGCGTGGCCACGCAGGTGCTATCAGAATCACGATGCTCTCTCCTGCTTGATCTTGGCAATCAGTCGAGGGAGCAGAGGAAACGGTGGAAACACATAAGCCAGGTTGAAAGACCAGGGCGCTGCTAGAGCATCTATCAGTGTCGCCTTGGGATCCCTGGACCTGGATCCGTAACACGGAAGCTTGGCGTTCTGGCGAGACGCCATGAGATCCAGTTCTGGTTTGCCCCAACGATGAATCGGTTGTGCAAAAACCTCCGGATGGAGTTCCCACTCTCCCGGATGAAAAGTCTGACGACTTAGAAAATCCGCCTCACAGTTCTCTACACCTGGGATATGAATAGCTGATAGGTGGCAAGAGTGAATCTCTGCCCAGCGAATTATTTTTGAAACTTCTAACATCGCTAGGGAACTTCTTGTTCCCCCTTGATGGTTGATGTAAGCTACGGTCGTTATGTTGTCCGACTGAAATCTGATGTACCTCAGAGTTGCTAACTGAGGCCAAACCTGAAGAGCATTGAATATCGCTCTTAGTTCCAGAATATTTATTGGAAGGAGAGACTCCTCCTGAGTCCACGATCCCTGAGCCTTCAGGGAATTCCAGACTGCACCACAACCTAGAAGGCTGGCATCTGTTGTTACAATTGTCCAATCTGGCCTGCGAAAGGTCATACTTTTTGACAGATGGACCCAAGATAGCCACCAGAGAAGAGAATCCCTGGTCTCTTGGTCCAGATTCAGTTGAGGGGACAAATCTGTGTAATCCCCGTTCCACTGACTGAGCATGCATAGTTGCAGCTGTCTGAGATGTAAGCGTGCAAACGGCACTATGTCCATTGCTGCTACCATTAAGCCGATTACTTCCATACACTCAGCCACCGAAGGGCGCGGAATGGAATGAAGAACACGGCAGGAATTTAGAAGCTTTGATAACCTGGACTCCGTCAGGTAAATTTTCATTTCTACAGAATCTATCAGAGTTCCTAGGAAGGAGACTCTTGTGAGTGGGGATAGAGAACTCTTTTCCTCGTTCACTTTCCACCCATGCCACCTCAGAAATGCCAGTACTACGTCCATATGAGACTTGGCAATTTGGAAGTTTGACGCCTGTATCAGGATGTCGTCTAAATAAGGGGCTACTGCTATGCCCTGCGGCCTTAGGACCGCCAGAAGCGACCCTAGAACCTTTGTAAAGATTCTTGGGGCTGTAGATAATCCAAAGGGAAGAGCTACAAACTGGTAATGCCTGTCTAGAAAGGCAAACCTGAGAAACCGATGATGATCTTTGTGTATCAGAATGTGAAGATAAGCATCCTTTAGATCCACTGTAGTCATATATTGACCCTCCTGGATCATTAGTAGGATGGTATGAATAGTTTCCATCTTGAATGATTGAACTTTGAGGAATTTGTTTAAGATCTTTAGATCCAAAATTGGTCTGAAGGGAATCACAAACAGATTTGAGTAAAAACCCTGTCCCTGTTCCTCCTTTGGAACTGGATGGATCACTCCCATAACTAGGAGGTCTCATACACAGTGTAAGAATGCCTCTCTCTTTATCTGGTTTGCAGATAATTGTGAAAGGTGAAATCTCCCTTTTGGGGGGGAAGCTTTGAAGTTCAGGAGATATCCCTGGGATATAATTTCCAATGCCCAGGGATCCTGAACATCTCTTGCCCACGCCTGGGCGAAGAGTGAAAGTCTGCCCCCTACTAGATCAGTTACCGGATAGGGGGCCGTTCCTTCATGCTGTTTTAGAGGCAGCAGCAGGCTTTTTGGCCTGCTTACCTTTTTTCCAGGTCTGGATTGGTCTCCAGACCGTCTTGGATTGAGCAAAAGTTCCCTCTTGTTTAGCATTAGAGGAAGTTGATGCCGCACCTGCCTTGAAGTTTCGAAAGGCACGAAAATTAGACTGTTTGGCCCTACATTTGGACCTGTCCAGAGGAAGGGCATGACCTTTTCCTCCAGTGATATCAGCAATTATCTCCTTCAAACCAGGCCCGATTAGTTCAAAAAACAGATAACCCCCCCCCCGAAATAGACGTTTTTTAACAGTCACAACCAACTGCCACAGCAAGCTGTGGCCCTACCTTCCCCAATAAACGACTTTGGAAAGCTTTTGGGCCCTTTAGAGATGTCCTATAGCATTCAGAGGGCCTTTGAGGGAAGCTGGATGTCACAGTTTGTAATTTTAACTGCACTAACTGTAACTTTTATATTAGAACAGTGGAAAGCCTCAGGAAACTGTTTCTAGTCAAAATTTAAGCCAGCCATGTGGAAAAAACTAGGCCCCAATAAAGTTTTATCACCAAAGCATATATAAAAACGATTAAACATGCAAAACGTTTTATATTGCAAAGCATATATAAAAACGATTAAACATGCAAACGTTTTATATTGCAACATCATAAGGGTATTACCCCTGGGAGTAAGCATGATACCAGTCGTTATTAAATCACTGTATTCAGGCTTAACTTACATTAATCCGGTATCAGCAGCATTTTCTAGTGTTTTCCATCTCTAGAAAAAATTATAACTGCACATACCTGATAGCAGAATAAACTGCACGCCATTCTCTCACTGAAGTTTTACCTCATCTATGTAATCCCCTCAGACATATGTGAGAACAGCAATGGATCTTAGTTACAACCTGCTAAGATCATAGAAACCTCAGGCAGATTCTTCTTCTTTTTACTGCCTGAGATAAAATAGCACAACTCCGGTACTATTTAAAAATAACAAACTTTTGATTGAAGAAAATAAACTAGCTATATTTAACCACTCTCTCCTACAACGTCCTTGCTTGTTGAGAGTTGCAAGAGAATGACTGGCTATGACAGTTAGGGGAGGAGCTATATTACAGCTCTGCTGTGGGTGTCCTCTTGCAAATTCCTGTTGGGAATGAGAATATCCCACAAGTAATGGATGATCCGTGGACTGGATACACCTTACAAGAGAAAAGGAACTCAACATCACAATACCCCCCAAAGAGTGGCAAATTATATTTTAATCATATGGGAAAATCACCCTCCTCGATGAGCATCACAGAGACTAACATGAAACTACTAACCAGATGGTATTTATATCCAGAGAGGTTAAGTAAAATGTTCCCACACACTAGCACATTGTGCTGGAGGGGATGCGGGCAAGATGGTACACTAGCACATGTATGGTGGAGCTGTCCACATGTTAAATATTGGTAAGCTGTGAGTAAAGAAATATCAATAGTGGTAGCACAGAACTTAGATTTAGACCCAAAGATAGTCATGTTCAATAAACCACCGAAGCTTACATGTCACTATAGATTGGCCTTATTGTATATAATGATTAGTGGAGCTAAGCAGTTGATACGTAGGCTATGGAAGACACCACAAATACCAACAATCTCGGAATGGAGACAAAATGTCACTAAACTCCTTTCATTAGACAAATATCACTTTCAACAAACTAACCGGCTCGACCTTTATCATCTCATGGTATTCTATTGGGAAGAATATATAGCTACCCTAGAGGCGCCCTAACGTCTCCTAATTTACCAACCGATACCTTACACTAGGAACACTAGCCAATACACACAAATAATGAGGCATAGGGGATTAATGATAAGTAAGCTAAGCGGATACCTTGAAGGCATAAACATTAAATACGAAGTAATACATATGGGATACAGGCAAAATTGGACTATAGAGGATGACCCAGAAGCAGCACACTTGAATATATATATTTTTCATGAAACTAACATATGTGACAGCTGAGTGACAACCTTATATAATCTTGATTGTATTGTTTTATAATTTTTGTTCTCTTGATTTATGTTCAGTTGGTTTAAACTGTATTGTATCATTCTACTTTCAAATAAAGCTTTTGAAAAAAAGAGAAAAAAAAACAGGGAAGGGTAATTTTATCTTAATGGACCATTAAATACATAATCAGAAAGTGCAATTTTAAATGAGCAGTAGATTTTTATTTTTTTATTTCTGACAATTTTCAAAATGTTCTCTAATTTGCAGGCTCCCTGTATCGTGCGACAACCATCAGCCAATCACAGACTCTTATACAACATATACCCTGTGAACTTGTGCACATGCTCAGTAGGAGCTGGTGTCTCAAAGTATGAATATAAAAAGATTGTGCACAATTTGATAATGGAAGTAAATGGGAAAGTATCTAAAAAGTGAATGCTCTATTTGAATCATGAAGGTTTAATTTTCACTTTAGTGTCCCTTTTAACCATTATAACCAAAGTGCACCAGGGAAGTCTGTCAAGAGGAAAAATCTTTTATAAAGTATATACCCTAAAATAGAAATGTGAGTCCCCTTCTGTTAACCTGAATCTAGGTAATATTTTAATAAATATGGACATGACGTAAAGTTTTGATTATTGCCCAAGTCTGACAAGAGACCGGTCTTTTTTTTTTTTTATATGCACACTTTCTGAGGCACCAGTTACTGCTGAACATGTGCAAGAGTTCAGAGTATACTTATTAGATATGTGCATTCGGGTCCTTCGGGATGGCTGTCATAGGATGCAAGGGTAATCAAATTGAGAAACATTTTGAAATTTGTCAGAAAAACGACTTATCTTTTAAAATTTAGGTTAAATGCTATTGCATTGTCTTTTTGTTAGACACTTATTAATTATGCAGTTCTATTGTATTTAACGGTCCTTTTCTTTCATGTAATTAGCAAGAGTCCATGAGCTAGTGACATATGGGATATACATTCCTACCAGGAGGGGCAAAGTTTCCCAAACCTCAAAATGCCTATAAATACACCCCTCACCACACCCACAATTCAGTTTTACAAACTTTGCCTCCGATGGAGGTGGTGAAGTAAGTTTGTGCTAGATTCTACGTTGATATGCGCTCCGCAGCAAGTTGGAGCCCGGTTTTCCTCTCAGCGTGCAGTGAATGTCAGAGGGATGTGAAGAGAGTATTGCCTATTTGAATGCAGTGATCTCCTTCTACGGGGTCTATTTCATAGGTTCTCTGTTATCGGTCGTAGAGATTCATCTCTTACCTCCCTTTTCAGATCGACGATATACTCTTATATATACCATTACCTCTGCTGATTCTCGTTTCAGTACTGGTTTGGCTTTCTACAAACATGTAGATGAGTGTCCTGGGGTAAGTAAATCTTATTTTCTGTGACACTCTAAGCTATGGTTGGGCACTTTGTTTATAAAGTTCTAAATATATGTATTCAAACATTTATTTGCCTTGACTCAGAATGTTCAACTTTCCTTATTTTTCAGACAGTCAGTTTCATATTTGGGATAATGCATTTGAATTAATCATTTTTTTCTTACCTTCAAAAATTTGACTCTTTTTTCCCTGTGGGCTGTTAGGCTCGCGGGGGCTGAAAATGCTTCATTTTATTGCGTCATTCTTGGCGCGGACTTTTTTGGCGCAAAAATTATTTTCCGTTTCCGGCGTCATACGTGTCGCCGGAAGTTGCATCATTTTTTGACGTTATTTTGCGCCAAAGATGTCGGCGTTCCGGATGTGGCGTCATTTTTGGCGCCAAAAAAGCATTTAGGCGCCAAATAATGTGGGCGTCTGATTTGGCGCTAAAAAATATGGGCGTCGCTTTTGTCTCCACATTATTTAAGTCTCATTTTTTATTGCTTCTGGTTGCTAGAAGCTTGTTCTTTGGCATTCTTTCCCATTCCTGAAACTGTCATTTAAGGAATTTGATCAATTTTGCTTTATATGTTGTTTTTTCTCTTACATATTGCAAGATGTCTCCCGTTGCATCTGAGTCAGAAGATACTACAGGAAAATCGCTGTCTAGTGCTGGATCTACCAAAGCTAAGTGTATCTGCTGTAAACTTTTGGTAGCTATTTCTCCGGCTGTTGTTTGTATTGATTGTCATGACAAACTTGTTAATGCAGATAATATTTCCTTTAGTAAAGTACCATTGCCTGTTGCAGTTCCCTCAACATCTAAGGTGCAGAATGTTCCTGATAACATAAGAGATTTTGTTTCTGAATCCATAAAGAAGGCTATGTCTGTTATTTCTCCTTCTAGTAAACGTAAAAAATCTTTTAAAACTTCTCTCCCTACAGATGAATTTTTAAATGAACATCATCATTCTGATGACTCTTCTGGTTCAGAGGATTCTGTCTCAGAGGTTGATGCTGATAAATCTTCATATTTATTTAAAATGGAATTTATTCCTTCTTTACTTAAAGAAGTACTAATTGCTTTAGAAATAGAGGTTTCTGGTCCTCTTGATACTAATTCTAAACGTTTGGATAAGGTATTTAAATCTCCTGTGGTTATTCCAGAAGTTTTTCCTGTTCCTAATGCTATTTCTGCAGTAATTTCCAATGAATGGGATAAATTGGGTAATTAATTTACTCCTTCTAAACGTTTTAAGCAATTATATCCTGTGCCGTTTGACAGATTAGAATTTTGGGACAAAATCCCTAAAGTTGATGGGGCTATTTCTACCCTTGCTAAACGTACTACTATTCCTACGTCAGATGGTACTTCGTTTAAGGATCCTTTAGATAGGAAAATTGAATCATTTCTAAGAAAAGCTTATCTGTGTTCAGGTAATCTTCTTAGACCTGCTATATCTTTGGCTGATGTTGCTGCAGCTTCAACTTTTTGGTTGGAAACTTTAGCGCAACAAGTAACACATCATGATTCTCATGATATTATTATTCTTCTTCAGCATGCTAATAATTTTATCTGTGATGCCATTTTTGATATTATTAGAGTTGATGTCAGGTTTATGTCTCTAGCTATTTTAGCTAGAAGAGCTTTATGGCTTAAGACTTGGAATGCTGATATGGCTTCTAAATCTACTCTACTTTCTATTTCTTTCCAGGGTAACAAATTATTTGGTTCTCAGTTGGATTCTATTATTTCAACTGTTACTGGTGGGAAAGGAACTTTTTTACCACAGGATAAAAAATCTAAAGGTAAAAACAGGGCTAATAATCGTTTTCGTTCCTTTCGTTTCAACAAAGAACAAAAGCCTAATCCTTCATCCTCAGGAGCAGTTTCAGTTTGGAAACCATCTCCAGTCTGGAATAAATCCAAGCCAGCTAGAAAGGCAAAGCCTGCTTCTAAGTCCACATGAAGGTGCGGCCCTCATTCCAGCTCAGCTGGTAGGGGGCAGGTTACGTTTTTTCAAAGAAATTTGGATCAATTCTGTTCACAATCTTTGGATTCAGAACATTGTTTCAGAAGGGTACAGAATTGGTTTCAGGATGAGACCTCCTGCAAAGAGATTTTTTCTTTCCCGTGTCCCAGTAAATCCAGTAAAAGCTCAAGCATTTCTGAATTGTGTTTCAGATCTAGAGTTGACTGGAGTAATTATGCCAGTTCCAGTTCCGGAACAGGGGATGGGGTTTTATTCAAATCTCTTCATTGTACCAAAGAAGGAGAATTCCTTCAGACCAGTTCTGGATCTAAAAATATTGAATCGTTATGTAAGGATACCAACGTTCAAGATGGTAACTGTAAGGACTATCTTGCCTTTTGTTCAGCAAGGGAATTATATGTCCACAATAGATTTACAGGATGCATATCTGCATATTCCGATTCATCCAGATCATTATCAGTTCCTGAGATTCTCTTTTCTGGACAAGCATTACCAGTTTGTGGCTCTGCCGTTTGGCCTAGCTACAGCTCCAAGAATTTTTACAAAGGTTCTCGGTGCCCTTCTATCTGTAATCAGAGAACAGGGTATTGTGGTATTTCCTTATTTGGACGATATCTTGGTACTTGCTCAGTCTTTACATTTAGCAGAATCTCATACGAATCGACTTGTGTTGTTTCTTCAAGATCATGGTTGGAGGATCAATTTACCAAAAAGTTCATTGATTCCTCAGACAAGGGTAACCTTTCTGGGTTTCCAGATGGATTCAGTGTCCATGACTCTGTCTTTAACAGACAAGAGACGTCTAAAATTGATTGCAGCTTGTCGAAACCTTCAGTCACAATCATTCCCTTCGGTAGCCTTATTCATGGAAATTCTAGGTCTTATGACTGCTGCATCGGACGCAATCCCCTTTGCTCGTTTTCACATGCGACCTCTTCAGCTCTGTATGCTGAATCAATGGTGCAAGGATTACACAAAGATATCTCAATTAATATCTTTAAAACCAATTGTTCGACACTCTCTAACATGGTGGACAGATCACCATCGTTTAATTCAGGGGGCTTCTTTTGTGCTTCCGACCTGGACTGTAATTTCAACAGATGCAAGTCTCACAGGTTGGGGAGCTGTGTGGGGATCTCTGACGGCACAAGGAGTTTGGGAATCTCAGGAGGTGAGATTACCGATCAATATTTTGGAACTCCGTGCAATTTTCAGAGCTCTTCAGTTTTGGCCTCTTCTGAAGAGAGAATCGTTCATTTGTTTTCAGACAGACAATGTCACAACTGTGGCATACATCAATCATCAAGGAGGGACTCACAGTCCTCTGGCTATGAAAGAAGTATCTCGAATTTTGGTTTGGGCGGAATCCAGCTCCTGTCTAATCTCTGCGGTTCATATCCCAGGTATAGACAATTGGGAAGCGGATTATCTCAGTCGCCAAACGTTACATCCGGGCGAATGGTCTCTTCACCCAGAGGTATTTCTTCAGATTGTTCAAATGTGGGAACTTCCAGAAATAGATCTGATGGCGTCCCATCTAAACAAGAAACTTCCCAGGTATCTGTCCAGATCCCGGGATCCTCAGGCGGAGGCAGTGGATGCATTATCACTTCCTTGGAAGTATCATCCTGCCTATATCTTTCCGCCTCTAGTTCTTCTTCCAAGAGTAATCTCCAAGATTCTGAAGGAATGCTCGTTTGTTCTGCTGGTAGCTCCGGCATGGCCTCACAGGTTTTGGTATGCGGATCTTGTCCAGATGGCCTCTTGCCAACCGTGGACTCTTCCGTTAAGACCAGACCTTCTGTCACAAGGTCCTTTTTTCCATCAGGATCTGAAATCCTTAAATTTAAAGGTATGGAGATTGAACGCTTGATTCTTGGTCAAAGAGGTTTCTCTGACTCTGTGATTAATACTATGTTACAGGCTCGTAAATCTGTATCTAGAGAGATATATTATAGAGTCTGGAAGACTTACATTTCTTGGTGTCTTTCTCATCATTTTTCCTGGCATTCTTTTAGAATTCCGAGAATTTTACAGTTTCTTCAGGATGGTTTAGATAAAGGTTTGTCTGCAAGTTCCTTGAAAGGACAAATCTCTGCTCTTTCTGTTCTTTTTCACAGAAAGATTGCTATTCTTCCTGATATTCATTGTTTTGTACAAGCTTTGGTTCGTATAAACCCTTCATTAAGTCAATTTCTCCTCCTTGGAGTTTGAATTTGGTTCTGGGAGCTCTTCAAGCTCCTCCGTTTGAACCTATGCATTCATTGGACATTAAATTTCTTTCTTGGAAAGTTTTGTTCCTTTTGGCCATCTCTTCTGCCAGAAGAGTTTCTGAATTATCTGCTCTTTCTTGTGAGTCTCCTTTTCTGATTTTTCATCAGGATAAGGCAGTGTTGCGAACTTCTTTTCAATTTTTACCTAAAGTTGTGAATTCCAACAACATTAGTAGAGAAATTGTGGTTCCTTCATTATGTCCTAATCCTAAGAATTCTAAGGAGAAATCGTTGCATTCTTTGGATGTTGTTAGAGCTTTGAAATATTATGTTGAAGCTACTAAATCTTTCCGAAAGACTTCTAGTCTATTTGTTATCTTTTCCGGTTCTAGAAAAGGCCAGAAAGCTTCTGCCATTTCTTTGGCATCTTGGTTGAAATCTTTAATTCATCTTGCCTATGTTGAGTCGGGTAAAACTCCGCCTCAGAGAATTACAGCTCATTCTACTAGGTCAGTTTCTACTTCCTGGGCGTTTAGGAATGAAGCTTCGGTTGATCAGATTTGCAAAGCAGCAACTTGGTCCTCTTTGCATACTTTTACTAAATTCTACCATTTTGATGTATTTTCTTCTTCTGAAGCAGTTTTTGGTAGAAAAGTACTTCAGGCAGCGGTTTCAGTTTGAATCTTCTGCTTATATTTTTCATTAAACTTTATTTTGGGTGTGGATTATTTTCAGCAGGAATTGGCTGTCTTTATTTTATCCCTCCCTCTCTAGTGACTCTTGTGTGGAAAGATCCACATCTTGGGTAGTCATTATCCCATATGTCACTAGCTCATGGACTCTTGCTAATTACATGAAAGAAAACATAATTTATGTAAGAACTTACCTGATAAATTAATTTCTTTCATATTAGCAAGAGTCCATGAGGCCCGCCCTTTTTTGTGGTGGTTATGATTTTGTATAAAGCACAATTATTCCAATTCCTTATTTTATATGCTTTCGCACTTTTTTATCACCCCACTTCTTGGCTATTCGTTAAACTGAATTGTGGGTGTGGTGAGGGGTGTATTTATAGGCATTTTGAGGTTTGGGAAACTTTGCCCCTCCTGGTAGGAATGTATATCCCATATGTCACTAGCTCATGGACTCTTGCTAATATGAAAGAAATGAATTTATCAGGTAAGTTCTTACATAAATTATGTTTTTAAAGAGTAATTGTAAAATTCCTACATAGAAAATAAAAATGGTGGTCTTTGATTATGACCAATTAGAACTAACTGTAAATGAGGTTGTGCACTGCTCTACGCAATAACTGTGTATTATGTTGTTCTGATAGGCAATTTGGAGCTTATTTAATGACAAAATTTGACTATTTTCAGTCCCAGAATCTCCAATTTATCCAAATTTCCACTAAAGCCTTATACTTGTCCAACTTAAAGTCACATAAGAACAGCTTTATATGACGTCTGCTAAAGTTTTCTGTTTTTTTCTTTTTATATTTAATGTCTATCCATTGTTATACCTTTTTTTGATAACATGCCAGGCATTTATATGGGTTATGAAGAGAGAAAGAATATCAAAAATATTTGTAACAATTGAAACTTAAAAAAAATGCCTGGATTTATCTACCTAGATTCCACCATTATCAAACGTAAATAAGCGTTTTTGTTTAAATGTATCTTTGTGCCTTCTCAAGTAATCTCTCACATACACTCATTTACCTGGTTTCATAGCAAAATAAAATGACATATCGGTGGATACAGTTTAACACGTACCTTTTTATGTTTTTGCTGTTTCTCATTTATCCTCTAATCTTTCTCTCCTGCCCCCCCCGCCAGTCTTTTATTTCCCTTTCACATCTTTCTCAATTTACTTCTCATGCCCCCATAATATCTCACTCTAGTATTAGCCTAAATTTGGAATTTTCATACTAGAACATAGTTTTTTTTGTTTGTTTTTTATGGGATGGATACTGTTGAGCCCGTATGTTTGTTTTTTGTTGTGCAAAAAAAATCAGATTATTGTACAGCACAAAGGGGAAAAATATCTTTTGATTTGCTATTGTTCCCATTATGGCCTTTGTTATTTCCATTCTCGTTGCCTTGCAGGGTTCTTTCACAGGGACTTAAAACCTGAAAACCTCCTTTGTATGGGTCCAGAACTTGTGAAAATAGCTGACTTTGGACTAGCTCGAGAAACTAGATCAAGACCGCCTTACACAGACTATGTTTCAACCAGATGGTAAATAATCTTAATAAGCCTGGTAGTATGGAATAACTACTAATGATTTCTCAACCAGGCACCTGTTATATAACTATATGACCAAAGTTTCAGAGCGTACTCGTATACATTGTGTGCTAAAGAGACATATTTCTGAGTAGAGAAGTGCAAATATTTGTAAGAACAGGGTTCAGTATTAGTAGCACAGTTAGAAGTGCATTGAACGTAGTCTGCTCACTTTCAGCAGGAGCACTTTCATCTTTAAAAGTACATAGCACTTTTTATAGTTTGACAGCACAAATGGAAAGGTACAAGTGCATTTTATTATATAAAGTACAGATCATAGTGCATATGAGGTCCCTGCTTAATGGGTTATTCTGTGTCAAATGTACAAATACAGGTTGCCTCATCTTTTGATTTTTCTGACAATTGGGTAGAGCTTTCTTGAGCAAAACCCCAATATTTTTTTTTCTTTCATGTAATTAGCAAGAGTCCATGAGCTAGTGACGTATGGGATATACATTCCTACCAGGAGGGGCACATTTTCCCAAACCTTAAAATGCCTATAAATACACCCCTCACCACACCCACAATTGAGTTTTTACAAACTTTGCCTCCCATGGAGGTGGTGAAGTAAGTTTGTGCTAGATTCTACGTTGATATGCTCTTCGCAGCAGGCTGGAGCCCGATTTTCCTCTCAGAGTGCAGTGAATGTCAGAGGGATGTGAAGAGAGTATTACCTATTTGAATTCAATGGTTTCCTTCTACGGGATCTATTTCATAGGTTCTCTGTTATCGGTCGTAGAGATTCATCTCTTACCTCCCTTTTCAGATCGACGATATACTCTTATATACCATTACCTCTACTGATTCTCGTTTCAGTACTGGTTTGGCTATCTACTATATGTAGATGAGTGTCTTAGGGTAAGTAAGTCTTATTTTATTATGACACTCTAAGCTATGGTTGGGCACTTTCTATGTAAAGTTCTAAATATATGTCTTTAAACTTATATTTGCCATGATTCAGGATAATCAGTATTCCTTTAAAATTCAGACTGTCAGTTTCATTATTTGGGATAATGCATTTTAATTCAATTTATTTTTCTTTACCTTGAAAATTTTCAATTGATCATTTTTCCCTGTGTGCTGTTAGGCTCGCGGGGGCAGAAAATGTTTCTTTTTATTGCGTCATTCTTGGCGCTGACTTTTTTGGCGCAAAAATTTCGTCATTTCCGGCGCCGTAGCTGACGCCGGAACTTGTATTCTGTTAATACGTAATTTTTGACGCATGTGTATTTAGACATTTTTTTTGCGCCAAAAAATGTGGGCGTCGGTTCTGGCGTCAGAGGATGTGGCGTCATACTTGGCGCCAAATATGTGGGCGTTGTATTTAGCGCCAATAATGTGGGCGTCATATTTGGCGCCAAAAAATGTGGGCGTATTTTTTGTTTCACTTTTTTTCCTCACATTATTTAAACCTCACTTTTTTATTGCTTCTGGTTTCTAGAAGCTTATTATTTTGCATTCTTGTCCCATTCCTGAAACTGTCATTTAAGGAATTTGATAATTTTGCTTTAAATATTGTTTTGTTCTATTACATATTGCAAGACTTCACTGTTCCTGTTTCAAAACAATCTAAGAGGATTCCTGTTGACTGAGTTCAGTCCTACCAAACCTAAGTTCATTTATTTTAAATGTTATGAATGTTTATCTTTAGCTATGGTTTGTAATAAGTTATCATGATAATCTTTTACATGCAGAATCCATTAGTATTTATGCTTTATATATTGCCATTCTTTTTACATCTTATGTACAAGAAATATTTAGAAGATTTATAAGAAATATTTTTCTTATTCTATTTTAAAGGCTTTGTCTGACATCGTGCCTTCTAAAAAAAAATTTTAGGTCTTTTTCAAACTTCTTTTTTAATTATTGAAGTTTCAAATGACCAACAACATACTGATTTATCCTTCTCTGATGATGTTTTTTCTCATTCAGAATTTTCTTCATCAGATATTGACACTAACAAATCTACTTTTTTATTTTATTTTTTTATTAAAGTACATTTGTTCTTTGTTGAAAAGGTGTTGATTATTTTGGATATTAAGGTAACTAGTTCTTTTTCAAGACTAGCTAACACTATTTCTGCTTATTTATTCTTCTGTGTTTTCAGAGGTTTTTTTCCAATTCCTCATACTAGGGAATGGAATGGGCTGAGAATTTTCTTTTATTCCTTCTTCAAAGGTTTTAAACTATATTCTTTGCCGGCAGTTATATTCAATTTGGAGGGTTCTCCAATTTATTGGGGCTATCTCTACTCCTACTAATTATGCTATTGTTTCTATAGCAAAATAGTATTTATTTTCCTTTAGATGGTTGTATCTTATTTATGGAAGATTATTTAGTTTCAGGTACTTTTCTTGGACCAGTGATTTATTTGGATGTTGCAATTGCTTCATTTTTTCTGTTTACTTTTAAGATCAAGTATCAGATTATGATTTATTTTAGCATTGTTAAAGGGACAAAATTTACTAGACTAGGTGCTGTTGCATTTGTCTTGTTGTTTTGCATTTATTGTTTATGCAAGTCCACTGTATTGACTGGTCCTTTAACTGGACTATCATGCTAATAATTTCATTTGTGTCTTCATTTTATTGAATATTTTCGCAAATGAGGTTTAATCTATGTCTTTAGCTGTTTTAGCTAGAAGAATTTTGTAATTTCTAAAAATCCATATTTATTTTGTTCTAAGATAATCAATTATTTGTTTTATAATTGGATTCAATTCTTTACTGTTACTCTGGGCTTCAAGATTGAGTTCTAAGACTAAAACTTTAAGCTTATACTAGTTTGGTTGTTCTTATTAAGGAACGAATTCCTGAATTCTTTCCCAAGTAACATGTTTTTAATTGGAAATTTTTCAGTTCGAAATCAGCTCCCTAAAATTGCGATGTATGTGCCGTATTCCAGCTTGGCTGGCAAGGGGCAGGTTAAGACTTTTTTTTAAATTTATTTGGTTCTATTCGGTCCAAATTTCTTTGATTTTATTCCAGTAAGGCTAACACTTTAAGTGTGTTTCGGTCCTATATATTTTGGGTACTGTTGAAGCATGGCTGATCACCCGTGGGGTTCAAGCGCTGCTCAGACCTGGAATCTTCTGGGGTATTTCTTCCAGTTCCATTTTTAGGAACTGGGTTTTGGAGTTTTATTCAAACTATTCTGCCTTTTTTTGGTCAGTGATAGCATTATTTGTTTTCATTAGATACAATAAATGCATATTTTCATTTTTCTGTTTTCATTCAGATTATTTTCTGAGGATGCGGAATCTCATATGATTCACTTTTGTTCTTCCAGGACATAGTTAGAGGATCTTTTTTTTCAAAAGCTCTTGATTCCTCACACAAGGGTCACCTTTTTTAGGTTTCCAGATAGTTTGTGTCACTGTCTTTGTCTCTATCAGACAAGGGACAATTTTATTGGGTTCCGTCTGTCGGTACCTTTAGTCTCTATTTCCTTCAGTTGCTATATATGCATAGAAGTTTTAGGTCTTATGGCCACAGCATTGGATTCAATTCCCTTTGCTCATTTTCAATAGAAAGAACCTTTCCTGTCTTTTATGCTGAATTATGGTGCAGGGATTCTAGGATTTCGCATTTTAAATCTTCGAATCCTAATATTTATCTCTCTTGATTTGGTGGTTAAGATCACCATCATTTAGTTCTACAGGTCTCTTCGTTTCTTTCAACCTGGACCATGATCTCTACAGATGTGAGTCTTTTTGGTTGGGAGGCTGTCTGAGGATCTCTGTCAGCACAAGGGGTTTGGAAATCTCAGGAGGCGAGATTACCGTTTGATATTTAGAACTCTGTGCTTTCTCAGAATTTTTCAGTTAGTTTCTTTTTGAAGAAGAGACGTTTATTGTTTTTCAGACAATATCACAACTATGCTGTATGTCAATCATCAGGGTAGGACTATCAGTCCTTAGGCTGTGACAGAAGTGTCTCGGATATTAGCTTAGGCTAAATCCAGCTCCTATCTAAATTCTGTGTTTTTTTTCCCAGGTATAGATATTTGGGAAGCGGATTATCTCTGTTAATCAAGCTTTACTTTCGGGAGAATGGTCTCTCTTACCCAGATATGTTTTTCAATTTTTCAGATGTGAGCATTTCTAGAAATAGATCTGTTGGCATCTCATCTGAATAAAGAACTTCCCAGGGGCCTATTCATGTCCGGGGATCTTCAGGCGGAAGTAGTGTATGCATTGACATTTCTTTGGAATTATCTTTTTGCCTATTTCTTTCCGCCTCTAGTTCTTCTTCTAAAGTGATTTCCAAAATTCTTATGGAGTATTTGTTTGTTATGCTGGTGGCTCCAGCATGGCCTCTCAGGTTTTGGTATGTGGATCTCATTCGGATGGCCAGTTGCCAACCTTGGACACTTCCGTTTAAACCAAACCTTCTTTCTCAAGGCCCATTTTTTCCATCAGGATCTCAAATCATTAAAATTTGAAGGGATGGAGATTGAACGCTTGGTTTTTAGTCATAGAGGTTTCTCTGACTCATTGATTAATACTATGTTTCAGGCTCATAAATCTTTCTCTAGAAAGATTTATTATTAAGTCTGGAAGACCTACTTTTCTTGGCATTCTTTTAAAATTCATAGAATTTTATTATTTTTTCAGGTTGGTTTGGATAAGGTTTTGTCTTCAGTTCTTTGTTAGGACAAATCTCTACTCTTTCTGTTCTTTTTTCACAGAAAGATTGCTAATCATCCTGATATTCATTGTTTTGTACAGGCTTTGGTCCGTATCAAGCCTGTCATTAATTCAATCTCTCCTCTTTGGAGTCCTCAATTTGGTGCTGAGGGCTTTACAGGCTCCTCCGTATGAAACTATGCATTTTCTGAACATTAAATTACTTTCTTGGAAAAGTATTGTTCCTTTTGGTTATTTCTTCTGCTAGAAGAGTTTTTAAGTTATCTGCTCTTTTTTTGTGAATATCCTTTTCTGATTTTTCATCAGGATAAG
This sequence comes from Bombina bombina, assembly GCF_027579735.1. Taxonomy (NCBI): domain Eukaryota; kingdom Metazoa; phylum Chordata; class Amphibia; order Anura; family Bombinatoridae; genus Bombina; species Bombina bombina. The sequence continues at coordinate 482,699,502 of NC_069502.1, read as the reverse complement.
GCAGTGTTACTTCCTGATATTCATAATTTTGTTCAGGTTTTGATTCGTATCAAACCTGCCATTAAGCCAATTTCTCCTCCTTGGAGTCTTAATTGGGTTCTGAAAGTTTTTCAGGCTCTTCTATTTGAGTATATGCTTGCTCTGGACATTAATTACTTTCATGGAAAGTATTGTTCTTTTTGGACATCTCTTCAGCTAGAACAGTTTTTGAATTATCTGTTCTTTCTTGTGAATCTCTTTTCTGATTATTTTCATCAGGATAAGGTGGTTTTTGCTGTCCTCATTTCAATTCTTACCTAAAGTTGTAAATTCTAACAAACATTAGGGAGGAATTATTTTTTTCCTAAGACTTCTTTGGTGAGATTCTTACTTTCTTTGGATATGGTAAGAGTTTTTTTTAAATTCTATGTTGAAGCTATTCAGATTTCAGATAGACTTCTAGTCTATTTTTTATCTTTTCTGGTTTTAGGAAGGTCAAAAAGCTTCTGCCATTTTTTTGGCATCTTGCTGAACTTTTGATTCATCATGCTTATTTGGAGTCGGGTGGATTCCCGCCTCGGAGGATTACGGCTCATTCTACTAGGTAAGTTTCTACTTCCTGGGCATTTTAAGAATGAAGCTTCTGTTGATCAGCTTTGCAAAGCAATGACTTGGTAATCTTTGCATACTTTTACTTTGTTCTACCATTTTGATGTTTTCTCTTCTTTAAAAGCAGTTTTGGTAGAATGGTACTTCAGGCAGCTGTCTCAGTTTGATTCTTCTGCTTATAATTTCATTTTTTTTTTTCATTATAAAAATTGAAACTTTTTTGATTTGGGTAGTGGATTAATTTTTCAGCGGAATTGGCTGTCTTTATTTTATCCCTCCCTCTCTAGTGACTCTTGCGTGGAAGTTCCACATCTTGGGTATTTATTATCCCATACGTCACTAGCTCATGGACTCTTGCTAATTACATGAAAGAAAACATAATTTATGTAAGAACTTACCTGATAAATTCATTTCTTTCATATTAGCAAGAGTCCATGAGGCCCACCCCTTTTTTGTGGTGGTTATGATTTTCTTGTATAAAGCACAATTATTCCAATTCCTTATATTTTTTTTTATGCTTTCACTCCTTTCTTATCACCCCACTTCTTGGCTATTCGTTAAACTGAATTGTGGGTGTTGTGAGGGGTGTATTTATAGGCATTTTAAGGTTTGGGAAACTTTGCCCCTCCTGGTAGGAATGTATATCCCATACGTCACTAGCTCATGGACTCTTGCTAATATGAAAGAAATGAATTTATCAGGTAAGTTCTTACATAAATTATGTTATTTATTTTTTTAAATTCTCATGAGATTAAGGTTGCAAGAGAAGCATAAACCACCTTTTTCAGAGCATTTTTGTATCGCCCATAGTGTATTTTCTATAAGAACTATACAGCTCCACATGGTGTCTTTTTGAGAAAGCTCATTACTTGTTTTTTTAATGTTCTGTGATTTGTTGAGCCTGTGTAACACTCTATGGCTGTCTAAATAGGACTAAATGAACCTACATATTTAGGCCTTCAAAATTGAATGGAGGACTGCTAGTGATAACATCTTTTTTTTTTTTTCCTGGGGTACTCTCCCATGCATAGTATTTGTTGAAAAATAATCAGCTTGTCCTTTAGTGTTTAAAAAAACTACATTAAAATCATAATATTTTTTTTTTTTATGTTTAAATATTTTTTTATTGAGATTATAGCATCATATAACATCACATCCATTTACCACCCTTATCTCGAGCATTTTAAAGGTAAAGTCATTATACAGATAGCTGGAATGAGGTTAACAGTTTTACAATCAACCAGGTGGATTCAAAATTTGTTATCTCTAAGTAGCTTTTTAAGAAACCTATAACATATGAAATTCTAAACTTTTCTAACTATAACAAGATAAAAACAAGAAGATCCCAAGTTATATTCTAGAAGACTTCTCTGATTCGCCTTGTATCTAACTTGGGTTAGAGAAATTAAGGTTACTGTGAACCTGAGATGGAAAGGAAGAAAAAAGAAAGAGAAAGGAAAAAAAAAAGAGAAAAATTTGCTTTGATTGCCGAGAGTTGCCTCCCAGTGTGTCCTCCCTCACGGGTCAGCGGCTGCTGGTACCCTCCCCCAACCAACAAAGAGAAGGTTGAGTTCAGGTGTTAGGTCTATTATTTAGTGTCCAGTAAAACCAGATCTTCTCGAATTGTGTCTGTGTGTCCAGTACTTGTGATGCAGACTCATACATTCGGTATGTTAGAGAAATCCTGTTTAAAACCTCTTCCCAGGGGGGGGGCGAAACCTTCCAATATTTTGCAATACTTATTCTAGTGACTGTGCATATGATTTTGATGAACGTATTTATCTGTTTGTTAAATTTGGGTAGGGGTATGTGTAGCAATGCATGGGTTGGTGCTAGGCAGATAGTGTCCTCTAGGATCGAGCTGAGTAGGTCAGAAGTTTTGTTCCAGATGCCCTGTATTTCCCTACATTCCCACCACATATGGTAATAGGAACCTATTTCCCCACATCCCCTATAACAGTATTTGTTGTGACTAGCAGACATATGTGCTGTTTTAGTCGGGGTCAGGTACCATCTGAACATGGTCTTAATCGTATTTTCTCTCAAATCAGTACTCAGTAATCCCTTGCAGCAGAATGAAACACATCGTCCCACCCTCCCCTATCTTTGTAGATATTTAGATCTGATTCCCAATTAATGAATAATTTAAACTTATGTGGATTACCAACTGATTGTATTTGTATGTATAATTTGGATATGGCCCCTTTAGGTCTGTGCGATGATTTGAGTAGGCTCTCTAACGAAGTAGTGGTGACTGGCTGGTTGTCTCTAATGTATTTGCAGATCACTGAGTTAACCTGTAGGTACTGGAACCATTGTAGCTTTATTGTATCGAGTTGTGTCTAAATCTGATTAAATGTTTTGGGTTTTCTACCGTCCATCCAGTCTGCTACTCTGTACAGTCCTTTATTGGACCATTTATCAATTGTAACATGTAAGTCTATTGGGGTTAAGGATCTTATAGGACGTACTAATGTTTGTTTGGGTAGCAGATTCTGTCGTTTAGTCAGGAAGGACCACATCTGAGATGTATACAATGTGACCTGTAAGCCAGGTTTGTTTGAAATCTCTTTTGAGGTATAGTCCTTCCATAAGATATTGTCTGAGTATAAAGAATCCCTTAGCTTGGCTTCCAGGTCAGTCCAAATGATATCCCCAGATCTGTTTCCTATTAGAGCTGTCTGAGCTAACCTCGCTGCTCTATAATAATCTATAATGTTGGGCGCACCCACTCCACCCAATTGTCTGTGTCTCAGAATGAGTGTGGATACTATCCGTGCCGTTTTGTTTCCTCTAATAAATGCTATTATGTCTTTTTGTAATGTCTTTAGGTCTTTTAGTGGGGTTTGGATGTGGAGTCCTAAAAAGATATAATATCTGGGGTAAAATGGTCATCTTGACAGACGCCAGTCTGCCTAACCACGAGAAGTTATATGTTTTCCATTTAAGTAGTTTCTTTCTTATCTCTTTATAGAGGGGTTCATAATTATATTTGTATAGTTGATTAATATTAGGTGTTAAATGTATTCCCAAGTATTTGAGCGAGTGATTAGCCCATCTAATTTGAAAGTTAATTTCAATGTTTTTTTTGGTATGTTGTGGTAGTCCTAGAGATATTGCTTCGCATTTATCTAAATTAATTTTGTATCCTGAAATTTGAGAGAACTGGTCTAGAAGAGTGTATAATTTGTTAGTGAAGTGAGGGGCTTGGACAAAGTTAAAAGAATATCATCTGCAAAAAGTGTTGATTTGTATTCTTGATTTTTAATTTTAACTCCTGAAATATCTGGGTCTAATCTGATTCTTGCTGCCAGAGGTTCTATGCAAATCGCGAATAAAAGAGGGGATAGTGGGCACCCCTGCCTCGTGCCATTGAGTATTGGGAAGATCTTAGATTTGTAACCTGAAATTGACACTTGGGCTGTTGGATTGGAATAGATAGCCTTTATAGCCGTAACAAAGGCCCCTCTGAATCCCATCTGATGTAATACCGCCGACATATATCTCCAGTCCACTCTATCGAATGCCTTCTCCGCATCCAGGGAGAGGAGCAGAGAAGGCATCCCAGTATCTCCCACATAATCTATGATGTTTAAAAGTCGTCGCACATTGTCTGGTGCTTCTCTGTTACAAAGCCCACCTGATCAGGGTGAATTAATTTTGGCAGAATATGTAATCTATTAGCTTAAATTTTCGTGACGATTTTCATATCTTGATTGATAAGCGAAATGGGGCGATAATTCGCGCATAAGTTATGATTTTTGCCGGGTTTGGGAATTACAATTATTTTGGCTTGCAGCATATCTTCTGGGATAGTGTGCCCCTCTAGAATTAAATTACACAGATCTGTGAGGTGTGGAGCTAGTATTTCTTTGAATGATTTATAGTATTCTCCTGCAAATCCATCGGTCCCTGCTGCCTTTCCTGTCTTGAGGTCTTTAATGCACAAGTAGTAAGAAGTGAATACAGCGCCAACAAGAGGCCAAGGGATAAATATACTCACAGAGAGATAAAAGAAGATTATTTAATGAACCATGTTAAAAAGCATCAGTAATAAAAGACTATATATAAAAAATGTAAAAAGCACATATAAATAAAATTACAAATACAGGAATATCTTACAGAAGCGGCTCAAAGGGCCAAAGCTGATAATTACAATAAAAACAGAGGTAATAACAGGTGATCAGTGTGAGTGGTACACCAGAATAAGAGTGTATACTGATAAAACAGAATTAGCCTAAGTACAACTGTAGCAAGTGCATCAAGCAAAAAACTAATAAACAATAATACAAACAATAGTGTTCAAAATTAGTGTTACAAAAATAGTGTTCCAAAAAATAGAAAAATGCACTGCAGTGCAAAAAAAGGGGGTAGCAAAATAATTGTATAGATACAATCAAATAGTGAGTGAGTGCAAATGGATATAAAAATGCTAGCTACTTAATCCAGTGAGGTTAAGATATAATTGAATAAAATACACAATATGCAATAACATAAAAAATAAAAAATAATAAAATATAAAATATAATCCAAAAAAGTGTTCAAAAAGTTGATCAACAAATGTTAGTGAAGAACAAAAATAAGTCAATCAAAACTAAAAAATGGAAAAAATGGGTGATGAAAAGCAAGGTGAAAGTGAGGAAATTGATTCCTTCCAATGTTAGTTACTTTAACAGATCCAAATTCCTGAGTGTGGTTGCTGAAGTAGCTGAATGGATCCTAGCACCTGTCAGCTGCTCCTATGGTATCCTAAAAAGTGTCCCTGTAAAAAAAAAGAAATTCACAACATAGTGTATCCAATATGAGAATGAAGTAAAGATTAAAGTAATGCTTACCAATATGTCAACGCGTTTCTGCCCTCAAAAAAGGGCCTTTCTCAAGACTAGAATATTGGTAATGGCAGCTGGCCTTATATACAGTTTAGAAGTAGCCTATATGGTAGTTTAATTGATTAATTGTATTGTTTGGGCGCCAAATCCCTCCACTTCCTGTGGAGGGATTTGGCGCCCAAACAATACAATTAATCAATTAAACTACCATATAGGCTACTTCTAAACTGTATATAAGGCCAGCTGCCATTACCAATATTCTAGTCTTGAGAAAGGCCCTTTTTTGAGGGCAGAAACGCGTTGACATATTGGTAAGCATTACTTTAATCTTTACTTCATTCTCATATTGGATACACTATGTTGTGAATTTCTTTTTTTTTACAGGGACACTTTTTAGGATACCATAGGAGCAGCTGACAGGTGCTAGGATCCATTCAGCTACTTCAGCAACCACACTCAGGAATTTGGATCTGTTAAAGTAACTAACATTGGAAGGAATCAATTTCCTCACTTTCACCTTGCTTTTCATCACCCATTTTTTAGTTTTGATTGACTTATTTTTGTTCTTCACTAACATTTGTTGATCAACTTTTTGAACACTTTTTTGGATTATATTTTATATTTTATTATTTTTTATTTTTTATGTTATTGCATATTGTGTATTTTATTCAATTATATCTTAACCTCACTGGATTAAGTAGCTAGCATTTTTATATCCATTTGCACTCACTCACTATTTGATTGTATCTATACAATTATTTTGCTACCCCCTTTTTTTGCACTGCAGTGCATTTTTCTATTTTTTGGAACACTATTTTTGTAACACTAATTTTGAACACTATTGTTTGTATTATTGTTTATTAGTTTTTTGCTTGATGCACTTGCTACAGTTGTACTTAAGCTAATTCTGTTTTATCAGTATACACTCTTATTCTGGTGTACCACTCACACTGATCACCTGTTATTACCTCTGTTTTTATTGTAATTATCAGCTTTGGCCCTTTGAGCCGCTTCTGTAAGATATTCCTGTATTTGTAATTTTATTTATATGTGCTTTTTACATTTTTTATATATAGTCTTTTATTACTGATGCTTTTTAACATGGTTCATTAAATAATCTTCTTTTATCTCTCTGTGAGTATATTTATCCCTTGGCCTCTTGTTGGCGCTGTATTCACTTCTTACTACTTGTGCATATTTTTTGGAGGTTGGTTAGGATCTCTGTTTGGATACAGCTTGGGGATTACCTTAGCGCTTGTACACACACCCTTTTTCACTATTGAGGTCTTTAATGACCTTCAGGACCTCTACTCTAGAAACTGGTGCGTTTAGTTTGTCTAGGTCTTCTGTTGTAATTGTGTGTAAATTTGCTTCTTATAGAAACTGCAATGTTTGGGATTCTGTGGTGTTTGTGTAATTGACCTTATTACCGTTGTATAACTGCCCATAAAAGTCCGCAAATGTATCCGCGATAAGTTGGGGGTTTGAAACTAAAGTGCCATTCGTTGTTAATATAGAAGGAATAATAGACGCTTTGCATCTATCTCTGAGTTTGTTCGCCAAAAATTTGTCTGGCTTATCTTTATAGATGTAGTATTGTGTATTTAGTTTCTGTATAGCCCTGATAGAATGGGTATTTAGGATGTTGGCTAAAGCGTCTCTTTTAGCTGTCAGAGTAGTTAAAATGTCTTTTCTTTGGGTAGTCTTATGGAGTTTCTCTAGATCAGAGATTTCTGTGTGAAGTTGTGAAATTTGAGCTCTATATTGCTTGTTACTGGTGGATTTGTCCTGGATGAATAATCCTCGCATATATGTTTTGTGTGCCGCCCAGGGGGACAGAGGATTTAGTGTAGTTCCTTTATTGAGTTCCCAATAATCAGTCTGTGACTTGATGTATTTATCTCTATGTGTGGGATTTTTTAAACGTGTCGGATCATAAGTCCAGGATCTTGCTCTATGTGTATCTATGAATCCCTCAAGATATAAGGACAAGATAGAGTGGTCTGACCACGCACATGGCTGGATTTTGGAGGTTTGTAAAAGTGGTTGTAGGACTTGGCTAATATACAGGGAGTGCAGAATTATTAGGCAAGTTGTATTTTGAGGATTAATTTTATTATTGAACAACAACCATGTTCTCAATGAACCCAAAAAACTCATTAATATCAAAGCTGAATAGTTTTGGAAGTAGTTTTTAGTTTGTTTTTAGTTTTAGCTATTTTAGGGGGATATCTGTGTGTGCAGGTGACTATTACTGTGCATAATTATTAGGCAACTTAACAAAAAACAAATATATACCCATTTCAATTATTTATTTTTACCAGTGAAACCAATATAACATCTCAACATTCACAAATATACATTTCTGACATTCAGAAACAAAACAAAAACAAATCGGTGACCAATATAGCCACCTTTCTTTGCAAGGACACTCAAAAGCCTGCCATCCATGGATTCTGTCAGTGTTTTGATCTGTTCACCATCAACATTGCGTGCAGCAGCAACCACAGCCTCCCAGACACTGTTCAGAGAGGTGTACTGTTTTCCCTCCTTGTAAATCTCACATTTGATGATGGACCACAGGTTCTCAATGGGGTTCAGATCAGGTGAACAAGGAGGCCATGTCATTAGATTTTCTTCTTTTATACCCTTTCTTGCCAGCCACGCTGTGGATTACTTGGACGCGTGTGATGGAGCATTGTCCTGCATGAAAATCATGTTTTTCTTGAAGGATGCAGACTTCTTCCTGTACCACTGCTTGAAGAAGGTGTCTTCCAGAAACTGGCAGTAGGACTGGGAGTTGAGCTTGACTCCATCCTCAACCCGAAAAGGCCCCACAAGCTCATCTTTGATGATACCAGCCCAAACCAGTACTCCACCTCCACCTTGCTGGCGTCTGAGTCGGACTGGAGCTCTCTGCCCTTTACCAATCCAGCCACGGGCCCATCCATCTGGCCCATCAAGACTCACTCTCATTTCATCAGTCCATAAAACCTTAGAAAAATCAGTCTTGAGATATTTCTTGGCCCAGTCTTGACGTTTCAGCTTGTGTGTCTTGTTCAGTGGTGGTCGTCTTTCAGCCTTTCTTACCTTGGCCATGTCTCTGAGTATTGCACACCTTGTGCTTTTGGGCACTCCAGTGATGTTGCAGCTCTGAAATATGGCCAAACTGGTGGCAAGTGGCATCTTGGCAGCTGCACGCTTGACTTTTCTCAGTTCATGGGCAGTTATTTTGCGCCTTGGTTTTTCCACACGCTTCTTGCGACCCTGTTGACTATTTTGAATGAAACGCTTGATTGTTCGATGATCACGCTTCAGAAGCTTTGCAATTTTAAGAGTGCTGCATCCCTCTGCAAGATATCTCACTATTTTTGACTTTTCTGAGCCTGTCAAGTCCTTCTTTTGACCCATTTTGCCAAAGGAAAGGAAGTTGCCTAATAATTATGCACACCTGATATAGGGTGTTGATGTCATTAGACCACACCCCTTCTCATTACAGAGATGCACATCACCTAATATGCTTAATTGGTAGTAGGCTTTCGAGCCTATACAGCTTGGAGTAAGACAACATGCATAAAGAGGATGATGTGGTCAAAATACTCATTTGCCTAATAATTCTGCACTCCCTGTAGATGTAGTCCAATCTTGTATATTGTTTATGGGCTGCCGAATAAAAGGTAGTGTCTGTAGTGTTACCATATAGTGTAAACCAAGAGTCAAATAGGGCATGTGGTGTTAGATGTTCCTGAATGGAGTTTACTATTTATTTTGTTGTGTCTAATTTGTTTAGCTGTGAGTTTTGGTTTGGATTCTTTAAATTTGGTCATAGTGATATTAAAATCACCTGCTAATATAATTTTATATTGGGACCAGTTGGTAAGTAAACTAGAAATTTGGGTAAAAAACGAGTGTTGGGGGGCGGAGCCAGCAGCAAGCGCAGCAAGACGCATATCAAAGAGGCTCCTGACTTTATTTTATATTATACCACAGTTTTCCGATTTTTCCCCTAAAATACTACCAGCTGATGATCAAATTATTATTGTGAACAGTAGGGGCTCCTATTATTTGCCTGATTGGAGCTAGTAAGGTGGCTATCTTTGATTATTACGCCTGGGGAAGCAGCGGACCGCCATTTCTGTTTATTATGGAAGAAAACATCTGCGCCACAGTATGGTCTCTATTTGCGGAGTATGAGCAGCGGATCCTTGAGAGGTTCGATGGCTTGCTGACCAGGATTGAGGCCGGATTCATAAAGGAGCGGCCTGCGCTGGTCGATGGAGAGATTGAGACTGATGCTAGCGTGAACCTCGGTGTAGTGCAATCACAAGAAGGAGACTTCCACGCCACACCCGGTCTCCCTGAGAAGCATCATCTACGGAACGGAGATACGGGAGGTCCCGGAACACCTTACAGCTCATGGGCCCGGCTGGTCAGCGGGGTATTGACCCCTGTTAACAACACTGGTATGGTTAACTCAATTATGGTCACCGCCTCCTACAAGATGATCCTGCAATTTGCAGGCATTCGGCTCCTTGCTGCCAGCACAAGAACCGGAGTTGGGTGATGACTTTAATGTAGTAATGGTTTACGGATGCCCCGGTTTACAAATCTATCTTGCCCACCTCACATGCCCCTACTAACTAACCTTATAGCAGCTGACATTGAAGGATCTACACCCATGCAGACTAAACTCTGATAATGTGTGTTCTTGGGAACCGAAACTTCTTTATATTTCTACAGCGTGCAGATCTCAAAGGGAACTTTCTACTTGTTCAGCTACTTAAGCATGTTTACTAATTTTATGATTTTCCCTCATAACTTATAGTTCCCTGTTATTTTGTTTTGCGCCATGTTAAGACTTTTATGAGACCCATTTCACGGTGGCAAGATGCTGAATGGCTCTGCAGCTATCTGTCTAAGTTATAAATCTTGCTTTTTGTACTTTTATTTCCTTTTGGGACTCAGTCACTGGGAATATATTTGCTCAGCAGTATAGAAAACCTGATTTTTATTTACGTGATGCTATTATGTATATTTCCTGAAGTTTGAATGCTACTCAATCAGCTGGTTTGCGTATTGGCCTCTGCCTCATACATCAGTTAGCCTTATTTAGCACCTACCTTCGAATATAGCTTTAGCTAGAGTTTAGTTGCCATATTGTTACTCTATATTTACTAGTGCTACCAAAATATAATAGTTATGGTATAAACCTTTATATAGTATTGCAGCAACCAATCAAATAGGTACAGATGTTGACATAGACTTTAGGGTATATAGTTTATCTACGCTTATATGTTCATACTCTGCCATCTTTAACCTAGGTGACTGTTTACTGAACAGGTCAGAAATTGAGAGGGAATATAGCACTAGTCTAATCTCCACCCCCCCCCTTTTTTTTTTAATGCGGTAAAGGGCGAGTAATCTCTCCTCTGCATTACTCTTTGGCAGAGTTTTTGTAGTCTTTGCCCAGCCTGGAGAGCCCGGATTAAAGCTTTTTCTAGTATCTACATTAAAAGACTCCTCAGGCCCTAAATTTATAGAATTGTGATGGTGTGTTATTCCATAGTGAACTGTAACCTTTGTGTTTTACTTTCTTGTTATACAATAATTGTTTTCATATATGTTTGTTAGTATACATAAAGTGCCCTGTTTCCTACCGCAAAGATCTTGGTCCCCTGGTTGGATCTGTAACCTATCAAGGACACTGTGAAACTGTAAAAAACAAAATGAGGTGCTTATGATTGTACATTCGTATCAGTCTGCTTTGTAAAGATCACTAATCAGTCTTTCATTCTGTTGTTAGTTCGCTTGATGCTGTAATAGATTGTTGATTGTCTGATATGTATATTTTTGGATTCTGATTATCACCTCAATAAAAAATATTAAAAAAACAAAAAAAAAAAAAAAAAAAAAAACGAGTGTTGGTTGTCATTGGGAGCATAAACATTGCATAGAATGACATGGGATTCTCCAATGTGGCCCCTGACTATGAGGTATCTTCCCTCCCCATCCGCAATAATGGATTTGTGCTTAAATGGTAAATCGGCATGGATAAGGATGGAAACCCCTCTTTTCTTGGAGTTAGTCGTTGCATGGAAATGTTGTGTAAATTTTCTAGTCCAAAATTTCGGGATTATGTCTTTGATAAAGTGGGTTTCTTGAAGGAATAATATGTTGGCTCCTAAAAGACCATACTGGGACATGGCTGTACGTCTCTTAACATTAGTATTTAAACCTCTCACATTGTGAGATATTAGGTGAATTTTTGGTATCATCTAGTTCTTAAAATGTAAAATGTCTTCTGATGTGTTACATGTAAAAAAGTGTTTAATACATACGACCCTATGTAGATGGTAGGTTGAGACCTGGAGGCAATAGAAAGTTGTGCTGACCCGGAGGGAGTGACCTTCCTGGCATCCTTAGGAGAAGAGTTAAAGATTGTTAAAAAAAAAAATATATCAATGCAGCATAAACATGAAAAACAGAGTATAACATAACATGTGCTAAACTTAACTTGTAGGTATGCATACATTATTACCACAAACAAGTCGGGGTAAGGGGAAGGAGCTGGACCATGAAATGAGTTAATAAAAAATTAGCTAAAGTGTCAGCTTCTAGAGATTTCGACTGACTTAACTAAACATATTTTCTAACTAGGAAACAACATATTTGAGTTCTGTTCCCCTCCTTCGTTTTGTACAAAGGAGGACCTTGAAGTAGTTCTTACAAAAGGGTCAACTGGCCAAAGTTCCCCTGTCAGGGGCCTTGGTCAAACAGTACTTGGGAAGCTGGGATTCTCCCTGGAGAGCCCAGGTGACTTTATTGCGACTCTTCCGCAGCCCCCCGGTGAAAAAACAATGTAAAAAGGTCAGGTAGCTTTGAGATAGTGTCATTTTTTGGTTCTTTCGCGGGTTTACTTGTGTCCACTTTACTTAGTTAGAGGTGCTCGGCAATGTATGAGGGGTGCCCTCCAGTGGTATGTTCGGGATTTCTAGCCCTAGTAACTTGCAAGTAGGAGGAATGTCTTCTACATCGTGGATTGTAAAGGTTTTGTTATCCTTGAGGATGTGCAGGGCAAAGGGAAAGCCCCATCTGTATTTAACTTGGTTTTTGCGTAAGAGAGTTGTCATGGGGCGCAGGGAACTTCTTCTTTGGAGGGTTCTAATGCTGAGGTCCTGGAAGAATTGAATAATATTTCCCTGAAATTTATAGGTAGGTTTACTTCTGGAAGCTTGAAGGATTTTTTCTTTGTCTTGAAAAAATGAGAATTTTACTATAATGTCCCTAGGAGGTGCCTCCTCTTTGGGCTTTGCTCTTAGTGCCCTGTGGGCTCTTTGAATCGCAAACTCAGTTTCTTCTGGTTCTCCTGTAATATTTCGAAATAAATGTTTCAGGTATGTGTTCAGATCAGGATTAGTGATTGATTCTGGGACCCCCTTCAGTCTGATGTTACTTCTACGTGACCTATTTTCTAGGTCATCGACCTTGTCTTGCAATTCGTTGATGGTCTGGTTTTGTGACTGTAGTGTGTGAGAGGTATTTTCCATTTCCTCCGATATTGTATCTCTGTGCTCTTCCAAAGCTTCAAGTCTTCCTCCCAAGTCTGCTATATCTGCTCTAATATCTGTTAGGCTGGATGTGATTGCTGAGTGCATTGAGTCTATCTTTCCCCATAATTTTTCGAAATTTGCCGCAATGTCCTATTTGGAGACTAAGTCCTTGAGGTCTGCTTTTGTCACTGGGTGAGTCTCACTATGTGGAGAAGAATCTAATTCAGTATCTGAGTTTTCCTCCATCTCCTCTGTCACTGATTCTGCAAGTTTACTATGGCGTGAAGGTTTGAAGAAGGTGCTCACAGTGGAAGATTTATTTGTCTTGTCTCCTTTAGTAGATTTTTTGGCTGACATATTATTTGTTTATTGTCGGAGATAGAAATGTAGAGTGGAGGGTGAGCTGAAATTTACAGGAGTCTCTCCAATATGTTAGTTTAATCCTTTGAAATAGAGAAACCTTGCAGTGTATGAGAGAGTTGCCTCAGGCTAAAGGTAATGTTGTAATAACTTTTCAAGCTTTTAATTTCTAAATAGTAAGTGTCACTGGGTAGCCAAGGATAACGATTTTGTGTAAGTGTCTTGAGGTTGACACTAATAGATATGCTTCAATGAGAAAGTTGTTTGATGCCACGTGTGTGTAGCTTGCAGAGGTTATGTTGCAAAGATCAGGGCCTGCCGTGCACCTCTAATTGCTTAATTTATTAACAGACTCTTACATTCCTTATATGATTTTAATATGGGTATGTCTGATTGATCATTAAGTGCCTCACATCCTCCGTTTAGGGCCCAGTATATTTTGACATTATTATGGCATCTTTGGCCCAAATTTAAATTCTATTTTGCCCCCGAGCATGTACTGGCAAATACTGTCTTTGTAGCTAATAAAATGTGTGACCGAAAAGCTCAGGGATGTTGGGACAACTGATAACGGCAGGTTCCAGCACTCGGTCTCACAAGCTGCCGACCGCTAAGTGTTGTGCGGATCGGCATTTATCAGGCCCACGTGTGCAGGTAGTAATGGCTGCTTACCCATGTGATGCTGCTGAACCGGAACAGTCGATGCCGCTTATCTTATGGAGAATCTGTGCAATCGCCCCTTTGTTTATTCTATTGTGGTTCTAGTCGCTTCTCATTTGAGTGCTGTAGTCCGGTGCTGTGTCCTTCTTTTACATGTCACGCCATTAAAGCTGTGAGGATTAATTCCTTTTCGGCGCGAAACCGCCACTTGTGGAGTTGAAAATTTCCCCAACTGTTCAAACCGTCACTGTCTTCCTTTAAGTTGCGCTTCTGGTGTTCAGAGACTTCACCCAGTATATAACTGTCAGTTAGACTTATTTCTCCAACATAGGTGTGTCCGGTCCACGGCATCATCCTTACTTGTGGGATATTCTCTTCCCCAACAGGAAATGGCAAAGAGCCCAGCAAAGCTGGTCACATGATCCCTCCTAGGCTCCGCCTACCCCAGTCATTCTCTTTGCCGTTGCACAGGCAACATCTCCACGGAGATGGTTAAGAGTTTTTTGGTGTTTAAATGTAGTTTTTATTATTCAATCAAGAGTTTGTTATTTTAAAATAGTGCTGGTATGTACTATTTACTCTGAAACAGAAAAGAGATGAAGATTTCTGTTTGTAAGAGGAAGATGATTTTAGCAACCGTTACTAAAATCGATGGCTGTTTCCACACAGGACTGTTGAGATGAATTAACTTCAGTTGGGGGAAACAGTGGGCAGACTTTGCTGCTTGAGGTATGACACATTTCTAACAAGACTTGGTAATGCTGGAAGCTGTCATTTTCCCTATGGGAACCGGTAAGCCATTTTCTTAGTTTAGTATAAGAATAAAGGGCTTCACAAGGGCTTTAAAGACTGGTAGACATTTTTCTGGGCTAAAACGATTACTTTACAAGTATATTTAGTGGATTATAACTATAAATAGTTCTTTTAATCTTGGGGATGTATTAAAAAAACGGCAGGCACTGTATTGGACACCTTTTTCACTGGGGGCCTTTTCTAGTCATAGGCAGAGCCTCATTTTCGCGCCACTAATGCGCAGTTGTTTTTGGAAAGCGAGGCATGCAGATGCATGTGTGAGGAGCTAAGAACCACTGAAAAAGCTTATTGAAGGCGTCATTTGGTATCGTATTCCCCTCTGGGCTTGGTTGGGTCTCAGCAAAGCAGATACCAGGGACTGTATAGGGGTTAAATGTAAAAACGGCTCCGGTTCCGTTATTTTAAGAGTTAAAGCTTTCAAATTTGGTGTGCAATACTTTTAAGGCTTTAAGACACTGTGGTGGAATTTTGGTGAATTTTGAACAATTCCTTCATACTTTTTCACATATTCAGTAATAAAGTGTGTTCAGTTTAAAATTTAAAGTGACAGTAACGGTTTTATTTTAAAACGTTTTTTTGTGCTTTGTTATCAAGTTTATGCCTGTTAACATGTCTGAACCATCAGATAGACGATGTTCTGTATGTTTGAAAGCCAAGGTTCCTCCCCATTTAAATATATGTGATGAATGTGACATAGTGTCCAAACAAAGTAGGGACAATGATGCCACTGATAATGATGTTGCCCAAGATGATTCTTCAAGCGAGGGGAGTAAGCATGGTACTGCATCATCCCCTTCTGTGTCTACACCAGTCTTGCCCACACAAGAGGTCCCTAGTACATCTAGTGCGCCAATCCTTCTTACTATGCAACAATTAACGGCTGTAATGGATAATTCTATTAAAAACATTTTGTCCAAAATGCCCACTTATCAGAGAAAGCGCGATTGCTCTGTTTTAGATACTGAAGAGCATGAGGACGCTGATGATAATGGTTCTGACATACCCTCACACCAATCTGAAGGGGCCAGGAGGGAGGTTTTGTCTGAGGGAGAAATTTCAGATTCAGGAAAAATTTCTCAACAAGCTGAACCTGATGTTATTACTTTTAAATTTAAATTAGAACATCTCCGCGCTCTGCTTAAGGAGGTGTTATCTACTCTGGATGATTGTGACAATTTGGTCATTCCAGAGAAATTATGTAAGATGGACAAGTTCCTAGAGGTCCCGGTGCCCCCCGATGCTTTTCCTATACCCAAGCGGGTGGCGGACATTGTAAATAAGGAATGGGAAAGGCCCGGCATACCTTTTGTTCCTCCCCCTATATTTAAGAAATTATTTCCTATGGTCGACCCCAGAAAGGACTTATGGCAGACAGTCCCCAAGGTCGAGGGGGCGGTTTCTACTCTAAACAAACGCACTACTATCCCTATAGAAGATAAGAATTAGAGGGTTTGCTTAAAAAGATGTTTGTTCAGCAAGGTTACCTTCTACAACCAATTTCATGCATTGTTCCTGTCACTACAGCAGCGTGTTTCTGGTTCGAAGAACTAGAAAAGTCGCTCAATAACGAATCTTCGTATGAGGAGGTTATGGACAGAGTTCAAGCACTTAAATTGGCTAACTCTTTTATCTTAGACGCCACTTTGCAATTAGCTAGATTAGCGGCGAAAAATTCAGGTTTTGCTATTGTGGCGCGCAGAGCGCTTTGGCTAAAGTCTTGGTCAGCGGATGTGTCCTCCAAGAACAAATTGCTTAACATCCCTTTCAAGGGTAAAACGCTGTTTGGCCCTGACTTGAAAGAGATTATTTCAGACATCACTGGGGGAAAGGGCTACGCCCTTCCTCACGATAGGTCTTTTAAGGCTAAAAATAAGCCAAATTTTCGTCCCTTTCGCAGAAACGGACCAGCCTCAAATTCTACACCCTCTAAGCAAGAGGGTAATAGTTCTCAAACCAAACCAGCCTGGAGACCGATGCAAGGCTGGAACAAGGGTAAGCAGGCCAAGAAACCTGCCACTGCTACTAAAACAGCATGAAGTGTTGGCCCCCGATCCGGGACCGGATCTGGTGGGGGGCAGACTCTCTCTCTTTGCTCAGGCTTGGGCAAGAGATGTTCAGGATCCTTGGGCGCTAGAAATAGTTTCTCAAGGTTATCTCCTGGAATTCAAGGAACTACCCCCAAGGGGGAGGTTCCACAGGTCTCAATTGTCTTCAAACCAAATAAAAAGACAGGCATTCTTACATTGTGTAGAAGACCTGTTAAGAATGGGAGTGATTCATCCTGTTCCATTAGGAGAACAAGGGATGGGGTTTTACTCCAATCTGTTCATAGTTCCCAAAAAAGAAGGAACATTCAGACCAATTTTAGATCTCAAGATTCTAAACAAATTTCTCAGGGTTCCATCGTTCAAAATGGAAACCATTCGAACAATTCTTCCTACCATCCAGGAAGGTCAATTCATGACCACGGTGGATTTAAAGGATGCGTATCTACATATTCCTATCCACAAGGAACATCATCGGTTCCTAAGGTTCGCCTTTCTGGACAAGCATTACCAGTTTGTGGCACTTCCATTCGGATTAGCCACTGCTCCAAGGATTTTCACAAAGGTACTAGGGTCCCTTCTAGCGGTGCTAAGACCAAGGGGCATTGCAGTAGTACCTTACTTGGACGACATACTGATTCAAGCGTTGTCTCTGTCAAAAGCAAAGGCTCATACGGACATTGTCCTAGCCTTTCTCAGATCTCACGGGTGGAAAGTGAACATAGAAAAAAGTTCTCTGTCCCCGTCAACAAGAGTTCCCTTCTTGGGAACAATAATAGACTCCTTAGAAATGAAGATTTTTCTGACAGAGGCCAGAAAATCAAAACTTCTAAGCTCTTGTGAAGTACTTCATTCTGTTCTTCTTCCTTCCATAGCGCAGTGCATGGAAGTAATAGGTTTGATGGTTGCGGCAATGGACATAGTTCCTTTTGCACGAATTCATCTAAGACCATTACAACTGTGCATGCTCAGACAGTGGAATGGGGATTATACAGACTTGTCTCCGACGATCCAAGTAGATCAAAGATCCAGAGACTCACTCCGTTGGTGGCTGAACCTGGACAATCTGTCACAGGGAATGAGCTTCCGCAGACCAGAGTGGGTCATTGTCACGACCAACGCCAGTCTGGTGGGCTGAGGCGCGGTCTGGGAACCCCTGAAAGCTCAGGGTCTATGGTCTCGGGAAGAATCTCTTCTCCCGATAAACATTCTGGAACTGAGAGCGATATTCAATGCTCTCAAAGCTTGGCCTCAACTAGCAAAGGCCAAATTCATAAGGTTTCAATCAGACAACATGACGACTGTTGCATATATCAACCATCAGGGGGGAACAAGGAGTTCCCTGGCGATGGAGGAAGTGACCAAAATAATTCAATGGGCGGAGAATCACTCCTGCCACTTGTCTGCAATCCACATCCCAGGAGTGGAAAATTGGGAAGCGGATTTTCTGAGTCGTCAGACTTTCCATCCGGGGGAGTGGGAACTCCATCCGGAAATCTTTGCCCAAATAACTCAATTATGGGGCATTCCAGACATGGACCTGATGGCGTCTCGTCAGAACTTCAAGGTTCCTTGCTACGGGTCCATATCCACGGATCCCAAGGCGACTCTAGTAGATGCACTGATAGCGCCTTGGACCTTCAACCTAGCTTATGTATTCCCACCGTTTCCTCTCATTCCCAGGCTGGTAGCCAGGATCAATCAGGAGAGGGCTTCGGTGATCTTGATAGCTCCTGCGTGGCCACGCAGAACTTGGTATGCAGACCTGGTGAATATGTCATCGGCTCCACCATGGAAGCTACCTTTGAGACAGGACCTTCTTGTTCAAGGTATATTCGAACATCCGAATCTGGCTTCACTCCAACTGACTGCTTGGAGATTGAACGCTTGATTTTATCAAAGCGTGGGTTTTCAGATTCTGTCATTGATACTCTTATCCAGGCTAGAAAGCCTGTAACTAGGAAAATTTACCATAAAATATGGAAAAAATATATCTGTTGGTGTGAATCTAAAGGATTCCCATGGAACAAGATAAAAATTCCTAAGATTCTATCCTTTCTACAAGAGGGTTTGGAGAAAGGATTATCTGCAAGTTCTTTGAAGGGACAGATTTCTGCTTTATCTGTTTTACTTCACAAAAAGCTGGCGGCTGTGCCAGATGTTCAAGCTTTTGTTCAGGCTCTGGTTAGAATCAAGCCTGTTTACAAACCTTTGACTCCTCCTTGGAGTCTCAATTTAGTTCTTTCAGTTCTTCAAGGGGTTCCGTTTGAACCCTTACATTCCGTAGATATTAAGTTACTATCTTGGAAAGTTTTGTTTTTGGTTGCAATTTCTTCTGCTAGAAGAGTTTCAGAGTTATCTGCTCTGCAGTGTTCTCCTCCTTATCTGGTGTTCCATGCAGATAAGGTGGTTTTGCGTACTAAACCTGGTTTTCTTCCGAAAGTTGTTTCTAACAAAAACATTAACCAGGAGATAGTTGTGCCTTCTTTGTGTCCGAATCCAGTTTCAAAGAAGGAACGTTTGTTACACAATTTGGATGTGGTTCGTGCTCTAAAATTCTATTTAGAGGCTACAAAGGATTTCAGACAAACATCTTCTTTGTTTGTTGTTTATTCTGGTAAAAGGAGAGGTCAAAAAGCAACTTCTACCTCTCTCTCTTTTTGGCTTAAAAGCATCATCCGATTGGCTTATGAGACTGCCGGACGGCAGCCTCCTGAAAGAATCACTGCTCACTCCACTAGGGCTGTGGCTTCCACATGGGCCTTCAAGAACGAGGCTTCTGTTGATCAGATATGTAAGGCAGCGACTTGGTCTTCACTGCACACTTTTACCAAATTTTACAAATTTGATACTTTTGCTTCTTCTGAGGCTATTTTTGGGAGAAAGGTTTTGCAAGCCGTGGTGCCTTCCATCTAGGTGACCTGATTTGCTCCCTCCCATCATCCGTGTCCTAAAGTTTTGGTATTGGTTCCCACAAGTAAGGATGACGCCGTGGACCGGACACACCTATGTTGGAGAAAACAGAATTTATGCTTACCTGATAAATTACTTTCTCCAACGGTGTGTCCGGTCCACGGCCCGCTCTGGTTTTTTTTTATCAGGTCTGATGAATTATTTTCTCTAACTACAGTCACCACGGTATCATATGATTTCTCCTATGCATATTCCTCCTTTACGTCGGTCGAATGACTGGGGTAGGCGGAGCCTAGGAGGGATCATGTGACCAGCTTTGCTGGGCTCTTTGCCATTTCCTGTTGGGGAAGAGAATATCCCACAAGTAAGGATGACGCCGTGGACCGGACACACCGTTGGAGAAAGTAATTTATCAGGTAAGCATAAATTCTGTTTTTAAAGCTGAAATGCTGACTTTTTTTAGGGTTTCCAGCTCAGAGCTCAGAGCTCACACGTCCATTCCTGAGCTTAGTCAGACTCCGCCCCCCATATTTTTTTTAAAAAAAATGCTTTTTCAGGGAAATATGTCAATGTGGGACAAATTTTAACAATCGAAAATATACTGAATTGGGGTTGCTCTTTATGTAACCTTTCTAAGGATAAAAAGTTTGCTACTCCGTTATTTCTATTATCTTATTTTGCTGTATCCTTTTTGTTTAAAAGCATATCTAAATAGGCTCAGTAGCTGCTGATTGGTGGCTGTACATGCCTTGTGTGATTGGCTCACACATGCATTGCTATTTCTTCAACAAACAATATCTAAAGAATGCAGTTAATTAGATAATAGAAGCAAATTGGAATGTTGTTTAAAATTTTCTCTATCAGGATCATATAAGAAAAATGTTTTAATATCAGGGTGTGAAAACATAGAACACATTTGCACAGATCATTAATTGGAACATTTATGGAAAATTTTGTTCTGATCCTTACAAAGTCCACAAAAAATCTGTTAAGAAATCCCTCTGTGAGATAACTCTTGCAGTAGCTACTAACTGCCCTCAGTTTAACCCCCTGGTTTTCAAACCCGTCTCAGGTCTCCCTAACATACCACATTTTTAGTATTAACTTGGGTGAGCGCAGGTACTACTCAGCGGATTAATTCACCTGTGCTCTAGTTCAGATATCCTCAAAGTCTGGCCAGATAGGGATACCTGAGGAGTGGTTTAACCTGATTCAGGGTAAAGCTTTGTGCTCTAAGTACTATAAAATGCTCCGAAAACTCTGATGATGAACCTGAACAACCAGAAGATTTGTTTTAAGGAAGCCTGTTCAGCATTTCTCATCGCAAAGGTCCATATCATGGTGTAGGTGGTACAGTAAAGCAGTTGGTGGCAAAATAAAGTCTGCAGGGTACCGTAACCAATCACATTGTAACCCCTTTATAAATGTATGATTGTTGTCGAAATGTATTACTTTTTGCTATTGTTCTACAGCAACTATATAGGAAGCTGAGAAATTCCTTCAGCATTGATTTGTCAAATCCATTGCAATTGAGTAAAATAGATAATTCCGCATTTTTGTGCTAGTAGACAGTTTTAGACTTGAAATTCAGCGGCCATCCCAATCTGTGGATTTCAAAATAGTGCCCATCACCAATGTTCTACAAAAAAAAACTGATTATGTGTGTTTTGTTTACAAAAACAAATGGTGGCTGGGCCTTGTATTTGAAGTTGCCTTGTTCAGTTGGACTAAGAGTTAAACATACAATTCTTCCACGCCCATGGCCCAGGAACTTCCTTCAAACTGTCAACAAAGGACACTGTCGCGGAAACAAGAGCACATCCTCAGAAGTCACTTCCTTGTGGAGCTCATTACAGCTACAGGGTGAACACAACATCATTGCAGAAATGAGTAAGAACTGCCTCAGCTGTTCTGCAGGAAATCTTTCTTAAGCTTAAAGGGACAGGCAGCACCATCATTTTTGTTGTTTAAAAACATATATAATCCCTTTATTATCCATTCCCCAGTTTTGCATAACTAACATAGTTATAATAATACACGTTTTACCTCTGTGATTATCTTGTATCTAAGCCTCTGAAACTGCCCCCTTATTTCAGTTCTTTTGACAGACTTGCATTTTAGCCAATCAGTGCTCACTCCTGTGTAACTTCACGTGCATGAGCTCAATGTTTTCTATAGGAAACGCATGAACTAAGACCTCTAGTGGTGAAAAACTGTCAGATTAGAGGCGGCCTTCAATGTCAAAGAAATTAGCATATGAACCTCCTAGGCTTAGCTTATAACTAAGAATATCAAGAGTACAAAACAAAATTGGTGAAAAAATTAAATTGGAAAGTGGTTTAAAATGGCATGCCCTATCTGAATCAAGAAAGTTTATTTTGGACTTGACTGTCCCTTTTAAATGGGTACTCAACATTACTTAAAAAACAAGACTTAATACTTAATGTTACTAAATTAAAATGGATATGAAACCATCTGTGTTTGTTCACATTTCACCATATTCTAAGCCTTATAACTTTTGTACCACTTGGAGTATCAATGCAAGAAAATATAAAGAGCCATAGTGGCTTTGTTTTAAATCATGGCTTTCTACATAAAGGTTTCATTTTTAGAATAATAAACTTTCAGATTATTTTTCCAATTATATCAGAAAATATTCAGCAAAGGATACCAAGAGAATGAACAATGATTATAGACTTAAACTGGAAAGCTGTTTAATATTGTATTTATGCCCCTTTATTTCTCAACATTTGTATGTTTTATTTTATAACCTTTTTGCTGTGAATAAGAGGCATATTATTTCTACAGACACACATTCACAGTTGAGAACTATAAAGCCAAGAATATGTGATATCTTCTAGATTAAATAAAATTGTCTTACAGGAACATCTGGGAGAGCATGACATTGTGAATGGATTGATGGAATTAATTTACCAAAGTAACAGCCATAATTCTACAATCATTCTACATGATAAAAAAAATCATCCTTTATTTCTGGATTAATAAACTTTGAATTATAATGTATCTAAAATAGAAAGCTATCTTTTAGGTAGATTTTTCCTCAAAAAGCATTTTATTTAAAAAAAAATAATACAAAATCTGATTTTAAATATTGATTTTTATCCGCCCTGTAAAGAGCTACCTAATTCAATATATTTTGGATTTTTAAAATTGGTCCCACATTCACATAAATGTAATGATTTTCACAATTTATTTATTTTTAACACTGAATGACTGAGAGAAACAAGCTGATTATTCTTCCACACATACTACCCACAGGAGAGTACCCCAGGGGAAAAAATAAAGTTGTTACTAGCAGTCCTTCACTGAATTTTGAAGGCCTAAATATGTAGAAGATTGAGGTTTGTTTAGTCATATTTAGACAGCCATAGAGTTACAAAGGCTCAACAAAGCACATAACTTAATGGGACATGAAACCAATTTTTTTTTCTTTCATGATTCACCTAAAGCATGCAATTTTAAATTTATTTTTAATGTCTAATTTTTGTTCTCTTTTGTATCATTTGATTAAAAGTATACCTAGGTAGGCTCAGGAGGCGCTGATTGGTGGCTGTACATATATGCCTATTGTTATTGATTTTCAACGTATTGCATTGCTGCTCCTTCAACAAATGATATCAAGAAAATGAAGCAAATTAAATAACAGAAGTAAATTAGAAAGTTGTTTAAAATTGTATACTCCATCTGAATCATGAAAGAAAAATTCTGGGTTTCATATCCCTTTAAATATAACATTTAAAAGAACAGACAATGAGCTTTCCAAAGACACGATGTAGAGCTGTATAGTTGTTATAGAAAAACAAAATTATGGGCAATCCAAAAATGACCTGAAAAGGCAATTTTATGCTACTCTTGCAACAAGTAATTACCTGTATCTTGCCAGAACATTTTTTTTTTTTAATTATTTTAAATTCTAAAAATGTGGGGATTTGTTTAAGAAGTGTGATAGAAAGCACTATTCCATTTTCATATGGAATGACCCGAATAAAACCACAAAGAGACCTCCTGTATGAAGCAGACCTCTTCTGAGTGGCAGTTTTGTAAACCGCACGTCACAGGCTCACTGTCTAATCATAGTGAGCTCTGTGGCACCATTCAACTGCATGTAGCGCTCCAGTTCTAGGTAAAGCCGTCGGCTGCTTTGCCTAACACAGGAGCCCGCTACATGCAGTTGAATGGCGCCACAGAGCTCACTGTGATTAGACGGTGAGCCTGTGACGTGCTTTTTTAAGAAACTGCCACGCAGAAGAGGTCGGATTCGGACAGGAGGTAAGTATCGTTTTAGGGGCAAAATGACTAATTTATATGAACGGCCATCTGTATGTTACATAATTCTGCACATAGTGCAGAATAATGTAACCGGGAGACAAACGTTTACTGTCCCTTTTAAAATGTAGACAAATGAAGGGCAGCGTTTATATAGAATTACACACTTTGTTTTTTTCACAGGTACAGAGCTCCTGAAGTTCTCCTTCGATCAACCAACTATAACTCCCCTATAGATCTTTGGGCAATCGGCTGTATCATGGCAGAAGTTTATATGCTCAGGCCTCTCTTTCCAGGCTCTAGTGAAATTGATACAATGTTCAAAATTTGCCAAATCCTGGGGACGCCAAAGAAGGTATGCCTGAGTCCCTAAAGAAATGACCTTCTGCGTATGTGAGCATGGTTTTTACGTCTCAAATGATACAACTTTTCCATACACTGATTATCATCATATATTCTATGTTCAGAACACTTGGATGTCCTTTTTGCCATTTGTGAGGATTCATAGAATTTTTTTAACCAGATGTATAGTTGTTCACTGGTAAAAGGGAGTGCATATGAAATTACACAAGTGCTGAACAATAATCTAAATTTAAAAACATGAGTGATGTGTTATTTGTGTTAAACAGATTTCTGTGTTTTTTTGTATTTTCAATATATGAAAGAAAGGTCGTGGTTTGTGTGCTCTTAAATCTATCAGCCAGCTAAAATATTCACAATCATTTCTGTGTGTGATATATGCACTATATAGCTAAAGATTTGTGGCCATCTCTACTAATTATTGAGTTCAGGTGTTTCTAACAAGTGCATCCAGCACATAGCCTGTCAAGTTGCTCTAGCTGCTGTTGCGGCGAATACCTGGCCTCCAGCTTACCTCTTCTACTAACCGCCGTTGCGGCATATGCAGAGCCCCCAGCAATCTGTCTCAGCGTCCCACATGGAAAGACACAGAGACCAGTCTTCCAGCAGCTACAACTCTCTAGGCACGTGCGTCCGCACGCTGCCTAGATTTAAAGGGATAGTAAACCCAAATTTGTTTCTTTCATGATTCAGATAGAGCATGCAGATTTAAGCAACGTTCTAATTTACTCCTATTATCAATTTTTCTTTGTTCTCTTGAATCTTTATTTGGAAAGCAAGAATTTAAGCTTAGAACCTAGGTTGCACTTGCTGATTGGTGGCTAACAGTTAGCCACCAATCAGCAAGTGCAACCCAGGTGCTGAACCTAAAATGGGCCGTCTCCTTAGCTTAGATTCCTGCATTTTCAAATAAAGATAGCAAGAGAAATTGATAATAGGAGTAAATTAGAAAGGTGCTTAAAATTGCATGCTCTATCTGAATCATGAAAGAAAAAAATTGGGTTTACTATCCCTTTAAAGGGCCAGTCACTCATTTTAGGAACTCCCACCTGGGAGCTTGACCGGAAGGGGAGGAGGCACGGCGATTCAGTCCTACAGCTCAGTTGGGAAAGAGCTAACCTCCCTACAATAGCGCAAGCAATTTCCTAGGCAGCCGTATACAAGTCCTATCGACTGCCGGATTCTAGCACATTCGGTGCAGCTTGCCAATGCCTTCAGCCCGAGCAGGGGCTTCATAACAGCGTCCGGTCCACGTTCCTGGTGGCTAAGAAACCTCTTACCTGGGTCTATCTGGGCAACATCGATCAATTACTAAGCTGGCCGGGTGAGTGCAAAGTGTGGAGATACATACCACCTGGCTCTGTGCCGAGCTATGAGACAGAGGAGAAGCATCCACAGGCTGCTACTTACTTCAGCCCGAACCACCTTTATCGCTGAAAAGGTTTGACCGCCTTCGCCATTTATTTCATAGCCAGTTCGCAATCTGCGCTAAAAAATTAACTCGACATCACCTGCATCTAAAGCCGCGCAGGCGAAACGCTGAGATCGGAGACATATACAGCCTGGTTCTGTATAGTTGACAAGCACGCACAAGTTCTACCCCCAGAGAAGGGAGCCCTGGTTCCCGATGACATCAGATACACGCTGAAATCTGGGTATGGCAACATTGTAAAGTCCACTCTTTGAAGGCGGCGAGAATCGCAGCGAGACCTAACTAAGACTCCACGTACTGCGTCTGACGAAAAGGCACCTTTGAATTGTTAGCGACCAGCTCCAGTGGACGTCGGATTACCTGACCGGGTCAGGCTCCACTACCACATGTTGCTTTTACAAAAATACAGCCTGCAATTGTTGTAGCAGCTGGAGTCCCAACGCCAGATTACCTGTGGACGTAGTCCGAACCGATAGTGGTTATCTGTGGTCCAGTTAAGCTTGACGCTACAGAAGGCGCAGTAGGAGTTAGGCCACCCACAGGCCCTACTAAAGTCACCGGTGATCACTGTTCCAACCTATGGAGATCCCTCCTATTACTTTTTTTTTTTTTTGCTTTTTTCAGATTACTGTATCTGGCTTGTTGCTACTAGTTGATATTAACTATTGTCTCAACATTTTTTTCTTGCTCCCTAACCTGGTTACTCAATTGGACGCAGGTCCTAACATAGGTATAGGTGTGTGTAGCCTGGCGAGGATTAATCTATTGCTAATAATACTTAAGGTGTTGCTTTAACATATGACTGCACACCTTATTCTGATCTCACTGATTCCAGAGCCTTCAAGGCTTACTTGCTAATTGACGCTCTGTCTTGGGTTTGTTTTTGTTTTTTTGTTTTTTTTCTCTGTTTGGGTCTTTCCTTTTTATTCTGTCTTTTGTTAACTAGGCCCCAAGAGCTCTACATTTATTCTTTATTTTAAAAAAACAAAATACACCACTATAATATACATTTCACCACACAATAGAACTAATCACATAGGCAATTACAGACCTGCCCCCAAGAGCTGACAGGTCCCTACACCCACCCCACCGAGTAAGAAGCAGATTTAATTATAACTCTCCTCTTTCTCCACCTTTCACAATATACACACGACACTCACGATAGTCACGTTACATTAACATGTTTTACTTTGTTCACGTTGCCTGTTTTTTTTTTTTGTTTTGTTTTTTTTTCTTTACACTTTTATATTTTAAGCACACGTGCACTGCCACATATGGATAAATTCATTAGTAATCACAAATTAAATACACTAGTTATGCCACCAAAAACAAGAGACAGGAAGACTAGAACCAGTGTCGACAATTCAGCAAACTTATCACCGCTAGCCAATATTGTAGATATAGCTAGGGACCCCCAAGACATTGTAAAACAAATCTCAGACCTTATGATTCCACAATTTGAGTCTCTCAAAACTGAAATATCAAATCTTGCCAATGAGGTAAAACACTTCACAAATAGGTTAGACGAAGTAGAATCTGATTTAGAAGACATAAATGTGCAACAAGCAGCTACTATACGAGGCAAATCAACACAGCTGGTTAATGTCCAATATCAATTGAATGAGCTCGAAGATCGAAAGAGGCGCAATAATGTCAGAGTAATAGGGTTACCTGAGACGGCGGATTTTGCCGACCTCATTCAATTTGTATCAAGGGCTCTTCCGCTGGCACAAGGTATGGACCCTAGTGCCCTACCGCTGCCAGTTGAAAGGTGCACCGTATAGGTGCCCCAAAAAATTTATCTGATGGCACAAAAAGGAGTAGACCAATAATTGCAAGGTTCCTGAACTTCCAGGACAAGCTCAGAGTCATGCAGCTCTACAAAAAAAGAATCCCTTTTTCATTTCAAGATAAGACAATACTTATATTTCAAGACTTCTCGTCTGAAACTATGGCACAACGTAAAGAGATGACGCCCCTCTGTTCTAAACTTATTGCCAGCGGCATTAAGGCCACTGTCGTATACCCAGCCAAAATAAAAATATTTTCTGAACGTGAGCCCATGACTATGAGCGACCCCAGGGAGGTCAAGGAATTTGCAAATGAAAAAGGTATCATTCTTTAAAGGCAGAGTCAAAGTGTATGTTGATTTATAACTATTGGTGGCATTACGTCACCGCAAAAACTGAATTTTTTTTTAACCCAACTAAAACGCTATAAGCCAGATATAGTCTTCCTACAGGAGACCCACCTGAGGGAAGCGGAACTTCTGAAACTTAAGATGGGATGGATAGGTGAGGTCATAGGAACGCCGTGCAAGAATAGGAAGAAGGGAGTGGCACTCCTTTTTATTAAAAACTTACAATATAACATAATAGATTTAATATTAGACCCAGAGGATAGATACATGATATTACAAATCTTGATCGACGGCATGCTCCTCAATTTGTGTAAACTTTATGCCCCCAATAAATTAGAGCGACCATTCTGGGATAAATTACAGACACTCCTATTCACGGTATACTCAAAAAATCTTGTTATCGCAGGTGATTTTAACTTAACTGTATTCCCGACTTTAGATAGATTTAAACCCGCCTTAAACCAAAACAGTAAACAAGAATAAAAACTATTTAAACATTTTATAAATTTTTTACATGTAAAGGATATCTGGAGGATACAGAATCCAGACATAAGACGCTTTACATGCGAATCCCACTCATATTAACAATGTCAAGGATAGATTATTTCTTTGTAGCAGAAAATATGCTGGGTTTAGATATGCTAGCTGATATAAAAGAGGTGGTTATTTCAGATCACGCGATTCTTACATTAAAGATCATTTTAAGGAATACACTAGGTGGCATTAATAACAGGCTGTTTTTCCCAAGATATCTGTCAGAGAATGTTAAATTCAAAGCATGGTTGAGAATAAAATGGAATTAATTTTTTTAAATAAGTTTCTCTCCATCTATCCAGCCAGAAACCTTGTGGGAATTCTTTAAAGCCGTGATTAGAGGGGAGATTAAGGCCTATTTAATTGTTCAAAAAAAGATAATGACAAGGAAGGATACACAACTAGCTAATCAATTACGAAACGCCTACAATACATATGTTAGTGATCCCTCCCCAAAATTCTGGAAGATCTACCAACAGTGTAAAAAGGAAAGAGAAACCTTTTTAACGCAAAGGTCAGCACAAGAACTAGAACTCGGTCATTCTATTATAGACATGGTGGGAAAGCTGGGAAGTACCTGGCCGG
Organism: Bombina bombina; assembly: GCF_027579735.1. NCBI lineage: Eukaryota > Metazoa > Chordata > Amphibia > Anura > Bombinatoridae > Bombina > Bombina bombina. The sequence continues at coordinate 482,670,406 of NC_069502.1, read as the reverse complement.
CCTTATTAAATCTAAAAAAAAGAAAGTCACGATTGAGGCTCTCAAACCTCATCAGGCAGAATTGTTAAACCTAACGAAATTAATAGTTTTGTCCTAGAATACTTCCAAGAGCTTTATTGCAAAGATAAAACAGATTTGGTATCCAAACATAAATTTTAGCAAAATATTCAAACCCCAAAACTGGATACAGATCAACAAGAGGCCTTAAATGCTCCAATTACCTCTAACAAGGTAACTAAGGCTATAAAGAAAGCAACATTGAATAAAGCCGCCGGTCCGGATCAGATTCCTATAGAACTCTATAAAATCCTGTCAGAGGATATAGTACAGACACTAGTTCTCTTCAATAGTTACTATTCTGATGCAAAACCTTCTTCTAGATATTTTACAGCCTCACAAATAGTCCTGATATTAAAAAAAGATAAAGACCCGGAACAGATAAGCTCATACAGGCTGATATCACTGTTAAACAGTGATTATAACATTTTAGTATTCTTGCTGAAAGGCTCAAGCTAATAATAGGTCCGCTTATACACAAAGACCAGGTTGGCTTTATGCCAGGTCGGAATGCTACATGTAACCTCAGGAGACTGCAATTGATCTTAAATAAATGTTTCTTAGAGAGGAACGGTTCACCAAAATCCCCTGACGCTGCAATAATATCAATCGATGCTGAGAAGGCCTTCGACTCCATCTCCTGGGACCACTTGTTTTCAACTCTTCCCAGGTTTGGAGTCGCAGGTACCTTCCTAAGTTTTATCAAATCAATCTACAAATCTTCCAACTCCTCTATCTTGATTAACAACTCCCCCACTATTAACTTCCCTCTTCTTAAAGGCTCTAGACAGGGTTGCCCACTCTCCACCTACCTTTTTAACTTGACGCTTGAACCTTTAGTAATATACATAAGAAAAGAAAGAGGGGATCAAAATATGGAAGAGGAGAATCTCTACATTACTCTATGCTGACGATCTATTAGTCTTGATAGCCAATACAGGCAGAAACGTCCCGTTACTAATACAGATCCTACAAGAATTTAGTGATTTCTCAGGGTATAAAGTTAATATGCTAAAGTCAGAAATTTTTTGGCTAAAAAAACATAAAGACTCGGTTCAGACATACCACTTTAAGGAAGCGAAATCTACTTTTGTATATCTAGGGATAACATTGTATATGGATAGTAAGGAGTGGTACGACTTACATTTTAGTCCAATCCTCAACAAAATTAAACGCGACCTAGAAAACTGTGCTCAATTTCACCTTACGTTATCTGGCAAAATTAACCTGTTTAAAATGGTGACTTTCCCCAAACTTTTATACCTGATGCAAAACCTCCCAATTGTAATAAAACAAACAGATATAAAAATAATTAAACAGTTAATTACACAATTTATTTTTTTTTGGGGGGGGGGGAAGAAAAGCTATTGCATATAATAAATTAGTACTATCCAGACTTGATGGGGGGTTAGCACTCCCAGATATAGATTTATAATCTGGTTTGTATTTCCAAAATAGCACTGGACTGGCTAACAGGTCCAAACTACTACGTAGACCTAGTAACAGAAGAAACCCTTGTGCAGCCATACTCCCTGAAGGCACTGTTACATTGTAACCCTGATAAATGCCCAACTAAAATTAAGCAGATGCCTGTTATTTATAATGTAATTCAGGCCTGGCACAAATTATTAAAAAATCTAAATAGTTCTTACAAATACTCTAAATTCTTGACTATAGCAGGCAACCCAAATTTTATGCCAGCTCTAAATTAAAAAATATTTAATAATTGGGCACAAAAGGGCTTAATATACTTAGATCAGTTAAGAGATAGTGCTACTGGAGATTGCCGATCAATGCAAGATCTAATACAAGAATACGGAATCTCTAATAAAGACTTCTTTCCCTTCTTTCAGATTCGGCATTTCCTACAGACCCTTCTACTGGATCTGCAGGAGGTCCCAATTTCAGAAATGTTGGATCCTGCATTAACTCTTTTTAAAGCAGGGAAATATAATATAACCAGATTATACAAAATAGTCATGAAACGGAAAGGGTCGGATAATGTTAAAACAATAGCAGAATGGTGGAAGGTCTCGGTTGATACTATTTACAAAAGCTATAGGCGTGCAGATGCATCAACACTCGCCATTGCTTGGAGAGAATCACACACGAAAATTAATAACCATGCATATATTACACCTCGTATGAAAGCACTATGGGATAGTCTAGGCACTTCTTGTCCTAAATGCAGACGGTTTAAAGCAGACCTAAAACATTACTTCTGGGACTGTCCTAAGGTTAGGAAATTTTGGAACAAGATTAATTTCTGGATGAACAAAATTAATAATATCCAGTTCCAATTAAAAGAAGAACACATTTTTTTTTTATAGATACCCACAAAGAAGGCCTACATAAAAATACATTACATTTAAATACGGTAATAATGACAGGTAGGCTATTGATTCTTAAATATTGGAAATCGTTTAAAGCTCCTAATCTGACAGAATTTAGATATAAACTTAAAAACCAACTCATAATGGAACAGATGGACACCTCAATAAATTCTGAGGCACAAATTAAACACTTTTTGATTAAATGGAGGAATGTAATCAGTAGCTTCCCTAAATAAATTCAATTGCTATTAATCTTGCCTTTTCGAGGTACAGAAACTAGACCTGGCTTTAGTTAATAATGAATTCCCGGAGCTATAACCGGCTCAATACTAATTATATGGAAGTTTGTTTGCAGTGTGCGTGGCAGGAGGAAGTGTTTTGGGGGTACGATTTTTCGTGGGTTTTTTTTTTTCTCTTTTTCTTTTTCTTTCTGAGTATAAAAATGTGAAACCCCCAACACATTGCATGGTTAAGAAGCGAAGAGAATTATAACAACTTATGAACTAAGTGTGAATACACATATTATCTAAGTGTCTAAAAGTAACTTTGTAAAGAGTGGCTATAAACTATTTACTGCTGTCTTTTCTTTGGTTATGTTTTCCATTTTTTTCTCTTTTACTTCTGTTGTATAATTGTGTTGGATATAAATAAACAAAATTAAAAAAAAAAAAAAAAAAAAAAAAGGAACTCCCACCTGGAGGGTACAGGTGTGTGAGTTCCTATAAAAGGCTACTCAGGACCTCACTATATATATACTGAGTTATTGCCTTGGAAGGTCCTTTTTACTTGTTCCTGCTCCTCTGCTGATACTTGGGTATGCTTATCCTGCTGCTGATACCAGAGACCTCTGCTGTTATACTTGGGTATGCGTATACTACTGCTGAGACCAGAGACCTCTGCCGTGATACTTGTGTATGCTTATCCTGCCACTGAGACCAAAGACCTCTGCTATGATACTTATGTATGCTTATACTACTGCTGAGACCAAAGAACTCTGCCGTTAAACTGGTGTATGCTTATACTACTGCTGTGACCAAAGACCTCTGCTGTGATACTTGTGTATGCTTATACTACTGCTGAGACCAAAGACATCTGCTGTGCTTGCTGAGAGACTTGTGCTTACTTATACATGCCCTCTTGTTCCTGGACATTCCTCACCAACAGCAGTACCCACTGGGTTCTGTGCTTGTTGAGAGATTTGTGCTTAATTATATATACTCTCTTGTTCCTGGACATTTCACAACTTACCTCACCAATAGTACCCGCTGGGTTCTGTGCTTGCTGAGAGACTTATGTTTACTTATACATACCCTCTTGTTCCTGGACATTCCTCGCCAACAGTACCCGCTGGGTTCTGTGCTTGTTGAGAGACTTGTGCTTAATTATATATACTCTCTTGTTCCTGGACATTTCACAACTTACCTCACCAACAGTACCCGCTGGGTTCTGTGCTTGTTGAGAGACTTGTGCTTAATTATATATACTCTCTTGTTCCTGGACATTTCACAACTTACCTCACCAACAGTACCCGCTGGGTTCTGTGCTTGCTGACAGACTTGTGTTTACTTATACATGCACTCTTGTTCCTGGACATTCCTCGCCAACAGTACCCGCTGGGTTTTGTGCTTGTTGAGAGACTTGTGCTTAATTATATATGCTCTCTTGTTCCTGGACATTTCACAACATACCTCACCAACAGTACCCACTGGGTTCTGTGCTTGCTGAGAGACTTTGTGCGTATATATATATATATATATATATATACACCCTCTTGTTCATGGACATTCATCACCAACAGTACCCTCCAGGTTCTTTACTTGCTGAGAGACTTGTGCTTGAAGTTTTCGTTGTAAAAACTTATCTGGTTCAATATTGACCTCAATTTGTTTTACCTGTTTCTGCATTATATTTCTTTAGTAAAGTTTATTCAAGAAAGACTTTCTTTGTTTTGGTTTTCCATTCCTGCATACTGAGTTCCAGACACTGCCCTCATCCTCGCATAGCCTTGACATCTCCATAGACACACTGCAAGTACAGTGGGTCGTGCTCAAGAGCTCAGTGACATTTTAAATGTGGCACTCATAGGCTTCACCTTTGCCAAGTCAGTTCATGAAATTTCTGCCATTCTAGATATGTCATGGTCAACTGTGAAGTGCAAGTGCCAACAACAGCCCAGCCATGAAGTGGTAGATCACATAAACTCAAAGAGCAGGGCTGCCGAGTGCTGAAGTGCACATAGCATAAAAATAGTCTTTTGCATCACTCACTAGTCATTTCCAGCTGCCTTTTGGAAGCGACATCAGCACATGAACTGTGTAGCTGGAGCTTCATATAATGGGTTTCAATGGACAAGCAGCTGTACACAAGCCTCACATTGTCATGCCCAATGCCAAGCGTTATCTGGAGTGGTGTTATGCATGCTGCCACTAAACACTGGAGCAGTGGAAAAGTGTTCTCTGGAGTGTTGCATCAGACTCCACTATTTGGAAGTCTTTATAGAAGAATCTGAGTGTGCTGGATGCCAAGAGAATGCTATCTACCAAAATGCATTCCACCTACTGTAAAGTTTGGGCTAGGCCCCTCTTTGGTCCAGTAAAGGGTCCTCTTAATGCTACAAGATACAAATACATTTTAGGCAACTGGGTGCTTCCAACCTTGTGGCAACAGTTTTGTGGAAGGCCATTTCCAGTTTCATCATGACCCTGCACACAAAGCAAGGTCCATGAAGACATGGTTTGCCAAATTTGGTGTGGAAGAACGCAATTGAATTGGAATTGGAACACCAATTGCCAACTACACCTTCTCGTCCAGCACCAGAGCGTTACCTCACAAGTGCTCTTTTGGCTGAATTGGAACACATTTCCAACTCCAAAATCTTGCGGAAAGCCATCCCAGAAGAGTGATGCCTGTTATAACTTCAAAAGATGCCCATGGTTTCAGAATTAAATGTCCAACAAGCTCATATAGGTGTGATGGTCAGGTGTCCACATTTAACCCCTTGACCCAATAGGGTGTGTGTGTGTGTATATATATATATATATGTCTGTATATAGCATGCACTGTAATTCCCCCATTTTTATTTTTTTTGCGAAGTCCCCCCTTGTAAACCTCATTTTCCAAGGTTCATTTGGGGTTGATGCCAGAGGATTGGCGGGGCACCTTCCTTGAACCCCCCAGGCGGAGGCAAATGAAATAGTGTTGATGGGGGAATTACAGTACATCAGGCTTTACCCACAACCGATTAGGTAATGTCCGTTTTACTCGGGTAAGGATTTCTTACTTTACCCGTAACATAGTGATGCGCTGTGGGTTGGCCGGATGCCGCTGAGTTTAGAGAGGAGGCTGCAGCACAGGAAGGGTAAATTTAGCACACTTATTTTATTAAGTGATGACTGAAAGTCCTATTTATTTTTAGTGATGGTAAATCCTAGCATCTTTGAAACGCTAGGATTTTCCAACGCTTTAAATGTTCTCTATGAAGATTTGTTCAAGTAATATACATTGCATTCTGCTGGCCATGTAAAGCATTTCATTTGTCCCTTTTATTTCTAATATTGGCAAAACAATCTTATTTTTTCCAGAAAGCTTACATATTCCAACCTCCTCTTGTCCGTTAGCAAAAGACATATGAGGTTGGTCATGAAGTCACTTTAACCTTCTAATGTGTAGACTTGAATTAACATTAAACTGTACTTTTAATATAGGATTCCCTACTTGTGTAAGGGCATGTGAATGTTCATAGTCACACAGATACATACAGGTTCACATAATGACCCAAGCTGATGTGCACATGCTAGCCTACGTGTCATAAATATATTCAGAAAGGTGAAAATGCTTTTCACAAACCGTCATTCTTTCACCGTTTTTATTTTTTTTATTAATGAAATATTGCTTGGGGTGTGGTTGAGTTCCACCCACCCTGACCAGTAGACTGACTAACAACTTATGTGTATTTACGCAACTTTATTTTTTTCAGTAAAGCTATATAGCCACAAATTACTGGGATATGCAGTTGGCCTTCAGATGTGTGGGTATATTTACTTAAATAAATCCAAATAATAGTATGCAAATTTAGTTGTGTAAAATATTGTAGGTCAGGTGACTTAGGGGTGGTGTTTTATGTTGGGATTGTGTGCTCTCTTTTTCTCTCTCATTTATCTCCTGTCCCTTTTAATGGACCATTAAATATAGTAGACATACATAATCGGCAAATGCATAATAAAAAGACAATGCAAAAGCACTTTGTTTGAATTTCAAATGAGCAGTAGATCCCCCCCTCCACAATTTCCTTCTACCTGGATCATGTGACATCCTTCACCCAATCACAAAGTACATATATGTATATTCTGTGAAATGTTGCAGATGCTCAATAGGAACTGGTGCCTCAAAGTGTGCATATAAAAAGATTGTGATGTGCACATTTAGATAATGGAAGTAAATTGGAAAGTTGTTTAAAATTGTGTGCCCTATCTGAATCATGAAAGTTCAATTTTGACTTTAATGTTCCTTTAAGACCATAATCCTAGGCCAGTGTTGGTGAACCTATGGCACACGTGCCACAGGTTGCACACAATCCCAGGACCGACATCATGGGGTGACTGGCATTGCTGGTGCCAGAGACCCGGTGGATCTGGGGGGCCTCTGTGCCCCGACTGCCAGAGAAGCACTGCTGCCTGTATTTTTAGTGAGCAGTGTAATAAAGCTTTGTAGTGAGAGTCTGAGTTCCTTACATTGGTCCCTTACTCTTCTAAAGGGCCATGCAGGGCCCATTATCTGCTTTTTAGCATGGGCATATGAGAAGGAACATCATCTCTGGAAGCTGTAGTTTCTATTACTAAGCAGCCCGCTGCAACTTATAGCAGATTTAACCACAGGCGGGATGCTGCTTAGTAGAAACTACAGCTTCTAGAGATGATGTTCCGCCTCATATGCTCCCAGAGTGAGATGACATTAATCCTCGTATGTGTGTTCTTGCATTTAGATTAAGGGCCCTGCGCAGTTGTTTTAGGGAAATAAGGGGCCAAAGAAGTTGGAAACAACATGTTTACATGACTCTAATGTAAACGCTGCCACTGAGTATATTGTTCTGCATAATATCCATCATACTGTGCAGTGAGCTAATGCTTTATTTGTTATTTTATTTTTTATTCTACTGATACTTATTTCGTATGACCCCACTAACAAATGCCACTGGTTAGTGAGGCAAAAATCCAAACTGATCATTAAAATGCTTGTGACAAATTCTACTGGATAAAATCATGGGACCCATACAAATAATATATACATAAAATGCTTGATTTTATACAAAAGGGCACATAGTTTCTGAAATCACATTATTTATTTATTGTACCATGATGATTACAAATGTGTTATACTTTCTACGGGGCTTATTTCACTTTACACTTCAAGCTTCAGTTGGATATGGCTAGGAGTTACAGCACCTATAGTTTAATGAAGTGTGTTACTTAAAGGGACAGTAAACACCAGAATTTGTGTTGTTCAAAAAGGTAGATAATCTCTTTATTACCCATTCCCCAATTTTGCATAACCAACACTGTTATAATAATATACTTTTCTTCTGTTATGTGTGATCAGTCCACGGGTCATCATTACTTCTGGGATATAACTCCTCCCCAACAGGAAATGCAAGAGGATTCACCCAGCAGAGCTGCATATAGCTCCTCCCCTCTACGTCAGTCCCAGTCATTCTCTTGCACCCAACGACTAGATAGGATGTGTGAGAGGACTATGGTGATTATACTTAGTTTTTATGACTTCAATCAAAAGTTTGTTATTTTATAATAGCACCGGAGCGTGTTATTACTTCTCTGGCAGACTTTGAGGAAGAATCTACCAGAGTTTTTACTATGATTTTAACCGGAGTAGTTAAGATCATATTACTGTTCTCGGCCATCTGAGGGAGGTAAAAGCTTCAGATCAGGGGACAGGGGCAGATGAATCTGCATTGAGGTATGTAGCAGTTTTTATTTTCTGAATGGAATTGATGAGAAAATCCTGCTATACCGTTATAATGACATGTATGTATACACTTCAGTATTCTGGGAATGGTACTTCACCGGAACTACTCTGTTAAAGGTCACTAATCTTTTTAATAAGTATTATATCATGTTAAACGTTTTTGCTGGAATGTAGAATCGTTTACATTGCTGAGGTACTGAGTAAATAAATGTTTGGGCTTTATTTTCCACTTGGCAGTAGTTTGTTTTGAATTGTGACAGTTTCGTTTCTCTTCACTGCTGTGTGAGAGGGAGGGGCCGTTTTTGGCGCTCTTTGCTACGCATCAACAATTTCCAGTCAGCTATTATTATTTTTCCTGCATGATCCGGTTCATCTCTGACAGATCTCAGGGGTCTTCAAACTTCTTGAAGGGAGGTACATTCTCTCAGCAGAGCTGTGAGAATTTTTTATATTGACTGTGGATAAAGACGTTACTCAATAATTTTTATGTCAAATTTAGTTATGTTATTTTACTAATGGGAACAAAACCTTTGCTAAAAGTTGTGTTGTTTTAAGTTGATGCTATAACTGTTTCTCAGTTCATTATCTCAACTGTCATTTAATCGTTTAAGTACCTCTTTGAGGCACAGTACGTTTTTGCTAAAAAAGATTATAACCAGGTTGCAAGTTATTGCTAGTGTGTTAAACATGTCTGACTCAGAGGAAGATATCTGTGTCATTTGTTCCAATGCCAAGGTGGAGCCCAATAGAAATTTATGTACTAACTGTATTGATGCTACTTTAAATAAAAGTCAATCTGTACAATGTGAACAAATTTCACCAATCTGCGAGGGGAGAGTTATGCCGACTAACTCGCCTCACGCGGCAGTACCTGCATCTCCCGCCCGGGAGGTGCGTGATATTATGGCGCCTAGTACATCTGGGCGGCCATTACAGATAACATTACAAGATATGGCTACTGTTATGACTGAAGTTTTGTCTAAATTACCAGAACTAAGAGGCAAGCGTGATCACTCTGGGGTGAGAACAGAGTGCGCTGACAATACTAGGGCCATGTCTGATACTGCGTCACAGCTTGCAGAGCATGAGGACGGAGAGCTTCATTCTGTGGGTGACGGTTCTGATCCAAACAGATTGGATTCAGATATTTCAAATTTTAAATTTAAATTGGAGAACCTCCGTGTATTACTAGGGGAGGTCTTAGCAGCTCTCAATGATTGTAACACCGTTGCAATACCAGAGAAACTATGTAGGTTGGATAAATACTTTGCGGTACCGGCGAGTACTGACGTTTTTCCTATACCTAAGAGATTAACTGAAATTGTTACTAAGGAGTGGGATAGACCCGGTGTGCCGTTCTCACCCCCTCCAATATTTAGAAAGATGTTTCCAATAGACGCCACCACTCGGGACTTATGGCAAACGGTCCCTAAGGTGGAGGGAGCAGTTTCTACTCTAGCTAAGCGTACCACTATCCCGGTGGAGGATAGCTGTGCCTTTTCAGATCCAATGGATAAAAAATTAGAGGGTTACCTTAAGAAAATGTTTGTTCAACAAGGTTTTATTTTGCAACCCCTTGCATGTATCGCGCCGATTACGGCTGCGGCAGCATTTTGGATTGAGTCTCTGGAAGAGAACCTTAGTTCATCTACGCTAGACGACATTATGGACAGGCTTAGAGTCCTTAAACTAGCTAATTCATTCATTTCGGAGGCCGTAGTACATTTAACCAAACTTACGGCTAAGAACTCAGGATTCACCATACAGGCACGTAGGGCACTGTGGCTAAAATCCTGGTCAGCTGATGTTACTTCTAAGTCCAAATTACTTAATATACCTTTCAAGGGGCAGTCCTTATTTGGGCCCGGTTTGAAAGAAATTATCGCTGACATTACAGGAGGTAAGGGCCACGCCCTACCTCAAGACAAAGCCAAAGCTAAGGCTAGACAGTCTAATTTTCGTCCCTTTCGGAATTTCAAAACAGGAGCAGCATCAACCTCCACTGCACCAAAACAGGAAGGAGCTGTTGCTCGTTACAGGCAAGGCTGGAAGCCCAACCAGTCCTGGAACAAGGGCAAACAGGCCAGGAAACCTGCTGCTGCCCCAAAGACAGCATGAACCGAGAGCCCCCGATCCGGGACCGGATCTAGTGGGGGGCAGACTTTCTCTCTTCGCCCAGGCCTGGGCAAGAGATGTTCAGGATCCCTGGGCGCTAGAGATCATATCTCAGGGATACCTTCTAGACTTCAAATTATCTCCCCCAAGAGGGAGATTTCATCTGTCAAGATTGTCAACAAACCAGATAAAGAAAGAAGCGTTTCTACGCTGTGTACAAGATCTGTTATTAATGGGAGTGATTCATCCGGTTCCGCGGTCGGAACAAGGACAAGGGTTCTACTCAAACCTGTTTGTGGTTCCCAAAAAAGAGGGAACTTTCAGACCAATCTTAGATTTAAAGATTCTAAACAAATTCCTAAGAGTTCCATCGTTCAAAATGGAAACTATTCGGACAATCTTGCCCATGATCCAAAAGGGTCAGTACATGACCACAGTGGATTTAAAAGACGCTTACCTTCACATACCGATCCACAAAGATCATCACCGGTATCTACGGTTTGCCTTCCTAGACAGGCACTACCAGTTTGTAGCTCTTCCATTCGGATTGGCTACGGCCCCAAGAATCTTCACAAAGATTCTAGGTACCCTCCTGGCGGTACTAAGACCGCGAGGGATTTCGGTAGCTCCGTACCTAGACGACATTCTAATACAAGCTTCAAGCTTTCAAACTGCCAAGTCTCATACAGAGTTAGTTCTGGCATTTCTAAGGTCGCATGGATGGAAAGTGAACGAAAAGAAGAGTTCTCTTTTTCCTCTCACAAGAGTTCCATTCTTGGGGACTCTTATAGATTCTGTAGAAATGAAGATTTACCTGACAGAGGACAGGTTAACAAAGCTTCAAGATGCATGCCGTGTCCTTCATTCCATTCAACACCCGTCAGTAGCTCAATGCATGGAGGTGATCGGCTTAATGGTAGCGGCAATGGACATAGTACCTTTTGCACGCCTACACCTCAGACCGCTGCAATTATGCATGCTAAGTCAGTGGAATGGGGATTACTCAGATTTGTCCCCTACTCTGAATCTGAATCAAGAGACCAGAAATTCTCTTCTATGGTGGCTTCATCGGCCACACCTGTCCAGGGGGATGCCATTCAGCAGGCCAGACTGGACAATTGTAACAACAGACGCCAGCCTACTAGGTTGGGGCGCTGTCTGGAATTCTCTGAAGGCTCAGGGATTATGGAATCAGGAGGAGAGTCTCCTTCCAATAAACATTCTGGAATTGAGAGCAGTTCTCAATGCCCTTCTGGCTTGGCCCCAATTAACAACTCGGGGGTTCATCAGGTTTCAGTCGGACAATATCACGACTGTAGCTTACATCAACCATCAGGGAGGGACAAAAAGCTCCCTAGCAATGATGGAAGTATCAAAGATAATTCGATGGGCAGAGTCTCACTCTTGCCACCTGTCAGCAATCCACATCCCGGGAGTGGAGAACTGGGAGGCGGATTTCTTGAGTCGCCAGACTTTTCATCCGGGGGAGTGGGAACTTCATCCGGAGGTCTTTGCCCAAATACTTCGACGTTGGGGCAAACCACAGATAGATCTCATGGCGTCTCGCCAGAACGCCAAGCTTCCTCACTACGGGTCCAGATCCAGGGATCCGGGAGCGGTTCTGATAGATGCTTTGACAGCACCTTGGAACTTCGGGATGGCTTATGTGTTTCCACCCTTCCCGCTGCTTCCTCGATTGATTGCCAAAATCAAACAGGAGAGAGCATCAGTGATTCTAATAGCACCTGCATGGCCACGCAGGACTTGGTATGCAGATCTAGTGGACATGTCATCCTGTCCGCCTTGGTCTCTACCTCTAAGACAGGACCTTCTGATACAGGGTCCGTTCAAACATCAAAATCTAACTTCTCTGAAGCTGACTGCTTGGAAATTGAACGCTTGATTTTATCAAAACGTGGTTTTTCTGAGTCGGTTATTGATACCCTGATACAGGCTAGGAAGCCTGTTACCAGAAAGATTTACCATAAAATATGGCGTAAATACCTATACTGGTGTGAATCCAAACGTTACTCCTGGAGTAAGGTTAGGATCTCTAGGATCTTGTCCTTTCTACAAGAAGGCTTAGAAAAGGGTTTATCGGCTAGTTCATTAAAGGGACAGATTTCAGCTCTGTCCATCTTGTTACACAGGCGTCTGTCAGAAAATCCAGACGTCCAGGCCTTTTGTCAGGCTTTAGCTAGGATCAAGCCTGTGTTTAAAGCTGTTGCTCCACCATGGAGTTTAAACTTAGTTCTTAACGTTTTACAGGGTGTTCCGTTTGAACCCCTTCATTCCATTGATATAAAATTGTTATCTTGGAAAGTTCTGTTTTTAATGGCTATTTCCTCGGCTCGAAGAGTCTCTGAGTTATCAGCATTACATTGTGATTCTCCTTATCTGATTTTTCACTCAGACAAGGTAGTTCTGCGTACTAAACCTGGGTTCTTACCTAAGGTAGTTACTAACAGGAATATCAATCAAGAGATTGTTGTTCCATCCTTGTGTCCAAATCCTTCTTCAAAGAAGGAACGTCTTCTACACAATCTGGATGTAGTTCGTGCCCTCAAGTTCTACTTGCAGGCAACTAAAGATTTTCGTCAAACTTCTTCCCTGTTTGTCGTTTATTCTGGACAGAGGAGAGGTCAAAAAGCTTCTGCTACCTCTCTCTCTTTTTGGCTTCGTAGCATAATACGTTTAGCCTATGAGACTGCTGGACAGCAGCCTCCTGAAAGAATTACAGCCCACTCCACTAGAGCTGTGGCTTCCACTTGGGCCTTTAAGAATGAGGCCTCTGTTGAACAGATTTGCAAGGCTGCAACTTGGTCTTCGCTTCATACTTTTTCCAAATTTTACAAATTTGATACTTTTGCTTCTTCGGAGGCTATTTTTGGGAGAAAGGTTCTTCAGGCAGTGGTTCCTTCTGTATAATGAGCCTGCCTATCCCTCCCGTCATCCGTGTACTTTTGCTTTGGTATTGGTATCCCAGAAGTAATGATGACCCGTGGACTGATCACACATAACAGAAGAAAACGTAATTTATGCTTACCTGATAAATTCCTTTCTTCTGTTGTGTGATCAGTCCACGGCCCGCCCTGTTTTTAAGGCAGGTAAATATTTTTTAAAATTATACTCCAGTCACCACTTCACCCTTGGTTACTCCTTTCTCGTTGATTCTTGGTCGAATGACTGGGACTGACGTAGAGGGGAGGAGCTATATGCAGCTCTGCTGGGTGAATCCTCTTGCATTTCCTGTTGGGGAGGAGTTATATCCCAGAAGTAATGATGACCCGTGGACTGATCACACAACAGAAGAAAGGAATTTATCAGGTAAGCATAAATTACGTTTTTACCTCTGTGATTACCTTGTGTCTATGGCTCTGCAAACTGTCCCCTTATTTCAGTTCTTTTGACAGACTTGCATTTTTAGCCCATCAGTGCTTGCTCCTAGGAGTTTCACGTGCCTGAGCTCAATGTTATCTATATGAAACACATGAACTAACGCTCTCTAGTGGTGAAAAACTGTCAAAATGCTTTCAGATTAGAGGTGGCCTTCAAGGTTTAAGAAATTAGCTTATGAACCTCCTAGATTTAGCTTTCAACTAAGAATACCAAGAGAACAAAGCAAAATTGGTAATAAAAATAAATTGGAAAGTTGTTTAAAATTACATGCCCTATTTAAATCATGAAAGGTTTTTTTTACTTGACTGTCCCTTTAAAAATTTAAAAAAAAAATCCGATATTCTGGTTTAATCGCAGTGTTGGCACTTTTTGAGATAAATAAGTTGCTTTTGTGTTGCAGTTTGGGCTCACCCTCACTGCCCTAGGCTGTGCACAGCATCTTTCTCCTGTGCTTTAGTACAACCTATACTGTATTCATGCAGATAACTTCTAAATTAGCACTTTTTGCACTCCTTACTTTAGTTGTGATTCAGATTTTAACATGATTTCTACAAGTAAGCAGTGTGTAGTAAATTTTAACGCACACTAAAATTTTATTACTGCTTGCAAGCAAATTTTTGAAATTATCGTCATGATAAAAAAACATAAGCACTGTATACCGGCTATCATGTGGACCCATTGGTTGTTTTTTTGTCATGTTTTGTAATATAATGCTTTGAAGAAAAAAAACTTTGGGGGTCATTTGTATTTTTAAGTAATTTGTTAACTATTCTGTGGCCAAACATAATATTCAAGCAATAACAAAAAGGGACATTCTGATGTATCTTGGCTCACTGCAGCAGCACTTATCAACATAGGGTTGCTCCTTTTTAAAAAGGACCAAACAAAATTATACTTAATTCTAAAAGGACAGATTACACTTCTTGGTCGGTTCACACAGATAAAGAGCAGTTTGAAGTTTTCCTCACCCATTTCTAAAACACAATAAATTGGATGTTTTTACCTTCCACAGAGGATCAATTTGAAAGAAAAGTTCTCTATTCCTTATAAGCTTCTGGATAAAACTTGCCTGTTTTCATTGTGATTAGAAATTTGCATCTGCTGTTTTTCACTTTGTACCAACCTTTGTACTGCTTGCTACTACAGTGAGCCAAGATAAGCACAGATTAAATCATATTTATTCACATTTCCAAGTATTGACTCCTGTTTCTAAGTAGCCTTCACCAAGCTTTCCCCCTCTTTCTTTATTGATGTTTAACAGATGGGTTACAGCAAGAAGCTGGAATCGCATTGCCACCCAAACATGTAGGGTTTATGCACTTTAGTTTCTTTTGTGTCCCTGAAAAAGAGTCAAGATATGGAAATAGTGGTAATTTATTTCCATTTTCCTTTTCAGACTGATTGGCCCGAGGGCTACCAGCTTGCCAGTGCAATCAGCTTTCGATGGCCCCAATGTGTACCAAATAATCTGAAGACCTTAATTCCCAATGCTAGCAGTGATGGGATCCAGATCATGAGAGACATGCTGCAATGGGATCCTAAAAAGAGGCCAACCGCTAGCCAGGTCAGTTGTATAACTGTATGGCTGACATCATATAATGCATGAATTAGAAATACGTGTATTGGTTTCAGAAGTTAGCTTGCATATTGTCTCCAATATCAAGAGCCTGCTGATTTTAGAAAATAAAATACAAATGGAATATATGGTAATGTACGTGTTTCTCCTTAACATCCAGAACGGGCATAGGGAGATAAATGTCTGTCGAGCTTAAAAGCATAAGGTCTCTAAAAAAATAAATATATATATATATACACTTTTTAAAAAATGCTTCTAGTAAGTTATTACTGTTTTTCAGTGACATACGCACATATCCTGTGAAGACCTATGCACCAGTATTCAAACACTACACCTCAGAGAGACAGCGGTAGCTTGTATGACACAAATGATGTCTTCAAAAGCAATGCACACCACCCCCAGCTCTCTGAGCATGCATGGTGTTTGAATACTGGTGCACGGGCCCTCATAGAATATGTGCGTAAGCCGCAGAAAAGCAGTAATAACTTTTACTAGAAGCATTTTTGCTGATGAAAGTATAATGAAAAAAAGCTTTATATTTCAACTTGAAATGTACCCATGCACATTTCATTTTTTACCTTTCTATCTAAGTATGCTTCATTTTATAAAAAGTGACCAAGATGTTATTCCTCCTCAAGCATTAAGTGCTGGAGGGGTTGCAGAGGGAGGTGGTGGAACTATGCCACACATTTTGTGGTCTGCCCGAGTTTAAAGGGACAGTGTACTCCAGAATTTTGATGGTAAAAGTGAATTGGAAAGTTGATTAAAATTGCATGCCCCATCTGAATCATAAAAGTTTAATTTCTCCAACATAGGTGTGTCCGGTCCACGGCGTCATCCTTACTTGTGGGATATTCTCTTCCCCAACAGGAAATGGCAAAGAGCCCAGCAAAGCTGGTCACATGATCCCTCCTAGGCTCCGCCTTCCCCAGTCATTCTCTTTGCCGTTGTACAGGCAACATCTCCACGGAGATGGCTTAGAGTTTTTTGGTGTTTAACTGTAGTTTTTATTATTCAATCAAGAGTTTGTTATTTTAAAATAGTGCTGGTATGTACTATTTACTCTGAAACAGAAAAGAGATGAAGATTTCTCCAACATAGGTGTGTCCGGTCCACGGCGTCATCCTTACTTGTGGGATATTCTCTTCCCCAACAGGAAATGGCAAAGAGCCCAGCAAAGCTGGTCACATGATCCCTCCTAGGCTCCGCCTACCCCAGTCATTCTCTTTGCCGTTGTACAGGCAACATCTCCACGGAGATGGCTTAGAGTTTTTTAGTGTTTAACTGTAGTTTTTCATTATTCAATCAAGAGTTTGTTATTTTCAAATAGTGCTGGTACGTACTATTTACTCAGAAACAGAAAAGAGATGAAGAATTCTGTTTGTATGAGGAAAATGATTTTAGCAACCGTAACTAAAATCCATGGCTGTTCCACACAGGACTGTTGAGAGCATTAACTTCAGTTGGGGGAACAGTTTGCAGTCCTTTGCTGCTTGAGGTATGACACATTCTAACAAGACGATGTAATGCTGGAAGCTGTCATTTTCCCTATGGGATCCGGTAAGCCATGTTTATTACGATTGTAAATAAGGGCTTCACAAGGGCTTATTTAGACTGTAGACATTTTTTGGGCTAAATCGATTGATATTAACACTTATTTAGCCTTGAGGAATCATTTATTCTGGGTATTTTGATATAATTATATCGGCAGGCACTGTTTTAGACACCTTATTCTTTAGGGGCTTTCCCAAAGCATAGGCAGAGTCTCATTTTCGCGCCGGTGTTGCGCACTTGTTTTTGAGAGGCATGGCATGCAGTCGCATGTGAGAGGAGCTCTGATACTGATAAAAGACTTCTGAAGGCATCATTTGGTATCGTATTCCCCTTGGGTTTGGTTGGGTCTCAGCAAAGCAGATACCAGGGACTGTAAAGGGGTTAAAGCTTAAAACGGCTCCGGTTCCGTTATTTTAAGGGTTAAAGCGTCCAAAATTGGTGTGCAATATTTTCAAGGCTTTAAGACACTGTGGTGAAAGTTTGGTGAATTTTGAACAATTCCTTCATGTTTTTTCGCAATTGCAGTAATAAAGTGTGTTCAGTTTAAAATTTAAAGTGACAGTAACGGTTTTATTTCAAAACGTTTTTTGTACTTTCTTATCAAGTTTATGCCTGTTTAACATGTCTGAACTACCAGATAGACTGTGTTCTGAATGTGGGGAAGCCAGAATTCCTATTCATTTAAATAAATGTGATTTATGTGATAATGACAATGATGCCCAAGATGATTCCTCAAGTGAGGGGAGTAAGCATGGTACTGCATCATTTCCTCCTTCGTCTACACGAGTCTTGCCCACTCAGGAGGCCCCTAGTACATCTAGCGCGCCAATACTCCTTACTATGCAACAATTAACGGCTGTAATGGATAATTCTGTCAAAAACATTTTAGCCAAAATGAACCCTTGTCAGCGTAAGCGTGGATGCTCTGTTTTAGTTACTGAAGAGCATGACGACGCTGATATTAATATCTCTGAAGGGCCCCTAACCCAATCTGAGGGAGCCAGGGAGGTTTTGTCTGAGGGAGAAATTACTGATTTAGGGAACATTTCTCAGCAGGCTGAATCTGATGTGATTACTTTTAAATTTAAATTGGAACATCTCCGCATTTTGCTTAAGGAGGTATTATCCACTCTGGATGATTGTGAAAATTTGGTCATCCCAGAGAAACTATGTAAAATGGACAAGTTCCTAGAGGTGCCGGGGCTCCCAGAAGCTTTTCCTATACCCAAGCGGGTGGCGGACATTGTTAATAAAGAATGGGAAAGGCCCGGTATTCCTTTCGTCCCTCCCCCCATATTTAAAAAATTGTTTCCTATGGTCGACCCCAGAAAGGACTTATGGCAGTCAGTCCCCAAGGTCGAGGGAGCGGTTTCTACTTTAAACAAACGCACCACTATTCCCATAGAGGATAGTTGTGCTTTCAAAGATCCTATGGATAAAAAATTAGAAGGTTTGCTTAAAAAGATGTTTGTTCAGCAGGGTTACCTTCTACAACCCATTTCATGCATTGTCCCTGTCACTACAGCCGCATATTTCTGGTTTGATGAACTGATTATGGTGCTCGATAGTGACTCTCCTCCTTATGAGGAGATTATGGACAGAGTCAATGCTCTCAAATTGGCTAATTCTTTCACTCTAGACGCCTCTTTG
Source organism: Bombina bombina (assembly GCF_027579735.1). Taxonomy (NCBI): domain Eukaryota; kingdom Metazoa; phylum Chordata; class Amphibia; order Anura; family Bombinatoridae; genus Bombina; species Bombina bombina. Next base: position 482,651,743 of record NC_069502.1, on the reverse strand, counting down.
CAATTGGCTAAGTTAGCGGCTAAGAATTCTGGGTTTGCTATTGTGGCGCGCAGAGCGCTTTGGTTGAAATCTTGGTCGGCTGATGCGTCTTCCAAGAACAAGCTACTAAACATTCCTTTCAAGGGGAAAACGCTGTTTGGTCCTGACTTGAAAGAGATTATCTCTGATATCACTGGGGGTAAGGGCCATGCCCTTCCTCAGGATCGGCCTTTCAAGGCAAAAAATAGACCTAATTTTCGTCCCTTTCGTAAAAACGGACCAGCCCAAGGTGCTACGTCCTCTAAGCAAGAGGGTAATACTTCTCAGGCCAAGCCAGCTTGGAGACCAATGCAAGGCTGGAACAAGGGAAAGCAGGCAAAGAAACCTGCCACTGCTACCAAGACAGCATGAAATATCGGCCCCCGATCCGGGACCGGATCTGCTGGGGGGCAGACTCTCTCTCTTCGCTCAGGCTTGGGCAAGAGATGTTCTGGATCCTTGGGCGCTAGAAATAGTCTCCCAGGGTTATCTTCTGGAATTCAAGGGACTTCCCCCAAGGGGAAGGTTCCACAGGTCTCAGTTGTCTTCAGACCACATAAAAAGACAGGCGTTCTTACATTGTGTAGAAGACCTGTTAAAAATGGGAGTGATTCATCCTGTTCCATTGAGAGAACAAGGGATGGGGTTCTACTCCAATCTGTTCATAGTTCCCAAAAAAGAGGGAACGTTCAGACCAATCCTAGATCTCAAGATCTTAAACAAATTTCTCAAGGTCCCATCTTTCAAGATGGAAACCATTCGAACTATCCTTCCTTCCATCCAGGAAGGTCAATTCATGACCACGGTGGATTTAAAGGATGCGTATCTACATATTCCTATCCACAAGGAACATCATCGGTTCCTAAGGTTTGCATTCCTGGACAAACATTACCAGTTCGTGGCGCTTCCTTTCGGATTAGCCACTGCTCCAAGGATTTTCACAAAGGTACTAGGGTCCCTTCTAGCTGTGCTAAGACCAAGGGGCATTGCAGTTGTACCTTACCTGGACGACATTCTGATTCAAGCGTCGTCCCTCCCTCGAGCAAAGGCTCACACGGACATCGTCCTGGCCTTTCTCAGATCGCACGGCTGGAAAGTGAACGTGGAAAAGAGTTCTCTATCCCCGTTAACAAGGGTTCCCTTCTTGGGAACAATTATAGACTCCTCAGAAATGAGGATTTTTCTAACAGAGGCCAGAAAGACAAAGCTTCTGGACTCTTGTCGAATACTTCATTCCGTTCCTCTTCCTTCCGTAGCTCAGTGCATGGAAGTGATCGGGTTGATGGTAGCGACAATGGACATAGTTCCTTTTGCGCGCATTCATCTAAGACCATTACAACTGTGCATGCTCAGTCAGTGGAATGGGGACTATACAGACTTGTCTCCAAAGATACAAGTAAATCAGAGGACCAGAGACTCACTCCGTTGGTGGCTGTCCCTGGACAACCTGTCACGAGGGATGACATTCCACAGACCAGAGTGGGTCATTGTCACGACCGACGCCAGTCTGATGGGCTGGGGCGCGGTCTGGGGATCCCTGAAAGCTCAGGGTCTTTGGTCTCGGGAAGAATCTCTTCTACCGATAAATATTCTGGAACTGAGAGCGATATTCAATGCTCTCAAGGCTTGGCCTCAGCTAGCGAGGACCAAGTTCATACGGTTTCAATCAGACAACATGACGACTGTTGCGTACATCAACCATCAGGGGGGAACAAGGAGTTCCCTAGCGATGGAAGAAGTGACCAAGATTATTCTATGGGCGGAGTCTCACTCCTGCCACCTGTCTGCTATCCACATCCCGGGAGTGGAAAATTGAGAAGCGGATTTTCTGAGTCGTCAGACATTGCATCCGGGGGAGTGGGAACTCCATCCGGAAATCTTTGCCCAAGTCACTCAACTTTGGGGCATTCCAGACATGGATCTGATGGCCTCTCGTCAGAACTTCAAAGTTCCTTGCTACGGGTCCAGATCCAGGGATCCCAAGGCGGCTCTAGTGGATGCACTAGTAGCACCTTGGACCTTCAAACTAGCTTATGTGTTCCCGCCGTTTCCTCTCATCCCCAGGCTGGTAGCCAGGATCAATCAGGAGAGGGCGTCGGTGATCTTGATAGCTCCTGCGTGGCCACGCAGGACTTGGTATGCAGATCTGGTGAATATGTCATCGGCTCCACCTTGGAAGCTACCTTTGAGACGAGACCTTCTTGTTCAGGGTCCGTTCGAACATCCGAATCTGGTTTCACTCCAGCTGACTGCTTGGAGATTGAACGCTTGATTTTATCGAAGCGAGGTTTCTCAGATTCTGTTATCGATACTCTTGTTCAGGCCAGAAAGCCTGTAACTAGAAAGATTTACCACAAAATTTGGAAAAAATATATCTGTTGGTGTGAATCTAAAGGATTCCCTTGGGACAAGGTTAAGATTCCTAGGATTCTATCCTTCCTTCAAGAAGGATTGGAAAAAGGATTATCGGCAAGTTCCCTGAAGGGACAGATTTCTGCCTTGTCGGTGTTACTTCACAAAAAACTGGCAGCTGTGCCAGATGTTCAAGCCTTTGTTCAGGCTCTGGTTAGAATCAAGCCTGTTTACAAACCTTTGACTCCTCCTTGGAGTCTCAATCTAGTTCTTTCAGTTCTTCAGGGGGTTCCGTTTGAACCCTTACATTCCGTTGATATTAAGTTATTATCTTGGAAAGTTTTGTTTTTAGTTGCAATTTCTTCTGCTAGAAGAGTTTCAGAATTATCTGCTCTGCAGTGTTCTCCTCCTTATCTGGTGTTCCATGCAGATAAGGTGGTTTTACGTACTAAACCTGGTTTTCTTCCAAAAGTTGTTTCTAACAAAAACATTAACCAGGAGATTATCGTACCTTCTCTGTGTCCGAAACCAGTTTCAAAGAAGGAACGCTTGTTGCACAATTTGGATGTTGTTCGCGCTCTAAAATTCTATTTAGATGCTACAAAGGATTTTAGACAAACATCTTCCCTGTTTGTTGTTTATTCAGGTAAAAGGAGAGGTCAAAAAGCAACTTCTACCTCTCTCTCTTTTTGGATTAAAAGCACCATCAGATTGGCTTACGAGACTGCCGGACGGCAGCCTCCCGAAAGAATCACGGCTCATTCCACTAGGGCTGTGGCTTCCACATGGGCCTTCAAGAACGAGGCTTCTGTTGATCAGATATGTAGGGCAGCGACTTGGTCTTCACTGCACACTTTTACCAAATTTTACAAGTTTGATACTTTTGCTTCTTCTGAGGCTATTTTTGGGAGAAAGGTTTTGCAAGCCGTGGTGCCTTCCATTTAGGTGACCTGATTTGCTCCCTCCCTTCATCCGTGTCCTAAAGCTTTGGTATTGGTTCCCACAAGTAAGGATGACGCCGTGGACCGGACACACCTATGTTGGAGAAAACAGAATTTATGTTTACCTGATAAATTTCTTTCTCCAACGGTGTGTCCGGTCCACGGCCCGCCCTGGTTTTTTAATCAGGTCTGATAATTTATTTTCTTTAACTACAGTCACCACGGTACCATATGGTTTCTCCTATGCTATTATTCCTCCTTAACGTCGGTCGAATGACTGGGGTAGGCGGAGCCTAGGAGGGATCATGTGACCAGCTTTGCTGGGCTCTTTGCCATTTCCTGTTGGGGAAGAGAATATCCCACAAGTAAGGATGACGCCGTGGACCGGACACACCGTTGGAGAAAGAAATTTATCAGGTAAACATAAATTCTGTTTTCTGTTTGTAAGAGGAAAATGATTTTAGCAACCGTTACTAAAATCGATGGCTGTTTCCACACAGGACTGTTGAGAGGAATTAACTTCAGTTGGGGGAAACAATGAGCAGACTTTTGCTGCTTGAGGTATGACACATTTCTAACAAGACGATGTAATGCTGGAAGCTGTCATTTTCCCTATGGGATCCGGTAAGCCATTTTTATTACATAAAGAAAAAAAGGGCTTCACAAGGGCTTTTAAGACTGTAGACATTTTCTGGGCTAAAACGATTGATATATAAGCATATTTTAATACTTCATAGCTTTGAGGAATTATTTTATTCTTGGGAATTATGTAAAATAACCGGCAGGCACTGTATTGGACACCTTATCCTCTAGGGGCTTTCCCTAATCTAGGCAGAGCCTCATTTTCGCGCCTCTATTGCGCACTTGTTTTTGGGAAGCATGACATGCAGATGCATGTGTGAGGAGCTCTGATACATAGAAAAGACTTTCTGAAGGCGTCATTTGGTATCGTATTCCCCTTTGGGCTTGGTTGGGTCTCAGCAAAGCAGATACCAGGGACTGTAAAGGGGTTAAATATAAAAACGGCTCCGGTTCCGTTATTTTAAGGGTTAAAGCTTTCAAATTTGGTGTGCAATACTTTTAAGGCTTTAAGACACTGTGGTGAAATTTTGGTGAATTTTGAACAATTCCTTCATACTTTTTCACATTTGCAGTAATAAAGTGTGTTCAGTTTAAAATTTAAAGTGACAGCAACGGTTTTATTTTAAAACGTTTTTTGTACTTTGTTATCAAGTTTATGCCTGTTTAACATGTCTGAACTACCAGATAGACTGTGTTCTGTATGTGGGGAAGCCAAGGTTCCTTCTCATTTAAATAGATGTGATTTATGTGACACAAAATTTAGAGAAAATGATGCCCAAGATGATTCCTCAAGTGAGGGGAGTAAGCATGGTACTGCATCATCCCCTCCTTCGTCTACACCAGTCTTGCCCACACAGGAGGCCCCTAGTACATCTAGTGCGCCAATACTCCTTACTATGCAACAATTAACGGCTGTAATGGATAATTCTATCAAAAACATTTTAGCCAAAATGCCCACTTATCAGCGAAAGCGCGACTGCTCTGTTTTAGAAAATACTGAAGAGCATGAGGACGCTGATGATATTGGTTCTGAAGTGCCCCTACACCAGTCTGAGGGGGCCAGGGAGGTTTTGTCTGAGGGAGAAATTTCAGATTCAGGGAAAATTTCTCAACAAGCTGAACCTGATGTGATTACATTTAAATTTAAATTGGAACATCTCCGCGCCCTGCTTAAGGAGGTGTTATCTACTCTGGATGATTGTGAGAATTTGGTCATTCCAGAGAAATTATGTAAAATGGACAAGTTCCTAGAGGTCCCGGGGCCCCCCGAAGCTTTTCCTATACCCAAGCGGGTGGCGGACATTGTAAATAAAGAATGGGAAAGGCCCGGCATACCTTTCGTCCCTCCCCCTATATTTAAGAAATTGTTTCCTATGGTCGACCCCAGAAAGGACTTATGGCAGACAGTCCCCAAGGTCGAGGGGGCGGTTTCTACTCTAAACAAACGCACCACTATACCCATAGAAGATAGTTGTGCTTTCAAAGATCCTATGGATAAAAAATTAGAGGGTTTGCTTAAAAAGATGTTTGTTCAGCAAGGTTACCTTCTACAACCAATTTCATGCATTGTTCCTGTCACTACAGCAGCGTGTTTCTGGTTCGATGAACTAGAAAAGTAAAGATTCTTCTTATGAGGAGATTTTGGACAGAATTCATGCTCTCAAATTGGCTAACTCTTTCACCCTAGACGCCACTTTGCAATTGGCTAGATTAGCGGCGAAAAATTCTGGGTTTGCTATTGTGGCGCGCAGAGCGCTTTGGCTAAAATCTTGGTCAGCGGATGCGTCTTCCAAGAACAAATTGCTTAACAATCCTTTCAAGGGGAAAACGCTGTTTGGCCCTGACTTGAAAGAGATTATTTCTGATATCACTGGGGGCAAGGGCCACGCCCTTCCTCAGGATAGGTCTTTCAAGGCCAAAAATAAACCTAATTTTCGTCCCTTTCGCAGAAACGGACCAGCCCCAAGTGCTACGTCCTCTAAGCAAGAGGGTAATACTTCTCAAGCCAAGCCAGCCTGGAGGCCAATGCAAGGCTGGAACAAAGGTAAGCAGGCCAAGAAACCTGCCACTGCTACCAAGACAGCATGAGATGTTGGCCCCCGATCCGGGACCGGATCTGGTGGGGGGCAGACTCTCTCTCTTCGCTCAGGCTTGGGCAAGAGATGTTCTGGATCCTTGGGCGCTAGAAATAGTCTCCCAAGGTTATCTTCTGGAATTCAAGGGGCTTCCCCCAAGGGGGAGGTTCCACAGGTCTCAATTGTCTTCAGACCACATAAAAAAACAGGCATTCTTACATTGTGTAGAAGACCTGTTAAAAATGGGAGTGATTCATCCTGTTCCATTAGGAGAACAAGGGATGGGGTTCTACTCCACTCTGTTCGTAGTTCCCAAAAAAGAGGGAACATTCAGACCAATCTTAGATCTCAAGATCCTAAACAAGTTTCTCAAGGTTCCATCGTTCAAAATGGAAACCATTCAAACAATTCTTCCTTCCATCCAGGAAGGTCAATTCATGACCACGGTGGATTTAAAGGATGCGTATCTACATATTCCTATCCACAAGGAACATCATCGGTTCCTAAGGTTCGCATTTCTGGACAAGCATTACCAGTTTGTGGCACTTCCGTTCGGATTAGCCACTGCTCCAAGAATTTTCACAAAGGTACTAGGGTCCCTTCTAGCGGTGCTAAGACCAAGGGGCATTGCAGTAGTACCTTACTTGGACGACATACTGATTCAAGCGTCGTCCCTTCCACAAGCAAAGGCTCACACGGACATTGTCCTGGCCTTTCTCAGATCTCACGGGTGGAAAGTGAACGTAGAAAAAAGTTCTCTATCTCCGTCAACAAGGGTTCCCTTCTTGGGAACAATAATAGACTCCTTAGAAATGAGGATTTTTCTGACAGAGGCCAGAAAATCAAAACTTCTAAACTCTTGTCAAATACTTCATTCTGTTCCTCTTCCTTCCATAGCACAGTGCATGGAAGTAATAGGTTTGATGGTAGCGGCAATGGACATAGTTCCTTTTGCGCAAATTCATCTAAGACCATTACAACTGTGCATGCTCAGTCAGTGGAATGGGGACTATACAGACTTGTCTCCGACGATACAAGTAGATCAGAGGACCAGAGATTCACTCCGTTGGTGGCTGTCCCTGGACAACCTGTCACAGGGGATGAGCTTCCGCAGACCAGAGTGGGTCATTGTCACGACCGACGCCAGTCTGGTGGGCTGGGGCGCGGTCTGGGGACCCCTGAAAGCTCAGGGTCTTTGGTCTCGGGAAGAATCTCTTCTCCCGATAAATATTCTGGAACTGAGAGCGATATTCAATGCTCTCAAGGCTTGGCCTCAGCTAGCGAAGGCCAAGTTCATACGGTTTCAATCAGACAACATGACGACTGTTGCGTACATCAACCATCAGGGGGGAACAAGGAGTTCCCTGGCGATGGAAGAAGTGACCAAAATCATTCAATGGGCGGAGACTCACTCCTGCCACTTGTCTGCAATCCACATCCCAGGAGTGGAAAATTGGGAAGCGGATTTTCTGAGTCGTCAGACATTTCATCCGGGGGAGTGGGAACTCCATCCGGAAATCTTTGCCCAAATTACTCAATTGTGGGGCATTCCAGACATGGATCTGATGGCCTCTCGTCAAAACTTCAAGGTTCCTTGCTACGGGTCCAGATCCAGGGATCCCAAGGCGACTCTAGTAGATGCACTAGTAGCACCTTGGACCTTCAAACTAGCTTATGTATTCCCGCCGTTTCCTCTCATCCCCAGGCTGGTAGCCAGGATCAATCAGGAGAGGGCATCGGTGATCTTGATAGCTCCTGCGTGGCCACGCAGGACTTGGTATGCAGACCTGGTGAATATGTCATCGGCTCCACCATGGAAGCTACCTTTGAGACGAGACCTTCTTGTTCAAGGTCCGTTCGAACATCCGAATCTGGTCTCACTCCAACTGACTGCTTGGAGATTGAACGCTTGATCTTATTAAAGCGAGGGTTCTCAGATTCTGTCATTGATACTCTTGTTCAGGCCAGAAAGCCTGTAACTAGAAAAATCTACCACAAAATATGGAAAAAATATATCTGTTGGTGTGAATCTAAAGGATTCCCTTGGGACAAGGTAAAAATTCCTAAGATTCTATCCTTTCTTCAAGAAGGTTTGGAGAAAGGATTATCTGCAAGTTCTTTGAAGGGACAGATTTCTGCCTTGTCTGTGTTACTTCACAAAAGGCTGGCAGCTGTGCCAGATGTTCAAGCCTTTGTTCAGGCTCTGGTTAGAATCAAGCCTGTTTACAAACCTTTGACTCCTCCTTGCAGTCTCAATTTAGTTCTTTCAGTTCTTCAGGGGGTTCCGTTTGAACCCTTACATTCCGTTGATATTAAGTTATTATCTTGGAAAGTTTTGTTTTTGGTTGCAATTTCTTCTGCTAGAAGAGTTTCAGAATTATCTGCTCTGCAGTGTTCTCCTCCTTATCTGGTGTTCCATGCAGATAAGGTGGTTTTGCGTACTAAACCTGGTTTTCTTCCGAAAGTTGTTTCTAACAAAAACATTAACCAGGAGATAGTCGTGCCTTCTTTGTGTCCGAATCCAGTTTCAAAGAAGGAACGTTTGTTGCACAATTTGGATGTAGTTCGTGCTCTAAAATTCTATTTAGATGCTACAAAGAATTTTAGACAAACATCTTCCTTGTTTGTTGTTTATTCTGGTAAAAGGAGAGGTCAAAAAGCAACTTCTACCTCTCTCTCTTTTTGGATTAAAAGCATCATCAGATTGGCTTACGAGACTGCCGGACGGCAGCCTCCTGAAAGAATCACAGCTCATTCCACTAGGGCTGTGGCTTCCACATGGGCCTTCAAGAACGAGGCTTCTGTTGATCAGATATGTAAGGCAGCGACTTGGTCTTCACTGCACACTTTTACTAAATTTTACAAATTTGATACTTTTGCTTCTTCTGAGGCTATTTTTGGGAGAAAGGTTTTGCAAGCCGTGGTGCCTTCCATCTAGGTGACCTGAATTGCTCCCTCCCTTCATCCGTGTCCTAAAGCTTTGGTATTGGTTCCCACAAGTAAGGATGACGCCGTGGACCGGACACACCTATGTTGGAGAAAACAGAATTTATGTTTACCTGATAAATTACTTTCTCCAACGGTGTGTCCGGTCCACGGCCCGCCCTGGTTTTTTAATCAGGTCTGATAATTTATTTTCTTTAACTACAGTCACCACGGTATCATATGATTTCTCCTATGCAAATATTCCTCCTTTACGTCGGTCGAATGACTGGGGAAGGCGGAGCCTAGGAGGGATCATGTGACCAGCTTTGCTGGGCTCTTTGCCATTTCCTGTTGGGGAAGAGAATATCCCACAAGTAAGGATGACGCCGTGGACCGGACACACCGTTGGAGAAAGTAATTTATCAGGTAAACATAAATTCTGTTTTTAATGAGACTGTCCCTTTAAGTAAATTCTGGCCTGAGGTGCTGAAGACCATGTCTGAATCGCAGTCCCGAATAATCCTGGGATCCTACTGTATCTCACGATCCTGAAACTTAAAGATGCTGCTATAAGCATTTTATTGTTCATTATGAGCAATCAAGCTAAGAAACTTTTTCCAAAACACAATTGGCCCTTTCTAAATCTGATTCAATGAGAATGTTACCATTACTTATGAATTGACCAATTAGATCTGTATGAATTGGTGGTGGGACTCTGGCGTGAGCATACTGAGTGAGTTTTACTTGATGTCTCAAACAGTTATGTGTAACTACCAGAGGTCTTTTTCCCCTTCCTTTCCCCTGTACGCTTCCTACTATTACTTTGCACTACATAAGATTGTGTTTTGTTGGTCTTTGTACTTATCTTAATTAATGTTATCTTTATAGTTGTAAGTCGTATATAATATAAAAGCAAAGAGAAAAAATGGTCTACAAGCTAATCTTGGGTATATGCTCTGTTGGATTTATGGGATCTATGATACATCTTTTATCCACTGGTAGCTTTCAGTTAATGACTCTAATTTAGCTGGACGGAGATACCCGGCATGTTACCAGTTACCCCTATAGTTCACTTTGTTATTGTTGGATGTTCGGTGCCAGTGTAATTGTACCACAATTTTTGTTTAAGTGTACAGTACAAATAGATAAAATGCACAGATTATTTATAAAGCTTTAGGGGGGGTATGTATGAAAGTGATTTCATCTTGGGGTTTAATGGACACTGCTAAACCAGTCAACCTTCAGTCTTGTGGTTTATTTTTCTCACTAGTACCCCTATATGGCATTATAGCCCAATAATGTACAGTCACTATTATAAATTCTATATCTTACTCATTTTGTATTTTCACTTAAAGTCCCCATTATTTTGTATTTTTTAGATAATCCATACCTATGTTTTTGGTTTTCAGGCACTCCGTTACCCTTTATTTCACGTTGGACAGGCTCTTGGAACACCTCAGAGAATACAAGAGATAACTAAGCAGCAGAAGGACCTTCAAGAGAAGCAAATCCCATTTCTCATCAAACCTGTGCCCCCTCCTCAGCCTCCACCAAAACATCAGACTCGGCTGTCAGCTAGAGCCTATCAGCAGGGCCAGCAAAATGGACAGCTGATTAAAATGAATCCTTCTATTGATAATGCAACTGGTAACACTCTAGACAAGGGCAAATCAGACCAGCCTTTCCTGCCAGCTCTACTTACCAGGGCTCCACAGCATGTAAGTAGAGACCACACCTACATTTTTATCACCATGTGTTTAGATCCTATCTGCCTATATTTGCACAGACTGACTACCTGTTGTTTTCTGTTTGACATGTTTAATCTTTAACCTAAAATAAAAACTGTAGCACTTAGCGCACTGCTCATTTCTTTGGTTCAGATATAACTTTTGCCTTAAAACTATTGGAACACCTAGTTTATATTCCACAAACATACTTTCTCCCATGTAACACTCTACTTTACCCTCTTCATGATGGATTCCACTCCAAACACTCAATAAAACTGATCTCACTAACGTAAAAGGCCCCTACTCTTTACTTTATTCTTCTAGACCTGTCTGCTGCTCCTTTCTTCTTATAAATTCTTCATTATTTTAGCTTTCAAGCTTCTCCGATTTGCTTCCTGCCTCACCAGCTGCTTGTTTAGAGCTTCTTTCAAATGTGCATCTTCTTATCATTTGCCCTTTCTCTCTGGGTATGATTACCAGGAGCTCTGTCTTGGTGTTGTGTTTTTCCTTCCTTTAAAAATGTATATCTTTCAACTGGATCCAGTGCCACCCAAATCTGGCTATTCTCTTCTGTAAAAGGGACAGTCAAGTCTCAAAAAAACTTTAATGATTTAAATAGGGCATGTCATTTTAAACAACTTTCCAATTTACTTTTATCACCAATTTTGCTTTGTTCTCTTGGTATTCTTAGTTGAAAGCTAAACCTAAGAGGTTCGTATGCTAATTTCTTAGACCTTGAAGGTCGCCTCTAACTTGACAGTTTTTCACCACTAGAGGGCGTTAGTTCATGTGTTTCATATAGATAACATTGAGCTCATGCATGTGAATTTACCGAGGAGTGAGCACTGATTGGCTAAAATGCAAGTCTGTCAAAAGAACTGAAATAAGGGGGCAGTCTGCAGAGGCTTAGATACAAGGTAATTACAGAGGTAAAACTTGTATTATTATAACTGTGTTGGTTATGCAAAACTGGGGAATGGGTAATTAAGGGATTATCTATCTTTTAAAACAATAAAAATTCTGGTGTTGACTGTCCCTTTAATGTTACTTGAACACTTCACCAAATGTCTCTCTATTTTTTCCTACATGTTCTTACACTACTTTCAGCCCAGTCCTTCAAAAAGGAGCTTCTTCTTATCCCCACCCTTCTCAGACACCCTATGCCAGAAATCAGGAAATGTTTGAATAGTTGGTGAACAATTGTGATTCTTCCCCTTCCATCAGTATCATCTCACACCATTGGTGGTTTTTAATACCTCTGTACCTCTAAATTATAAAGTGTAGTACTTTCACTATCTGATGTGTGTAGATAATTATGGCAACAATTATGCTGGACTTCCATCACTTCTGTATACACTACTCTCAGCAATTCCAATGGACAAAAATGTACACTTTTGCATATTGTTTATTCCAGGTATTTCATCAAATACACACACAAAACATTTCAGGAGTTCATCCCGTCATCATGAAGACAAAAATCCTGCAATATTTGCAACACAAAACAAGGACTTGAGATTGCTGTTCAAATGGTCGCTTTTTTTTTTCTTTTCTTCATACAGGTGGTGAGACTCCATGATCCATTACTCATGGGAATTACTCTTCTCTACCACTAGGAGGCAAAGATTCCCAGGCACCCTATGAAACCTCTTAAGATGAGTATTGGATTCTTCAGAGAGAGAGGGGTTTTCAGCCTATATTGAGGCCCGGCGTCCTCTCAGAGTACAGTGCTTGTCAGAGGTGTTTACATGGGGTATGGTTTGTGATTCTTTTTTCACCTCATGTGAAATTTTTCATAATTAGTTGCAGGGACTTGTCTTTTGCCTCCCTTTATGGATCTATAATATACTCCTATTCCATAACCTTTGCTGTTATGTTTCAGTACTTGTTTGGTTGTCTATTTGTAAGTATCTTTTATTAAGATTTAGACACTCAATAGCTATGTTATGGGCACTTTTATGTGTGTGTGTGTGTGTGTGTGTGTGTGTGTGTATATATGTGTCTATATATACACAACATTTCCATTGGCAAGTGGAAATTTAATGGTGTTGAGTGAAAGTTAGTTAGTGAATGTTGAGTCTGAAGTCTGGTGGCATGTTGTAAGTAGCAAAGTTGGCACATTGTATTTGCAGAATGTACATTCATATTGCAGCACTGACAAGCACACATTTTGGGCAATGTGCTAAAACTATTATCTAAAGGGATAATATATATCCATGAAAGTGCAAGAATATGTTATCCCTGTAGCGATCCCATTAGTACTTAGACTGTTACTTCTGAGAAGGTAAACGGATACTGTAGAGAAAAGTGGAAGTGGAGAAGAAGATAGAGTTAAGAGAATGGAGAAAAATTAGTGAAAAGTTATGAGAGAGGGGACAGAAAGAGTGTAAAGAGAAGACAAGGCCTGATAGAGAAAGGAGAGAATAAAAGGAGAGACTAAAGAGAGGAGGGAGTTGAAAAAGATAGTTAAGAGCAAGAAGGGAGAGGTGATAGTTAAAAAAAACAACTCCAGGTCTGCTATGACCGTCCATGACTACAACTTCCTTTTTCTATCCAGCTGTTTTCTTCCCTAGGAGCAATAGGTGATGTTGCTGCTATGCACTTATTTTTTGTTAATTACTGTATGTAGCATTATTTAATTTGTTATGGTATAAAATAAAAACAATATTACAAAATGTTTCACAATGGTTAAACATATGCAAAGTGGGGGTGAAGTATTAGGTGTGGATAGGAGTGGCGAGTAACATTTTGTCCTGGCTTGTAGCTTAGGACCTGAAATCTTGAGCCCTGTATATTTGGCACATAGTTTAAATTTTGCACGTTGGCTTTTGGTTTTACGTGCGTCGGGGTTACGCACGTCATGTTAATGCTTGTTTTAGTGCTTTAACTCCTTTTATAGCTGTTTTTTTTTTGTTTTGTTTTTTTGTGTGTTTCTTCATTCGGATGTGATGTTAATGTCTCCTGCTTTGTTTTGCAGTTCGGCTTAGTGTGCATTGTACCTGTGAGTTTATTTAAAAAGCTACTTAGGAAGGGGTAAGTGATTTCCATTCCTCAAGAGCTTTTTTAGGGGGGTTATAGTGTTTATTGCATTGCTTTGTCAAATGCTATAATGGAGCAATCTGGATCTGTCCCTAAATTTACCCTAGAAACTGAGTCCCCTGAACAGCTCTCTGCCATTAGGTGTACTTATTGTAAAAAAGCTGAGGAGCCGTCTCCCATTTATTTATGTGACTCATGTTTGGGATTATTAATGCAATCAGACCAACCTATTGCTATTTATTTGGGTTTTAATGCACCTTCTGTTTGTTTATTACAGGAGAAAATGAATGACATTTCAGCTAATGTTTTTTTTATCAAGGCTGGCTTCTCTCCCGCCTTCAAACAATCGTAAAAGGTCAGTTTATCTTTTACCTTGTGACAGATACCCTGGCTACCCCGACTGGGTAGCTCCGCCAAAGGGGTCCTGCTTCCTCCCTGCCGACTGCAGCTATGTAGCTGGCAAGTAACCACAGCCTGTAGCCACCCCTGATGCCCGACAGCACCAGTACTCAGGGTCCCACCCTGTGGCAGACTCCGGCTACCCAGACTAGGTAGCTCTGCCAGAGTGTCCTCCCTCTGCCTGGAACAGGCTGCTATGTAGCCCTGGAAAGTAATTTTAGCAGGAGCCCACCCAAATAACTAGACATACTAGCATTCAGGTGAAACAAGAACTGATTTTATTGAAAACACACACTCCTTTTATACACACATCTCATCTTGATAAGACCAAGGACAATCCCACAATTTTCCCGCCATTCCCGCCCCTCCAGACGGACCGGCACCTCCATAGCAGCCACAGTCACAGGACACAGGGGTGGCGGTTTCGGGGTGATCCAGGGTGTTATTTTAAAGCTCTCGGTCCCCAGATGCCACAGTCCAAAATCAGCATGATTCGTTACTGGGGAACGGAGTTACAGTCCGTTGAAGTTATGGGGTTAGGGGTGTCCAAAACCCCCGGTTCCCAAAGGAGCTCCCCTCCGATAATTCCCCCAGCTCTTGTCCTCCCTAGGGGCTACCAATCCGCAAAAGAGCGGAGCTCTGGGGCAAAGGGCTGCTGGAGCGACCAGGGGTAAAGTTAGCGGGTGTCCTGCTGTCCTGTGGCCGACCGGGAGTTCCAGGAGCCCGGCCAGCCTGAGAGGGGTTAGGCGGGTGTCCATTGTGAGGCGGCCGTCCGGAAGTTCCAGGAGCCCGGGCAGCCTAGGAGGGTTTTCCCGGTCATAGATCAGCTCTTTTAACAAAAACAAGCCAACAAAAAACAAACAAAAGCTCCCAGACATTGTGGTTGCTCTGAGGAGCCCAGAACCACTGAGAAACAACAGGTGTGAGGGGGTAGGGGTTTAACCCTTGCAGCCCGTGACATACCTTATACAAGTTATATGTGCCATGAAGTCCGGGACACTGTTATGTTTTCAGATGGTGAAGTTTCTTCTGGTGATGAGGTATCTTCAACTGTTGTTGAACCTGATACTTCCTCTTTTTTCTTTAAAGTCAGACATATTTGTTCCCTTTTAAAAGAGGCCTTAATTACTTTAGGGGTTAAAGCTCCTAAACTTTCTGATGATAAACCTTGTCATCTTTTAAATTCAGTTTTTAAGACTGTTGTTATTTTCCTTGAGTTTTTCCCTATTCCTGATGCTGCCTCTGACATGATTTATAGGGAATGGTCTAAACCAGGTAATTTATTTAATCCGGCAAGGTTTAAAATGTTATACTGTTTACCTGCTGCTAATGTTGTATTGTGGGAAACTGTTACCCAGGTTTATGGGGCCATTTCTACTCTAAAAAAGTATGTCTTCCAAAGGAATAGTAGTACATTTAGACAAAGACCCATTTGGATAGAAAATGAGTCTTTTTTTATAACTTTGACTCCCAAAATCTGTTACATATCTACAGCCACGAAAAAACACCCATGCTAAATAGTTTCTAAATTTTGTCCTGAGTTTAGAAATACCCAATGTTTACATGTTCTTTGCTTTTTTTGCAAGTTATAGGGCAATAAGTACAAGTAGCACTTTGCTATTTCCTAACAATTTGTTTTCAAAATTAGAGATATTTCCTTTGTAACACTGATATCTGTCAGGAATCCCTGAATAACCCTTCACATGTATATATTTTGTTTTAGTAGACAACCCAAAGTATTGATCTAGGCCCATTTTGGTATATTTCATGCCACCATTTCACCGCCAAATGCAATCAAATAAACCTAAAATTGTGAAAAAGTGAACGATTTTTTTTTCTCACTGAAACTTACAAACAGCTTGTGCAATTATGGCGCAAATGGTTGTAAATGCTTCTCTGGGATCCCCTTTGTTCAGAAATAGCAGACATATATGGCTTTGGCATTTCGGTAATTAGAAGGCCGCTAAATGCTGCTGCGCACCACACTTGTATTGTGTCCAGCAGTTAAGGGGTTAATTAGGTAGCTTGTGGGGTTAATTTTACCTTTAGTGTAGAGATCAGCCTCCCACCTGATACATCCCACCCTCTGATCCCTCCCTGACCCCCCTCAAACAGTTCTCTACCCTCCCCCACCTCACAATTGTCACTGCCATCTTAAGTACTGGCAGAAAGTCTGCCAGTACTTAAATAAAAGGCTTTTTTTTATATAGTTATTCTTCAGTGTTGGATCCCCCTTAGCCCCCAACCTCCCTGATTCCCCCCCCCCCCCCATAACTATTTCCCCTCTACCTAGTTGCCGCCATATTGGGTACTGGCAGCTGTCTGCTAGTACCCAGTTTGTTAAAAAAAAATGCCTTTTTCTTTCATGTAATTAGCAAGAGTCCATGAGCTAGTGACGTATGGGATATACATTCCTACCAGGAGGGGCAAAGTTTCCCAAACCTCAAAATGCCTATAAATACACCCCTCACCACACCCACAATTCAGTTTTACAAACTTTGCCTCCGATGGAGGTGGTGAAGTAAGTTTGTGCTAGATTCTACGTTGATATGCGCTCCGCAGCAAGTTGGAGCCCGGTTTTCCTCTCAGCGTGCAGTGAATGTCAGAGGGATGTGAGGAGAGTATTGCCTATTTGAATGCAGTGATCTCCTTCTAAGGGGTCTATTTCATAGGTTCTCTGTTATCGGTCGTAGAGATTCATCTCTTACCTCCCTTTTCAGATCGACGATATACTCTTATATATACCATTACCTCTGCTGATTCTCGTTTCAGTACTGGTTTGGCTATCTACTATATGTAGATGAGTGTCCTGGGGTAAGTAAGTCTTATTTTCTGTGACACTCCTAGCTATGGTTGGGCACTTTGTTTATAAAGTTCTAAATATATGTATTCAAACATTTATTTGCCTTGACTCAGAATGTTCAACTTTCCTTATTTTCAGACAGTCAGTTTCATATTTGGGATAATGCATTTTAACATTTTTCTTACCTTAAAATTTGACTTTTTTCCCTGTGGGCTGTTAGGCTCGCGGGGGCTGAAAATGCTTCATTTTATTGCGTCATTCTTGGCGCGGAAAAATGTCGGCGTTCCGGATGTGGCGTCATTTTTGGCGCCAAAAAGCATTTAGGCGCCAAATAATGTGGGCGTCTTATTTGGCGCGAAAAAATATAGGCGTCACTTTTGTCTCCACATTATTTAAGTCTCATTTTTTTATTGCTTCTGGTTGCTAGAAGCTTGTTCTTTGGCATTTTTTCCCATTCCTGAAACTGTCATTTAAGGAATTTGATCAATTTTGCTTTATATATATGTTGTTTTTTCTCTTACATATTGCAAGATGTCTCACGTTGCATCTGAGTCAGAAGATACTACAGGAAAATCGCTGTCAAGTGCTGAATCTACCAAAGCTAAGTGTATCTGCTGTAAACTTTTGGTAGCTATTCCTCCAGCTGTTGTTTGTATTGATTGTCATGACAAACTTGTTAAAGCAGATAATATTTCCTTTAGTAAAGTACCATTGCCTGTTGCAGTTCCTTCAACATCTAAGGTGCAGAATGTTCCTGATAATATAAGAGATTTTGTTTCAGAATCCATAAAGAAGGCTATGTCTGTTATTTCTCCTTCTAGTAAACGTAAAAAATCTTTTAAAACTTCTCTCCCTACAGATGAATTTTTAACTGAACATCATCATTCTGATTCTGATGATTCCTCTGGTTCAGAGGATTCTGTCTCAGAGGTTGATGCTGATAAATCTTCATATTTATTTAAAATGGAATTTATTCGTTCTTTACTTAAAGAAGTCCTAATTGCTTTAGAAATAGAGGATTCTGGTCCTCTTGATACTAAATCTAAACGTTTAAATAAGGTTTTTAAATCTCCTGTAGTTATTCCAGAAGTTTTTCCTGTTCCTGATGCTATTTCTGCAGTAATTTCCAAAGAATGGGATAATTTGGGTAATTCATTTACTCCTTCTAAACGTTTTAAGCAATTATATCCTGTGCCGTCTGACAGATTAGAATTTTGGGACAAGATCCCTAAAGTTGATGGGGCTATTTCTACCCTTGCTAAACGTACTACTATTCCTACGTCAGATGGTACTTCGTTTAAGGATCCTCTAGATAGGAAAATTGAGTCCTTTCTAAGAAAAGCTTATCTGTGTTCAGGTAATCTTCTTAGACCTGCTATATCTTTGGCTGATGTTGCTGCGGCTTCAACTTTTTGGTTGGAAACTTTAGCGCAACAAGTAACACATCGTGATTCTCATGATATTATTATTCTTCTTCAACATGCTAATAATTTTATCTGTGATGCCATTTTTGATATTATCAGAGTTGATGTCAGGTTTATGTCTCTAGCTATTTTAGCTAGAAGAGCTTTATGGCTTAAAACTTGGAATGCTGATATGGCTTCTAAATCAACTTTACTTTCCATTTCTTTCCAGGGTAACAAATTATTTGGTTCTCAGTTGGATTCCATTATTTCAACTGTTACTGGTGGGAAAGGAACTTTTTTACCACAGGATAAAAAATCTA
The DNA here is from genome assembly GCF_027579735.1 of Bombina bombina. Classification (NCBI taxonomy): domain Eukaryota; kingdom Metazoa; phylum Chordata; class Amphibia; order Anura; family Bombinatoridae; genus Bombina; species Bombina bombina. The sequence continues at coordinate 482,633,159 of NC_069502.1, read as the reverse complement.
AAGGTAAAAACAGGGCTAATAATCGTTTTCGTTCCTTTCGTTTCAACAAAGAACAAAAGCCTGATCCTTCATCCTCAGGAGCAGTTTCAGTTTGGAGACCATCTCCAGTTTGGAATAAATCCAAACCAGCTAGAAAGGCAAAGCCTGCTTCTAAGTCCACATGAAGGTGCGGCCCTCATTCCAGCTCAGCTGGTAGGGGGCAGGTTACGTTTTTTCAAGGAAATTTGGATCAATTCTGTTCACAATCTTTGGATTCAGAGCATTGTTTCAGAAGGGTACAGAATTGGTTTCAAGTTGAGACCTCCTGCAAAGAGATTTTTTCTTTCCCGTGTCCCAGTAAATCCAGTAAAAGCTCAAGCATTTCTGAAATGTGTTTCAGATCTAGAGTTGACTGGAGTAATTATGCCAGTTCCAGTTCCGGAACAGGGGATGGGGTTTTATTCAAATCTCTTCATTGTACCAAAGAAGGAGAATTCTTTCAGACCAGTTCTGGATCTAAAAATATTGAATCGTTATGTAAGGATACCAACATTCAAGATGGTAACTGTAAGGACTATCTTACCTTTTGTTCAGCAAGGGAATTATATGTCCACAATAGATTTACAGGATGCATATCTGCATATTCCGATTCATCCAGATCATTATCAGTTCCTGAGATTCTCGTTTCTGGACAAGCATTACCAGTTTGTGGCTCTGCCGTTTGGCCTAGCTACAGCTCCAAGAATTTTTACAAAAGTTCTCGGTGCCCTGCTGTCTGTAATCAGAGAACAGGGTATTGTGGTTTTTCCTTATTTGGACGATATCTTGGTACTTGCTCAGTCTTTTCATTTAGCAGAATCTCATACGAATCGACTTGTGTTGTTTCTTCAAGATCATGGTTGGAGGATCAATTTACCAAAAAGTTCTTTGATTCCTCAGACAAGGGTAACCTTTCTGGGTTTCCAGATGGATTCAGTGTCCATGACTCTGTCTTTAACAGACAAGAGACGTCTAAAGTTGATTACAGCTTGTCGAAACCTTCAGTCACAATCATTCCCTTCGGTAGCCTTATGCATGGAAATTCTAGGTCTTATGACTGCTGCATCGGACGCGATCCCCTTTGCTTGTTTTCACATGCGACCTCTTCAGCTCTGTATGCTGAAGCAATGGTGCAAGGATTACACGAAGATATCTCAATTAATATCTTTAAAACCGATTGTTCGACACTCTCTAACATGGTGGACAGATCACCATCGTTTAATTCAGGGGGCTTCTTTTGTGCTTCCGACCTGGACTGTAATTTCAACAGATGCAAGTCTCACAGGTTGGGGAGCTGTGTGAGGATCTCTGACGGCACAAGGAGTTTGGGAATCTCAGGAGGTGAGATTACCGATCAATATTTTGGAACTCCGTGCAATTTTCAGAGCTCTTCAGTTTTGGCCTCTTCTGAAGAGAGAATCGTTCATTTGTTTTCAGACAGACAATGTCACAACTGTGGCATACATCAATCATCAAGGAGGGACTCACAGTCCTCTGGCTATGAAAGAAGTATCTCGAATTTTGGTTTGGGCGGAATCCAGCTCCTGTCTAATCTCTGCGGTTCATATCCCAGGTGTAGACAATTGGGAAGCGGATTATCTCAGTCGCCAAACGTTGCATCCGGGCGAATGGTCTCTTCACCCAGAGGTATTTCTTCAGATTGTTCAAATGTGGGAACTTCCAGAAATAGATCTGATGGCGTCCCATCTAAACAAGAAACTTCCCAGGTATCTGTCCAGATCCCGGGATCCTCAGGCGGAGGCAGTGGATGCATTATCACTTCCTTGGAAGTATCATCCTGCCTATATCTTTCCGCCTCTAGTTCTTCTTCCAAGAGTAATCTCCAAGATTCTGAAGGAATGCTCGTTTGTTCTGCTGGTAGCTCCGGCATGGCCTCACAGGTTTTGGTATGCGGATCTTGTCCGGATGGCCTCTTGCCAACCGTGGACTCTTCCGTTAAGACCAGACCTTCTGTCACAAGGTCCTTTTTTCCATCAGGATCTGAAATCCTTAAATTTAAAGGTATGGAGATTGAACGCTTGATTCTTGGTCAAAGAGGTTTCTCTGACTCTGTGATTAATACTATGTTACAGGCTCGTAAATCTGTATCTCGAGAGATATATTATAGAGTCTGGAAGACTTATATTTCTTGGTGTCTTTCTCATCATTTTTCCTGGCATTCTTTTAGAATACCGAGAATTTTACAGTTCCTTCAGGATGGTTTAGATAAGGGTTTGTCCGCAAGTTCTTTGAAAGGACAAATCTCTGCTCTTTCTGTTCTTTTTCACAGAAAGATTGCTATTCTTCCTGATACTCATTGTTTTGTACAAGCTTTGGTTCGTATAAAACCTGTCATTAAGTCAATTTCTCCTCCTTGGAGTTTGAATTTGGTTCTGGGAGCTCTTCAAGCTCCTCCGTTTGAACCTATGCATTCATTGGACATTAAATTACTTTCTTGGAAAGTTTTGTTCCTTTTGGCCATCTCTTCTGCCAGAAGAGTTTCTGAATTATCTGCTCTTTCTTGTGAGTCTCCTTTTCTGATTTTTCATCAGGATAAGGCGGTGTTGCGAACTTCTTTTGAATTTTTACCTAAAGTTGTGAATTCCAACAACATTAGTAGAGAAATTGTGGTTCCTTCATTATGTCCTAATCCTAAGAATTCTAAGGAGAAATCGTTGCATTCTTTGGATGTTGTTAGAGCTTTGAAATATTATGTTGAAGCTACGAAATCTTTTCGTAAGACTTCTAGTCTATTTGTTATCTTTTCCGGTTCTAGAAAAGGCCAGAAAGCTTCTGCCATTTCTTTGGCATCTTGGTTGAAATCCTTAATTCATCTTGCCTATGTTGAGTCGGGTAAAACTCCGCCTCAGAGGATTACAGCTCATTCTACTAGGTCAGTTTCTACTTCCTGGGCGTTTAGGAATGAAGCTTCGGTTGACCAGATCTGCAAAGCAGCGACTTGGTCCTCTTTGCATACTTTTACTAAATTCTACCATTTTGATGTATTTTCTTCTTCTGAAGCAGTTTTTGGTAGAAAAGTACTTCAGGCAGCGGTTTCAGTTTGAATCTTCTGCTTATGTTTTTCGTTAAACTTTATTTTGGGTGTGGATTATTTTCAGCAGGAATTGGCTGTCTTTATTTTATCCCTCCCTCTCTAGTGACTCTTGTGTGGAAAGATCCACTTCTTGGGTAGTCATTATCCCATACGTCACTAGCTCATGGACTCTTGCTAATTACATGAAAGAAAACATAATTTATGTAAGAACTTACCTGATAAATTCATTTCTTTCATATTAGCAAGAGTCCATGAGGCCCGCCCTTTTTTTGTGGTGGTTATGATTTTGTATAAAGCACAATTATTCCAATTCCTTTTTTTATATGCTTTCGCACTTTTTTATCACCCCACTTCTTGGCTATTCGTTAAACTGAATTGTGGGTGTGGTGAGGGGTGTATTTATAGGCATTTTGAGGTTTGGGAAACTTTGCCCCTCCTGGTAGGAATGTATATCCCATACGTCACTAGCTCATGGACTCTTGCTAATATGAAAGAAATTAATTTATCAGGTAAGTTCTTACATAAATTATGTTTAAAAAAAAAAAAAAAAAATTCCAATTTTCTGTAGTGTAGCTCCCCACCCCTCAATACCCTACCCCCTTCCCAGATCCCTTGCCCAACATTGGATTCCCCCCTCCCACTCCCTCCTCATGCACTCAATTGAATTTAATGAAAATGCGGCACGCGCACACTCGGTGCTGACAGGAAAAGGAAATACACCACCGATGGGCCACCAACCCACCTCCCTGCTGCTGCTCCCACCCACCAACAAGTAGGTAAAAAAGGGTATTGCAGTGATGCATCAATATCGAGGCATCACTGCAATACCCTGCAAGCGATCACAATCTCTTCCAGCGCTTCAAACCCCAGAGGACGTGTCAGGTACGTCCTTGGTCATTAACTGACACCCAAATGAGGATGTGCCTGACACGTCCTTGGTCGTTAACCCTTTAATGACCACAGCACTTTTCCATTTTCTGTCCGTTTGGGACCAAGGCTATTGTTACATTTTTGCGGTGTTTGTGTTTAGCTGTAATTTTCCTCTTACTCATTTACTGTACCCACACATATTATATACCGTTTTTCTTGCCATTAAATGGACTTTCTAAAGATACCATTATTTTCATCATATCTTATAATTTATTATAATTTTTTTATAAAATATGAGGAAAAAATGGAAAAAAACACACTTTTTCTAACTTTGACCCCCATAATCTGATACACATCTACAACCACCAAAAAACTCCCATGCTAAATAGTTTCTACATTTTGTCCTGAGTTTAGAAATACCCAATGTTTACATGTTCTTTGCTTTTTTTGCAAGTTATAGGGCCATAAATACAAGTAGCACTTTGCTATTTACAAACCACTTTTTTTCAAAATTAGCGCTAGTTACATTGGGACACTGATATCATTCAGGGATCCCTGAATATCCATTGACATGTATATATTTTTTTTTAGAAGACATCCCAAAGTATTGATCTAGGCCCATTTTGGTATATTTCATGCCACCATTTCACCGCCAAATGAGATCAAATAAAAAAAATTGTTCACTTTTTCACAATTTTTTTCACAAACTTTAGGTTTCTCACTGAAATTATTTGCAAACAACTTGTGCAATTGTGGCACAAATGGTTGTAAATGCTTCTCTGGGATCCCCTTTGTTCATAAATAGCAGACATAAATGGCTTTGGCATTTTTTTTTTGGTAATTAGAAGGCGGCTAAATGTCACTGCGCACCACACGTGTATTATGCCCAGCAGTGGAGGGGTTAATTAGGGAACATGTAGGGAGCTTCTAGGGTTAATTTTAGTTTAGTGTAGTAGACAACCCCAAGAATTGATCTAGGCCCATCTTGGTATTTTTCATGCCACCATTTCACCGCCAAATGCGATCAAATACAAAAAATTGTTCACTTGTTCACAATTATAGGTTTCTAACTGAAATTATTTACAAACAGGCTGTGCAATTATGGCACAAATGGTTGTAAAAGCTTCTCTGGGATCCCCTTTGTTCATAAATAGCAGACATATATGGCTTTGGTATTGCTTTTTGGTAATTAGAAGGTCGCTAAATGCCACTGCGCACAACACGTGTATTATGCCCAGCAGTGAAGGGGTTAATTAGGGAGCTTGTAGGGTTACGTTTAGCTTTAGTGTAGTAGACAACCCAAAGTATTAATCTAGGCCCATTTTGGTATATTTCATGCCACCATTTCCCCGCCAAATGCGATCAAATAAAAAAAAATCGTTCACTTTTTCACAAACTTTAGTTTTCTCACTGAAATTATTTACAAACAACTTGTGCAATTATGGCACAAATGGTTGTAAATGCTTCTCTGGGATCCCCTTTGTTTATAAATAGCAGATATATATGGCTTTGGCGTTGCTTTTTGGTAATTAGAAGGCCACGAAATGCCGCTGTTCATCACACGTGTATTATGTCTAGCAGTGAAAGGGTTAATTAGGGAGCTTGCAGGGTTATTTTTAGCTTTAGTGTAGAGATCAGCCTCCCTCCTGACACATCAGACCCCCTGATCCCTCCCAAACAGTGCTTTTCCCTCCCCCACCTCACAATTGTCCCTGCCATCTTAAGTACTGGCAGAAAGTCTGCCAGTACTAAAATAAAAGGTATTTTAAAAATATATATATATTTTTTTGCATATTTACATATGCTGATGTGTAGGATTCCCCCCTTAGCCCCCAACCTCCCTGATCCCCCCCAAACAGCTCTATAACCCTCCCCCTCTACCTTACTGGGAGCCATCTTGGGTACTGGCAGCTGTCTGCCAGTACCCAGTTTCTGCAAAACAATGCTTTTTTTATTATTTTTCCTTTTTTTTTCTGTAGTGTAGCTTCCCCCTAAAGAACAACCCCCCTCCACCTCCCAGATCACTTAGATTTTGAAAAAAATCATTTTTACCCAACTTTTATTTGCAAGAGTTTTCTGTAGTGTAGCCGTTCCCACCCGCATCCACCCCGTGCACGCGCGCGCGCGCATCTGTGCATGCCCCCCGGTGATCCCGCCCACGATCCTGCCCCCCTCGACGTCACATGGCCCATCGATGGCCGCCCACCCGCCTCCCACGTAATCTCCCACCCACCAACGATACCGGCCATCGATGTCCGGTGCAGGGAGGGCCACAGAGTGGCTCTCTCTGCATCGGATGGCCAAGGGGGGTTATTGCAGGATGCCTCAATTTCGAGGCATCACTGCAATAACCGGAAAGCAGCTGGAAGGGAGCAGGATCGCTTCCAGCTGCTTTCCAGACCAAGGACGTACGCCATACGTCCTCGGTCATTAACTGTATTTTTTTTGAGGACGTATGGCGTACGTCCTTGGTCGTTAAAGGGACATAAAACACAAATATTTTTTTATTTCATGATTCAGATAGAACATACAATTTTAAAAAACTTTACAATTTACTTCTGTTATCAAATTTTCTTGGTTTTCTTGTTATCCTTTGTTGAAAAGCTGGGATGTAAGGATGTGTGCACGTGTTTACAGCACTATATGGCAGCAGTTTTGCAACAATGTTATACATTAGCAGGTGCACTAGATGGCAGCACTATTTCCAGTTATGTAGAGCTTCAGGCATGTGCACGCTACCTACTTAGGTATCCCTTCAGCAATGAATAACATGAGAACGAAGCAAATTTGATAAGAGAAGTAAATTGGAAAAAAAAAATTATTAAATTGTATCCTCTGAGTCATTAAATCATTTTTGGGGGTTTAATGTCCCTTTAAGACAAGAAGTCTAGAGGGAAATCTAAAGCTTCTAATCATTTTCATTTCTTTGATCCAGAGGTATGGGGCCAGTTAAACCTCTTTCTGGGGGCATGGTTACAGTCTGTTTCAGATCCCTGGGTTGGGAATATAGTTTTTCAGGGATATTGCATAGAATTCAGAACAAGGCTTCCCAGAGGAAGGTTTTTTTCTGTGCAATGTTCCAAGGATTTCTTTAAAAGCTTAAAGGGACATGAAACCCAAAAAAAAATCTTTTATGATTCAGATAGAGAATACAATTTTAAACAACTTTCTAATTTACTTCTATTATATAATTTGTTTTATTCTCTTGGTATCATTTGTTGAAGGAACAGCAATGCACTACTGGTTTCTAAATGAACACATGGGTATATCGGTATATATATGCAGCGACCAATCAGCAGCTAGAACTTAGGTTCACTGCTGCTCCTGAGCTTTCATAGATAAACATTTTAGCAAAGAATAACAAGAGAAGGAAGCAAATTAAATAAGAGAAGTAAATTGGAAAGTTGTTTAAAATTGTGTTCTCTATCTGAATTATGAAAGAGAAAAATTTGGGGTTTCATGTTCCTTTAATCTTTTTTTCCAGTCTGGAAGCTATGGGAGTGATTGTACCAGTTCCTTTGCAGGGACGAGGGATGGGATTGTATTCAAATCTCTTCATTGTTCCAAAGAAAGAAGGTACTTTCAGACCAGTTTGTAAGGATTCCATCTTTCAAAATGGAAACTATTCAGACTATTCTGCCCTTTTTTCAGGAAGGTCAGTTTATGTCCACAATCGCTTTAAAGGATGCTTACCTTCATGTTCCAATTTACAGAGAACATTACCAGTTTCTGAGGTTTGCCTTTCTGGACAAGCATTTTCAGTTTTGTTGCTCTACCATTTGGTCTGGAATATTAACAAAGTCTATGGGTGCCCTTTTTGTCTGTCCTCAAAGGCGTCCTCCTGCCTTCATACTGTGATTGAACACAGTCAGCCGATTTCTAACTTGATTCCCTAATAAATCTCTTTAGCAAGCGTACATTGATCATAGATTCACAGTGTCATCTCCTAAACAGTCAAACACTCGGTAATATAGGATATGTGTATTTAGTCAGCATATCCCATGCATATCAGCCACTTAATGTTTAGACAGTATTGCTCTGTACTAGTAGTTTAAGATGTACACTATGTATCTAAAAAACGGATAAAAAAAATTATGAAACTGTATCACACTAAGCGGTATTGCCAACCGCTACATTCACACACAACCACCCTCTTGCCCTGCCCACCAACGCGTTTCGTCACTGTGCGTGAAGTGCTTTTTACCTTCTAGGTTAGGAGGATATAGCACTTCAGAGGGTAATCCCCTTTGTGGAGTTCTGTATATAATATCCATTTACTATGGGGATTATTTTGAGCTGCAGACCCGGGGTACTTTTGCTTGGCAGCCCCCTTTTTACTTATTACATTTGTTCCCCTAGCAACTTAAGGGAAGGGGGGCATTGATAGGTGTCCAGCTGGCACCTCATTGCCTCTTAAGAGGGGTCTGGAGACATTAGTTATATCTTCTACCGGGGATATAATTTTATTCTGAAAGCCTAGAAAAAGCGGGCTGAAAAGACATGCAACTGCATATGCTCGTGTATAATCACTTGCAGGAAGGGTACACGTGTATATCTGAGTATATTAAGATCCCTACTCTCATGTAAGTGGTGGGGCTATCCTGTCTCTCCTTAACAGGAACCGCTATACATCACATTTGGTTCCCCGGTATTTATTATAGGGGAAGGCTGTATTACTGTGTGTAAGCAGGGGAGTAATGGAGAAGGAATTAGTTGCTTTGTACTTTAAAGGGACAAAAAACACTTTGAGATGGTAATTTAAAATGATAAATTGCATATATAAAAAGAAGTCTGCAATATACTTTCATTATTTATTTTGTTCCCTTTTCCTGTAATTCCATTCTGAAATTGTGAACTTTTCAGTTCCTGTTAGAAATGGAAGTACAGAACACTGTTATATTCTACACAGTCATTGGTTGAGCACTCTAGTGACCTATTTATAACTTTACCCTTATTGGCCACAGCAGAGAAAGTAACCTAAGTTACAACATGGCAGCTTCCATTGTTTTACAGACACTAAAACTTTACACTTATTTTGTAAATTTTTAAAAAGCTAATAAAAAAGTAAAAATACATCTACATGTTATTCATAGACTGTTTTCTTTGAATGCATCATTTTATCTAGCATTTATTTAGTGTTTAATGTCCCTTTAAAGCTTATATTCAAGACATTTCTCCTGTCCTTTTCCGTGGTTCCCTGGGGTTTTCTGCCATCTCGTGGCAGTTTGATGTTATTACATATGTTTTAATCTATGCTTCTTTTAAAGGATTCCAACTTCTATCTCCTTCATGATAAGGAGTTTATTTCAATTATTGCGGCCAATATTTGTTGTATTTTGTAAATTTAAAAATTATATTTGCTGCAGCATCCTTGGTTTATATGTAGAAGACATATGTATTTATTTATAATATAGGGGAACTATATTATAATCAATCTCATACCAAGGAGATTTTTAGCCCTTATTTTCATCTGCTTATGACTCTGTTTAGCATATGGACTCTGTTTTTATTGTCTTTCTAGAGGTTGTCTTATAATGTTTGTAACTTCAGGATACCTTAAGTCATTTACAGTATATATTTATTTTTTAATAATATTTGGTCACTATTATGTTTATATTTTAGTTGACTGCCAACCTATCCTCTAACAGAGTTTATTCTCTGATGCCAGCTTGATGCTGGAAGTATATAGCCACAAGGCTGCTATATAGCAGTCTATTTTGGCGCCCTTTCGTGTGTTTGGGCTAAAGGGTCTGATCCTTTCTCCTTTAGGTTATGTATGGGAGGATGTTGGTTGATGCTTTTGTGCATCAATACCTGGCAGTTACGGGGTTAATATTTTTTGTTCACGCTTTTATTGGTTTTGGACGCAGTTGCCGGTTAAAGCGGGGTGCTATACGATTTCTCTCTCAGATCAGAGATTGATTTGTTGGCTTCTAGTAGCATGCATAGATTAAAGGGATACTAACATTTTTCTTAGATTAAAGGGATACCACATTTTTCTTTCATGATTCAGATAGAGCATGCAATTTTAAGCAACTTTCTAATTTACTCCTATTATCAATTTTTCTTTGTTCTCATGTTATCTTGATTTTAAAAAGCAGTAATAAAAGGTTAGGAGCCGGCCCATTTTTTAGTTCAGCACCTTGGTAGAGCTGCTGATTGGTTTGCTACATTTAGCCACAAATCAGCAAGTTCTACCCAGGTGCTGAACAAAAAATGGTCTGGCTCTAAAGCTTACAGTACTGCTTTTTCAAATCAAGATAGCTTGAGAACAAAGAAAAATTGATAATAGGAGTAAATTAGAAAGGTGCTTAAAATCTCATGCTCTATCTGAATCATGAAAGAAAAAAAATGGGTTTAGTATCCCTTTAAGTTTAAATCAGGCAAAGGAGTTATTTCTTAATTATTGCGGCTTGATGGCTGATATCAAGCTGGGGGAACATTGTTTCTGACTCAAGGATCCTGCTAAGCGTTTCGATGGTAGTATTAGACTCACAGTATCATCCTAGCCTTTATCTGATAATGTTATGCAGTACTGTATACACGGGGAGAGATTACTATGTATTCTCTCAGTTCCTGTGCTGGTGAAGACCTTAGTATGTATTTTTATTATATCATATATCGGTACTTGCTTCATGTAAAAGCTTGGTACTTTCCTGCTATCTATGGTGTTTTATTTTATTTATATTTCACCTAGTGTGTGGATCCGTCTTATTTTTATTTCAATATGCCCAGGTTTTCAGGTGATTTTCCAGTTATATGGGCTTTAATTGTCACGGGCAGCTTTTAGGTGCCTTTTGTGTCTCGGCACCATGGGAGGTGCTCTGTGTGAACCTCCGGTGCGACTTTGTGTGTTGTTGCCCTGGTGACAGAGGGCTTAGTTAGTTGGTGAGGCTGTTTAGAAAGCAGCCTTCATTATTGCTTTTTTTTCTTCCCGTTCTTAGTGGGGTAAATTTTATTTTCAGCACTCTCCATTTCAACTTTTTTAGTAACCCTCTCTGCAGGTTGGGCTTCTTCTACTCCTATCCTGGGATATGGTTTGAGGATTCGGGGTTTAAAGGGCCACTAAACCCAAAATCTTTCTTTCATGATTCAGATAGAACATACAAATTTAAACAACATTACAATTTACTTCTATTATTTATTTTGCTTAATTTTTTAGATATCCTTATTTAAAGAAAAAGCAATGCACATGGGTGAGCCAATCACATGAGGCTTCTATGTGCAGCAACCAATCAGCAGCTACTGAGCATATCTAGATATGCTTTTCAGCAAAGAATATCAAGAGAATAAAACAAATTAGATAATAGAAGTAAATTAGAAAGATGTTTAAAATTGCATTCTCTTTCTAAATCATGAAAGAAAAAATGTGGGTTTCATGTCCCTTTAAGTTTATTTTCTCACTTACAGGGCATTTTATAATTTTCCGTGTTCTTTAAAGGGACATAATACTCATATGCAAAATCACTTGAAACTGGTGCAGTATAACTGTAAAAAGCTGACAGGAAAATATCACCTGAGCATCTTTATGTAAAAAAGGAAGATATTTTACCTCACAATCTCCTCAGCTCAGTAGAGTTAGTTCTGTGTAAAAAGTTATACTCAACTGCTCCCAGCTGCAGGTAAAAAAAAAATTAAAAAAAATGAAGAAGTGAACAGCAGCCAATCAGCATCAGCAGTGCTGAGGTCATGAACTTTTACTGTGATCTCATGAGATTTGACTTGACTCTCATGAGATTTCATTGTAAACTTCCTTTACCTGATTGGTGAAATAAGATGAGAGTGCACGATGCTCATCCCTTCAGATGTCCCAGGACAGACACACTAAAATGCTGCTTAGAAATCCTTTACAATGGGAGGTGGCTACTGAGGAACTTTTGAGGTAAAATATCTTTCTTTTTTACATAGAGATGTTCAGGAGATATTTTCTAGTCAGCTTTTTACAGCTATGCTGCATCACTTTCAAGTGTTTAAACACTTGGGTATTATGGCCCTTTAAGATCAATTTCTTAGTGTTTGGCGCCATCTTGTGGTGCTTTGAAATACACCTATTTTCTTAATCCTCTAATTTTGTTACCCATCTCCTTACTTTTTATTTTGTCGTCATGTAGCTTTTTCATGATTTTTTTCTCAGGTTCATAATCTTGATACTTTATCATATTCAAGTTTATGTTTCTTTATCTACACTATCAGGTGTTTTATGTTCACCTGTCAATGTATTTTGAATAGTCTCTAATTTAAGTGATAATTGGTTGAGTTTTTGTTCTCTAGACAGGTGGCTGTTGTAGCTGAATGGTTAGCTCCACTGTCTAGCAGGTTTATACCTCTTATTTACAATGAAAAGTGTGTTTTATGTTTTCACTTATTAATGTATTATGTTAGTCTCTTATTAAGGGATTATTGTCTGAGATTTTGATTTCTCGGAACAGGCAGCTGTAGTAGCCAGATAGTTAGCTTGCTGCTTAGCAAGCAGAAGGTTTTCTAATGAAGCCAGCTACTTGTCCATTGAATGTGTGTTTGCTGGCTGTTTTAGGATATCATTGTCTCTGATGTTCATCTATTATTAGGTTGAAGGATTATCCTTCTATAAACTTTATCCTTATCCTCTGAAGGATATATTTTGCTTTAATATATTTTATATAGGAGTCAGCTCTAGTAGCCTGATGGTTAGCTTAGCTGCCTAGCAAGTGGAGGTTTGCAGTTTGAATCTACTGCCACTCTATCCTGAATGCATCTGATCTCGGAAGTTAAGCATGGCCAGGCCTGGTCAGTACCTGGATGGGAGACCGCCTGGGAACACCGGGTGCGGTAACCAACTTCTGCTGATTGCAACTTGAAGGGTGTTCGCCAGCTTTTATTTTCAATCATATTTCTGTTTGTATAGCAGTTCGATTCCACACTCAGGGCTGGTTCTTAGTGTGTGGCTTATCTGGCTGTCCTTGGAATCAAGAGAGTTTGTGGTTCAGATAATGCTCTTGGTTCCTTTATAAGGTGCAAATTTTCAATCTCTTTTTTTAGGAAGAGATTCTCAGCGCTGATAACTTCCTTTTTATATAGTTATCCTAGTGAATCCTAGAACTCCTATATGATCTTCCCATTTATATATTGTTACATATATTTGTACTATATTTCTTTCTCCTTCATTAAGAGGAGATTCATAGATATGTCTGTTGCTTATAGCTCTGACGGTTGCAACGTCTCTTGTTTTATCTTAGTGTTGTTTAGTTCACTAATATGTTTATTATCCTCTTATATACCTCATGCGTATATGGCCAATGTTATTTATTCTCCCTGGGGAGGAGATTTTCAGGTCTGTATGTTTTAAGGGGTCAGATCTCTGCCCTTGCGTTTCCTTTACATAACGTCTTGCAGACTTGCCAGATGTTCTTCCTTTAAGTTTAGGCCTTGGTTAGTTCCAGGTCTGTGTTTAAGTCTGTTGCTACTCATTGGAGTTTTGATCTTGTTCTTAGAGTTCTATTGCAGGCTCCGTTTGAGCCTATGCACTCTGTGGATATTGATCTGTTATCCTGGAAAGTTTTGATTTCTTTTTGCTCCTTTTTATGCTCGTTGAGTCTTTCGGCTGTGCAGTAGTATCCTCCTTCCTTATCTTTCTTGCGGGTAGGCGGCCCTTCGTGCCAATTTGGAATTTCTTCCTAAATTAGTGTCAGACCGCAATATCTATCAGGATTTGTCATTCCTTTGTTCTGTCCTAATCCTTCCTCTCAGTAGGAACGCTTGTTGCATATTCTGATATAGTGTGTACTCTGCAGTTCTTTCTGCAGGCATCTAGAGATTTTCATCTATCTTCTGCCTTATCTCTGATTTTCGTAAGGGTCAAAAGGCCACTTGTCTTGAGAAGTATTTGGTTTTTGAGACAGTTGGACAACAGCCTCCTGAGAGGATGTATGGCTCTTTCCACTGCGGCCTCTGTGGATCAGATCTGCAGAGTGGTCTCTTGGTTCTCGTTACATTTTTTAAAAGGGGGAAAAAAAATCCACAATCTGTTTTTTTGCCTCAGCTGAGGTTTCTTTTGGGAGGAAAGTTATTCAAGCGATAGTGCCTTCTGTTTAGGTCTGCCGTTTTTTGTTCTTCCTCCCTTCCATTCTGTGTCCTCTAGCTTGGGTATTGGTTCCTACTAGTAATTGAATAGATTTGTGGACTCTCCATGCCATTGGAAAGAAAACAAAATGTATGCTTACCTGATAAATTTCTTTCTTTCCGGGCATGGAGAGTCGATGACCCGTCCTTATTTACATTTAAGATGGCACTTTTTTGGTACAAACCTCAGGCACCTCTATACCCTTGTGTTATCATCTTTTTTTCATTTTCTTTCAGCCAAATGATTGGGGGTTATGGATGAGGGAAGTGACACTTAAAGGGACACTCAAGTAAAAATTAAACTTCATGATTCAGCTACAGCATGCAATTTTAAACAACTTTTCAATGTACTTCCATTAACAAAATGTGCACAGTCTTTTTATATTTACACTTTTTGAGTCACCAGATCCTACTGAGTATGTGCAAGAGTTCACAGCATATACGTATATGCATTTGTGATTGGCTGATGGCTGTCACATGATACAGGGGGAGTGAAAATAGACAATTTATTTTTAAAAAAATCTACTACTCGTTTGAAGTTCAGACTAAGTGCTATTGCATTGTCTTCATATCGTGCATTTATTGATTATGCAAATCTACTGTGTTGATTGGTCCTTTAACAGTTCTGCTGGGGAGCTCTTTGTCTCATCCTGCTGGCATGGAGTGAATATACCACTAGTAATTGAATGGATTCTTGGACTCTCCATGCCAGGAAAGAAAATAATTTATCAGGTAAGCATACATTTTGTTTTTGCTGTGTCTAATCAGTACTTCCTATGTTTAGCTGGGATTCCTGATCTTTTGCTCCCATTTAGTGGATATGTTTTCTAATTAGTCTTTTTTTATAGAACTGCATCAGATTATTTTGCCACTTCCCCTTTAATCTGGAGTTAATGCCTAGAATGTCAGTCCTCTTTTGGATGATTATTCATATAGGTTTTATGATTATTCTAGGGCTGCTGAATCTGTTGGCGCTCTACAAATTGTATAGATTTGAATTATCTTCTTTAAGATATATATACAGTATATATACTTGATTGTGCAATCCTTTTTCTCTCTCATAGGAGGAATTGCACAACTGTGTCTATAGCAGCTTCTCTTTATATTTTGTAAATACATATTTCTGGAGTTTATTTCCTTCTCTGTGAGGAGATTTATAACTCGATCTGCTGTTTGTGTATCTCTATTATGTTCCAGGATCATCTCCAGGTATAGGAGTGGTAGCGATATAAGGATCTGCAAAATAATATGCTCTTCTGTTTTTGAGAATTGCATTATTGCACTGTTGCTGCATAGATTAAGGGCCTCAATTAGTCTATTTCCTATCCTTTTTTGGGTAGAAAAGAACTACTTTTTAAATCTCTCTGGCTTAGTTTAGTATTAGCATGACTGGCTATATAGCTACGGGTAGAGGGACCATATCCACAGTTTTCCGCCACTCTGCCCTGAATGCACCCGATCCTATCTGATCTTGGAAGTTTAAGTAGGGCCGGGCCAGGTTAATACCTGGATGGGAGACAGCCTGTGAACTCCAGGTGTGGTAGGATTTACTACGATGCTGGTCTTTTATTACTGGTAAAGCCATCTGTTAGTAAGCTGTAGGCCTGTCGGTTAGCTTAGCTGCCTAGCAAGTGTAAGAGTTGCAGTTTAAAAAAAAAAACACACCCCTGATCCAATCATGGATCAAGTAGGGGGGGCAGGCTTTCCCTTTTTTCAACAGGCTTGGATTTGCGATGTCCCAGATCCTTGGGCTGTGGACGTAGTATTCCAGGGATACAGTATAGGATTCAAGTTTTGCCCCCCCAGGGGCATATTTATCCTTTCAAGGTTATCCGCAAACCATGTGAAGAGAGAGGCCTTTTTTTAAACTGCATAAAAGACCTATTTTCTCTAGCGAGTGATTGCAGTTCCTGTGGCGGAACAGGGTCTAGGATTCTATTCAATCCTTTTTGTGGTTCCCAAGAAAGAGGGAACTTTCTGTCGAATATTAATATGGTTCTACGGGCCCTTTTGTTGGGGGTCAGATTTCAGGGAATAGTGGTGGCGCTATACCTGGATGCATCTTGATTCAGGCACCATCTTTTTAGTTAGCAAGATCTCATACAGAGGTGTGCTTTTGAGAACGATCATAGATTCTCTGTCCATGAAAATTTCCTGACAAAAATACAAAATTCTTGTTTCTTGTCTTCAGTCCTCTATTTGTCCATCAGTGGCTTAGTGTGTGGAAGTGATTGGTCTAATGGTTGTTTCCATGGACATTATTCATTTTGTTTGTTTCCATCTGAGACCTCATTTGGGAGGTTGTGACCACAGATGCCAGCCTGTCGGGCTGGGGAACAGTTTGGGGTTCCTTAAAAGACTCAGGGTCTGTGGACTTAAGAGAGTCTTCTCTCTCAATCTCCTCGGTGGCGTATGTCAACCTCCAGAGAGGAACTCAGAGTTCCATAGCCATGAAGGAAGTGATTCGTATTCTCTAGTGGGTGGAGTCTCACGATTGTCTCCTCTCTGCTATCCTCATCCAAGGGGGAGACAACTGTGAAGCAGATTTCCTGAGCAGACAGACTTTTCATCCCGGGGAGTAGGCTCTACATCCGGAAATTTTCACAATGATAAACCTCAGGTGGTGAGTTCCGGAGTTGGATATGATGACTTCTCATCTAATCACCAAGCTTCCTAGGTACGGGGCAAGATCAAGAGATCCTTTGAGACTTTGATCTAGCATACCTGTTTCCTCCATTTGCTCTCCTTCCTCGAGTAATAGCTTGTATCTATCAGGAAGGGGCGTCGGTGATCCGGTTTGCAGATCTGGTGATTATGTCATCTCTTACCCCTTGGAGGTTTCCTCTAAGGAAGAACCTTCTTCAGGGTTCCTTCCTCCACGCAAATCTAGATTCTCTGAAGCTGACTGCTTGGAGATTGAACGCCTAATTTTAGCTAGGCGTGGTTTTTTCTGAGAAGGTCTTTGTTACCATGCTTCAGGCTTGTAATCCTGTAACTCGTAAGATATACCATAAGGTATGGAGTAAATACCTTTTATTGATGCGAATCTAAGGGTTTCTCCTGGAGTCGGGTGCGGATCCCTCGCATTTTTATCTTTTCTTCAGGATGCCTGGAGAAAAGTTTGGTAGTGAGTACTCTGGAGGGTCAGATTTCTGTACTTTCTATTCTTTTACACTAAAGTTTGTCAGATCTGCCAGATGCTCAATCTTTTGTTCATGCCTTGGTCAGAATCAGGCCTGTGTTTAAACCTGTTGCTCCTCCATGGAGTCTTAACCTTGTTCTTAGAGTTTTGCAACAGGCTCCGTTTGAGCCTATGCATTCAGTTGATATTAAGTTGGTATCTTGGAAGGTTTTATTTCTTTCATGTAATTAACAAGAGTCCATGAGCTAGTGACGTATGGGATATACATTCCTACCAGGAGGGGCAAAGTTTCCCAAACCTTAAAATGCCTATAAATACACCCCTCACCACACCCACAAATCAGTTTTACAAACTTTGCCTCCAAGGGAGGTGGTGAAGTAAGTTTGTGCTAGATTCTACGTTGATATGCGCTCCGCAGCAAGTTGGAGCCCGGTTTTCCTCTCAGCGTGCAGTGAATGTCAGAGGGATGTGAGGAGAGTATTGCCTATTGAATGCAGTGATCTCCTTCTACGGGGTCTATTTCATAAGGTTCTCTGTTATCGGTCGTAGAGATTCATCTCTTACCTCCCTTTTCAGATCGACGATATACTCTTATATTTACCATTTCCTCTACTGATTCTCGTTTCAGTACTGGTTTGGCTTTCTACAAACATGTAGATGAGTGTCCTGGGGTAAGTAAGTCTTATTTTCTGTGACACTCTAAGCTATGGTTGGGCACTTTATTTATAAAGTTCTAAATATATGTATTCAAACATTTATTTGCCTTGACTCAGAATGTTCAACTTTCCTTATTTCCAGACAGTCAGTTTCATATTTGGGATTATGCTTTAAATTATCATATTTTTTCTTACCTCAAAAATTTGACTTTTTTCCCTGTGGGCTGTTAGGCTCGCGGGGGCTGAAAATGCTTCATTTTATTGTGTCATTCTTGGCGCGGACTTTTTTGGCGCAAAAATTCTTTTCCGTTTCCGGCGTCATACGTGTCGCCGGAAGTTGCGTCATTTTTGACGTTATTTTGCGCCAAAAATGTCGGCGTTCCGGATGTGGCGTCATTTTTGGCGCCAAAAGCATTTAGGCGCCAAATAATGTGGGCGTCTTATTTGGCGCCAAAAAATATGGGCGTCGCTTTTCTCTCCACATTATTTCAGTCTCATTTTTCATTTGCTTCTGGTTGCTAGAAGCTTGATGTTTGGCATTTTTTTTCCCATTCCTGAAACTGTCTTATAAGGAATTTGATCTATTTTGCTTTATATGTTGTTTTTTCTCTTACATATTGCAAGATGTCTCACGTTGCATCTGAGCCAGAAGATACTACAGGAAAACCACTGCCTGCTGGATCTACCAAAGCTAAGTGTATCTGCTGTAAACTTTTGGTAGCTATTCCTCCAGCTGTTGTTTGTAATAATTGTCATGACAAACTTGTTAAAGCAGATAATATTTCCTTTAGTGATGTACCATTGCCTGTTGCAGTTCCCTCAACATCTAAGGTGCAGAATGTTCCTGATAACATAAGAGATTTTGTTTCTGAATCCATAAAGAAGGCTTTGTCTGTTATTTCTCCTTCTAGTAAACGTAAAAAGTCTTTTAAATCTTCTCTCTCTACAGATGAATTTTTAAATGAACACCATCATTCTGATTCTTTGGACTCTTCTGGTTCAGAGGATTCTGTCTCAGAGATTGATGCTGATAAATCTTCATATTTATTTAAGATGGAATTTATTCGCTCTTTACTTAAAGAAGTACTAATTGCTTTAGAAATAGAGGATTCTAGTCCTCTTGATACTAATTCTATACGTTTGGATAAGGTTTTTAAAGCTCCTGCGGTTATTCCAGAAGTCTTTCCTGTTCCTAATGCTATTTCTGCAGTAATTGCTAAGGAATGGGATAAATTGGGTAATTCATTTACTCCTTCTAAACGTTTTAAGCAATTATATCCTGTTCCGCCTGACAGGTTAGAATTTTGGGACAAAATCCCTAAAGTTGATGGGGCTATTTCTACCCTTGCTAAACGTACTACCATTCCTACGTCAGATGGTACCTCGTTTAAAGATCCTTTAGATAGAAAAATTGAATCTTTTCTAAGAAAAGCTTATCTATGTTCAGGTAATCTTCTTAGACCTGCTATATCATTGGCTGATGTTGCTGCAGCTTCAACTTTTTGGTTGGAAACTCTAGCGCAACAAGTAACAAATCGTGATTCTCATGATATTATTATTCTTCTCCAGCATGCTAATAATTTCATCTGTGATGCCATTTTTGATATTATTAGAGTTGATGTTAGATTTATGTCTCTGGCTATCTTAGCCAGAAGAGCTTTATGGCTTAAGACTTGGAATGCTGATATGGCTTCTAAATCAACTCTACTTTCCATTTCTTTCCAGGGAAACAAATTATTTGGTTCTCAGTTGGATTCTATTATTTCAACTGTTACTGGTGGGAAAGGAACTTTTTTACCACAGGATAAAAAGTCTAAAGGTAAAAACAGGGCTAACAATCGTTTTCGTTCCTTTCGTTTCAACAAAGAACAAAAGCCTGATCCTTCGTCCTCAGGAGCAGTTTCAGTTTGGAAACCATCTCCAGTCTGGAATAAATCCAAGCCTGCTAGAAAGGCAAAGCCTGCTTCTAAGTTCACATGAAGGTACGGCCCTCATTCCAGTTCAGCTGGTAGGGGGCAGGTTACGTTTTTTCAAAGAAATTTGGATCAATTCTGTTCACAATCTTTGGATTCAGAACATTGTTTCAGAAGGGTACAGAATTGGTTTCAAGATGAGACCTCCTGCAAAGAGATTTTTTCTTTCCCATGTCCCAGTAAATCCAGTGAAAGCTCAAGCATTTCTGAATTGTGTTTCAGATCTAGAGTTGGCTGGAGTAATTATGCCAGTTCCAGTTCCGGAACAGGGGATGGGGTTTTATTCAAATCTCTTCATTGTACCAAAGAAGGAGAATTCCTTCAGACCAGTTCTGGATCTAAAATTATTGAATCGTTATGTAAGGATACCAACGTTCAAGATGGTAACTGTAAGGACTATATTGCCTTTTGTTCAGCAAGGGAATTATATGTCCACAATAGATTTACAGGATGCATATCTGCATATTCCAATTCATCCAGATCATTATCAGTTCCTGAGATTCTCTTTTCTAGACAAGCATTACCAATTTGTGGCTCTACCGTTTGGCCTTGCTACAGCTCCAAGAATTTTCACAAAGATTCTCGGTGCCCTTCTGTCTGTAATCAGAGAACAGGGTATTGTGGTATTTCCTTATTTGGACGATATCTTGGTACTTGCTCCGTCTTTACATTTAGCAGAGTCTCATACGAATCGACTTGTGTTGTTTCTTCAAGATCATGGTTGGAGGATCAATTTACCAAAAAGTTCTTTGATTCCTCAAACAAGGGTAACCTTTCTGGGTTTCCAGATAGATTCAGTGTCCATGACTTTGTCTTTAACAGACAAGAGACGTCTAAAATTGATTACAGCCTGTCGAAACCTTCAGTCTCAATTATTCCCTTCGGTAGCCTTATGCATGGAAATTCTAGGTCTTATGACTGCTGCATCGGACGCGATCCCCTTTGCTCGTTTTCACATGCGACCTCTTCAGCTCTGTATGCTGAACCAATGGTGCAGGGATTACACGAAGATATATCAATTAATATCTTTAAAACCGATTGTTCGGCACTCTCTAACGTGGTGGACAGATCACCATCGTTTAATTCAGGGGGCTTCTTTTGTTCTTCCGACCTGGACTGTAATTTCAACAGATGCAAGTCTCACAGGTTGGGGAGCTGTGTGGGGATCTCTGACGGCACAAGGAGTTTGGGAATCTCAGGAGGTGAGATTACCGATCAATATCTTGGAACTCCGTGCAGTTTTCAGAGCTCTTCAGTTTTGGCCTCTTCTGAAGAGAGAATCGTTCATTTGTTTTCAGACAGACAATGTCACAACTGTGGCATACATCAATCATCAAGGAGGGACTCACAGTCCTCTGGCTATGAAAGAAGTATCTCGAATTTTGGTTTGGGCGGAATCCAGCTCCTGTCTAATCTCTGCGGTTCATATCCCAGGTGTAGACAATTGGGAAGCGGATTATCTCAGTCGCCAAACGTTGCATCCGGGCGAATGGTCTCTTCACCCAGAGGTATTTCTTCAGATTGTTCAATTGTGGGGGCTTCCAGAGATAGATCTGATGGCCTCTCATCTAAACAAGAAACTTCCCAGGTATCTGTCCAGATCCCGGGATCCTCAGGCGGAGGCAGTGGATGCATTATCACTTCCTTGGAAGTATCATCCTGCCTATATCTTTCCGCCTCTAGTTCTTCTTCCAAGAGTAATCTCCAAGATTCTGAGGGAATGCTCGTTTGTTCTGCTAATAGCTCCGGCATGGCCTCACAGGTTTTGGTATGCGGATCTTGTCCGGATGGCATCTTGCCAGCCATGGACTCTTCCGTTAAGACCAGACCTTCTGTCACAAGGTCCTTTTTTCCATCCGGATCTGAAATCCTTAAATTTAAAGGTATGGAGATTGAACGCTTGATTCTTGGTCATAGAGGTTTCTCTGACTCCGTGATTAATACTATGTTACAGGCTCGTAAATCTGTATCTCGAGAGATATATTATAGAGTCTGGAAGACTTATATTTCTTGGTGTCTTTCTCATCATTTTTCTTGGCATTCTTTTAGAATACCGAGAATTTTACAGTTTCTTCAGGATGGTTTAGATAAGGGTTTGTCCGCAAGTTCTTTGAAAGGACAAATCTCCGCTCTTTCTGTTCTTTTTCACAGAAAGATTGCTATTCTTCCTGATATTCATTGTTTTGTACAAGCTTTGGTTCGTATAAAACCTGTCATTAAGTCAATTTCTCCTCCTTGGAGTTTGAATTTGGTTCTGGGAGCTCTTCAAGCTCCTCCGTTTGAACCTATGCATTCATTGGACATTAAATTACTTTCTTGGAAAGTTTTGTTCCTTTTGGCCATCTCTTCTGCTAGAAGAGTTTCTGAATTATCTGCTCTTTCGTGTGAGTCTCCTTTTCTGATTTTTCATCAGGATAAGGCGGTGTTGCGAACTTCTTTTGAATTTTTACCTAAAGTTGTGAATTCCAACAACATTAGTAGAGAAATTGTGGTTCCTTCATTATGTCCTAATCCTAAGAATTCTAAGGAGAAATCATTGCATTCTTTGGATGTTGTTAGAGCTTTGAAATATTATGTTGAAGCTACGAAATCTTTCCGTAAGACTTCTAGTCTATTTGTTATCTTTTCCGGTTCTAGGAAAGGCCAGAAAGCTTCTGCCATTTCTTTGGCATCTTGGTTGAAATCTTTAATTCATCTTGCCTATGTTGAGTCGGGTAAAATTCCGCCTCAAAGAATTACAGCTCATTCTACTAGGTCAGTATCTACTTCCTGGGCGTTTAGGAATGAAGCTTCGGTTGACCAGATCTGCAAATCAGCAACTTGGTCCTCTTTGCATACTTTTACTAAATTCTACCATTTTGATGTATTTTCTTCTTCTGAAGCAGTTTTTGGTAGAAAAGTTCTTCAGGCAGCGGTTTCAGTTTGAATCTTCTGCTTATGTTTTTTGTTAAACTTTATTTTGGGTGTGGATTATTTTCAGCAGGAATTGGCTGTCTTTATTTTATCCCTCCCTCTCTAGTGACTCTTGTGTGGAAAGATCCACATCTTGGGTAGTCATTATCCCATACGTCACTAGCTCATGGACTCTTGTTAATTACATGAAAGAAAACATAATTTATGTAAGAACTTACCTGATAAATTCATTTCTTTCATATTAACAAGAGTCCATGAGGCCCACCCTTTTTTGTGGTGGTTATGATTTTTTTGTATAAAGCACAATTATTCCAATTCCTTATTTTATATGCTTCGCACTTTTTTTCTTATCACCCCACTTCTTGGCTATTCGTTAAACTGATTTGTGGGTGTGGTGAGGGGTGTATTTATAGGCATTTTAAGGTTTGGGAAACTTTGCCCCTCCTGGTAGGAATGTATATCCCATACGTCACTAGCTCATGGACTCTTGTTAATATGAAAGAAATGAATTTATCAGGTAAGTTCTTACATAAATTATGTTTTCTCCTCTCTTTTTCTTCTGCTCGCAGAGTCTCTGAGCTTTCAGCTCTGCAGTGTGATTCTCCTTACCTTATTTTTCATGCGGATAAGGCGGTCCTTCGTACTAAGTGTTGGATCGAAACATCAATCAGGAAATTGTTGTTCCTTCCTTTTGTCCTAATCCTTCTTCTCAGAAGTAACGTCTGTTGCACAACCTGGATGTTGTGTGTGTGCTCTAAAATTTTTATCTTAGAGCAACTAAAGATTTTTGACAATCTACTGCCCTGTTCATTGTTTTCGCTGGTAAGCGTAAGGGTCAAAAGGCTACTTCTTCTACTCTGGTTGAGAAGTGTTATCCGGTTGGCTTACGAGACAGCTGGGCAACAGTCTCCTGAGAGAATTACGGCTCATTCCACTAGGACTGTCTCTTCTTCGTGGGCTTTCAAAAATGAAGCTTTTGTGGAACAAATCTGCAAGGCGACCACTTGGTCTTCATTGCATACCTTTTTCCAAATTCTACAAATTTGATACTTTTGCCTCGGCTGAGGCTTCCTTTGGGAGAAAAGTTCTTTAAGCGGTGGTGCCTTCTGTTTAGTTCCGCCTGTCTTATTCTCCCTCCCTTTCATTCTGTGTCCTCTAGCTTGGGTATTGGTTCCCACTAGTAATTGGAATGAAATTGTGGACTCTCCATTACATAGGAAAGAGAACTAAATTTATGCTTACCTGATAAATTTCTTTCCGGGCATGGAGAGTCCACGACCCACCCTTATTTACATTTAAGACGGTACTTTTTTGGTACAAACCTCAGGCACCTTTATACCCTTTTGTTATCTTCTTTTTCCATTTTCCTTCAGGCGAATTACTGGGGATTATGGGTAAGGGAAGTGACACTTAACAGCTCTGCTGGGGTGCTCTTTGCCTCCTCCTGCTGGCCAGGAGTTGAATATCCTATTAGTAATTGGAATGAAATTGTGGACTCTCCATGCCCGGAAAGAAAGAAATTTATCAGGTAAGCATAAATTTTGTTTTTTCTTGAAATCCTTCCAAACAACTTGTAGTTTTGGAGACTTTCTGACCCCAAGATGCAACTAACTTCTGCAATTCTCAAGCTGTGATCCTTAGAGATATTTTGGCCACTCGAACCATCCTCTTCACAGTGTGTTGAGACAATATAGACAAATGGGCGTCTTCAATGCTTTTGCTATTTTCTTAAAGTCACTTCCCTTTTTTTGAAGCTCAACAACCTATTGCCGCACATCACAGCTATATTCCTTGGTCTTATCAATTGTGACGAATGACTAAACAAATTTGGCCTGTGTGTTACCTCATATTTATACCCCTGTGAAACAGGAAGTTATGGTTGAACAATTTTCTGTTCCTAGTCACCCAGGTGTACTAAAAAATTTAAAATATCAATGGGAACATACTTCAAATATATATTTTTTCATATGAATTAATAGGGGTGCCAATAATTGGTCCTCATATATTGAACAAAGATATTATTGTTTTTTTGGATAAACCTGTGTTGTGTTTGAAGTTGTTTGATATCCATGAGAGCAGAGTATTTTTGTGCATTTTTTTTTAACAAAAGCTCAAAAGGTTAAACGATAAAGACAATTTTTCACAGCCTTCTTTGCTCATATTTACCAAGGGTGCCAATATTAGTGGAGGGCACTGTGTAGATATACACACATATAGTGTTGCTTGAACACTAGTAAAATGTGCTTGTAAAACAAATTGCTACACAAAATATCAAGTTTGCAGTTCTGCAGAAGTGGAAATTATGCAAAACCATACAACCTGTAGTCAATAATATAACTGTCTATAACATTTTATATACTGCAGTAATGCAACCCTGGCATTTTCTTTACTTTGTATTTGTTGTAATGTATAACATATTTACTGGCATTTTGTGAACCTTTTGATTTGCAGAATTTAATCTCTAGTACTGAGAGCACAAATACAGACCCTAACCTTAAAAACAGGAGAAGGTGGGGGCACATCACAAAAGCGCTCAAAGCATCTGATAATTGGGATGACCTGGAAGATCTTGATATCCATTCTTCAGCTGTTAAATCTGATGTGAAAAATGAAAAGAGAAGATCAAGCCATGGCCTGTATAGGTAACTCTTATACAAAATTACACTCAATATAAAATGTATTAAATTATTTAAAATTGTCATTGTTTTAGCTTAATTGACATTGTTTTGCTGGCCAGAGACATATATGAAAAGTCTTGAGTGCTGTTTATCTTATCTCCTTTGCTGTTGCTTATTATGGACAGGATATAAAGTAATCACTGTGCAGCATGTAGAAGAGTTAGGTTATTACATGCTCCACACTTCAGCTTCTTTCTTAGAGGCATTGGAAAAACCAAAATCTATGATTTATGCAAAGATTCCCAAAGCACTAAAAGTAATGAATCCCTCCCACCTCTCTGGTATTCTAAAAACACAAGGGGATGAACCCCAGAAAACTATGTGCGCCAGAAAAATGAAAATATATATAATATATAAATGTAAATATTATAAACCCTAAGGATCAAAGTCCAAAAAAGTGCAAATATATACTATGTAAAATATAAGAAAAATATCATTATAATATGCCAACAGATATAGGGATAATAATAATGTGTTAGTCCCAAATTAGGATTGGGTGCTGCTTCCTCTTTGATCAAACAATCCCGTGCTGGGAAAGAAGTGTCATCTGTAGAGTAGGAAAGAAAAAGAGGGCACTCCAATGGTGAAATACGTTTGCACACGCAAACCATCCAAAGAACAGACAATTGTGATATACTCACAAAAGAGAAGCACTGAATCGTGCAGTACAAGCAGGCTGAAACATCAGAGCTGTCCAGCTAGCTCACACTCTGACTGTGGCTCTTGGAGACTGCTGACAGCCGGAGTGTGAGCTAGCTGGACAGCTCTGATGTTTCAGCCTGCTTGTACTGCACGATTCAGTGCTTCTCTTTTGTGAGTATATCACCATTGTCTGTTCTTTGGATGGTTTGTGTGTGCATACGTATTTCACCATTGGAACGCCCTCTTTTCTTTCCTACTCTCTGGTATTCTAGTCTGACCTATAGCCAAGAAAGAAGAAGTATAAAGGCAGGAAAGGGAAAAAGAGGTTCAAAATAAAACCGTTTCCGGAAAAATTGATTAAATAATAAATTAAATTTGAAGTGTCTCGTGGACTCTCACCACCATATAAGAAATAAATTGTGGTGTTTTTTCATGATGTGGTGAGAGGGCACAAGTCATTACTCCTGGGAACTAATACTCAAGACTTTTGTTGAGGCAGAAATTCCAAGAAGAGGAAACTGATCTAGTAAAATGGATAATAATGCGTTTTTGTGTAAAAAAAAAAAAAAAAAAACTCTCTCTTCCTCTCCCTCCAAGAAAACTTTGGTAATAAGAGATTTAAACAAAAAAAACTAAAGAAATGACTTTTACAAGGACCAAGAGACAAAGTAAATTATTGACCAAAAGCCCTTTGTAATTTGAAAGTTGAAGTAAGAGACCATCAAAAGAATTCTTGGGAATAGTAGATGGACTATAATCTCTTGATTGATGGTATCCGAAAAACACATCTTAGATAAAATTCATACTGGGTCCAGTATTACAATTTGTAAAATAGAAACTCATCAAATGGATAGTCTAGTCAAAAATAAACGTTCATGATTCAAATAGAGCATGCAATTTAAAACAACTTTCTAATTTACTTCTATTATCATTTTTTCTTGGTATTTTTATTTAAAAAAGCTGGAAAGTAAGATTAGGAACTGGCCCATTTTTGGTTCAGCACCTGGGTAGCACTTGCTGATTGGATGGCTACATTTAGACACCAATCAGCAAACGCTACCCAGGTGCTCAACCAAAAATGTGCCGGCTTCTAAGCTTACATTCCAACTTTTTAAAATAAAGATACCAAGTGAACGAACAAAAATTGATAATAGGAGTAAATTAGAAAGTTGCTTAAAATTGCATGCTCTGTCTGAATCATGGAAGTTTCATTTTGACTAGACTATCCATTTAACACCAGAATATGTCCAAAAATTCCCTTTCTCCTGTTAAGTGTAGTCAGTCCACGGGTCATCCATTACTTATGGAATATATCTCTTCCTAACAGGAAACTGCAAGAGAATTACCCAGCAGAGCTGCTATATAGCTCCTCCCCTCACCTATCATACTCAGTCATTCTCTTGCAGCCTAACTAAAAAGGAAGCTGTGAGAGATCTGTGGTGTTTTTTAACTTAGTTTATTTCTACAATCAAAAGTTTGTTATTTTTAAATGGCACCGGAGTGTGCTGTTTATTCTCAGGCAGCATTAGAAGAAGAATCTGCCTGGGTTTTTTTCTATGGTCTTAGCAGACGTAACTAAGATCCACTGGCTGTTTCTCATCTGAGGAGTGAGGTAACTTCAGAGAAGGGGAATAGCATGCAGGGCTCCCCTGCAACAAATGAGGTATGTGCAGTAATTTATTTTCTGAGGAATGGAATTGACTGAGAAAATACTGCTGATACCATTGTAAAGTAAGTTCAGCCTTAAATGCAGTGATAGCGACTGGTATCAGGCTGATGTGTGTGTGTGTGTGTGTGTGTATACACTGAATGTATTTTTCTAAGGAATGGAATTGACTCTGAAAATACTGTTAATACTGAAATAATGTATGAGCCTTAACTGCAGTAAAAACGACTGGTAGCAGGCTTATTAATAATAATACATAACTTTCAAATGTATGTTTAAAACGTTTACTGGCTTGTTAATCGTTTTTGTGAGGTACTTGGTGATAAAACTTATTAGGGCATGATTTTTACCACATGGCCATTTTTGTTTTCTGCATAGAAACAGTTTCTGAGCTTCCCCACTGTTGTAATATGAGTGGGAGGGGCCTATTTTAGCGCTTTTTTGCGCAGTAAAAATTCAGTCACAATCTGTCTACTTCATCCTCCATGATCCAGATCGTCTCTAGAGAGCTCAGGGGTCTTCAAAATCCATTTTGAGGGAGGTAATCAGGCACAGCAGTCCTGTGACAGTGTATTTGACTGTGAGAAAAACGTTAATTATATAATTGTTATCCGTTTTTGGGTACTAAGGGGTTAATCATCCATTTGCTGGTGGGTGCAATCCTTTGCTAACTTAATACGTTTACTGTGAAAATTTGGTTGCTATAACTATTTTGGTCATTGTTATTTCAACTGTGTCAGTTTTTCTGTGCTTCTTAAAGGCACAGTAACGTTTTTTATATTGCTTGTAAATTAATTTTGAAAAGTATTTCCAAGTTTGCTAGTCTCATTGCTAGTTTGTTTAAACATGTCTGACTCAGATGAATCTCTTTGTTCACTATGTTTAAAGGCCAATGTGGAGCCCAACTGAAATTTGTGTACTAATTGCATTGATGCTACTTTAAATAAAAGTCAATCTTTACATGTAAAGAAATTATCACCAGACGACGAGGGGGAAGTTATGCCGACTAACTCTCCTCACGTGTCAGTACCTTCGCCTCCCGCTCAGGAGGTGCGTGATTTTGTGGCGCCAAGTACATCAGGGAGGCCCTTACAAATCACTTTGCAAGACATGGCTACTGTTATGACAGAAGTATTATCTAAGTTGCCAGAATTAAGAGGCAAGCGCGATAGCTCTGGGTTAAGGATAGAGCGCGCGGATGAGATGAGAGCCATGTCAGATACTGCGTCACAGTTTGCAGAACGTGAGGACGGAGAGCTTCATTCTGTGGGTGACGGATCTGATCCAGGGAGACTGGATTCAGAGATTTCCAATTTTAAATTTAAGCTAGAGAACCTCTGCACATTGCTAGGGGAGGTATTAGCGGCTCTGAATGATTGTAACACGGTTGCAATTCCAGAGAAATTATGTAGGTTGGATAGATACTATGCGGTACCGGTGTGTACTGACGTATTTCCTATACCAAAAAGGCTTACAGAGATAATTAGCAAGGAGTGGGATAGACGGGTGTGCCTTTTACCCCTCCTCCCATATTTAGGAAAATGTTTCCTATTGACGCCACCACACGAGACTTATGGCAGACGGTCCCTAAGGTGGAGGGAGCAGTTTCTACTTTAGCTAAGCGTACCACTATCCCGGTGGAGGATAGTTGTGCCTTTTCAGATCCAATGGATAAAAAATTAGAGGGTTACCTTAAGAAAATGTTTGTTCAACAAGGTTTTATTTTACAGCCCCTCGCATGCATTGCGTCTGTCACTGCTGCGGCAGCATTCTGGTTTGAGTCTCTGGAAGAGGCCATTCGCTCAGCTCCATTGGATGAAATAATCAACAAGCTTAAGACACTTAAGCTAGCTAACGCATTTGTTTCTGATGCCGTTGTGCATTTAACCAAACTTACGGCTAAGAACTCCGGATTCGCCATCCAAGCACGCAGAGCGCTATGGCTTAAATCCTGGTCAGCTGACGTGACTTCTAAATCTAAATTGCTTAATATTCCTTTCAAAGGGCAGACCTTATTCGGGCCCGGCTTGAAAGAAATTATTGCTGACATTACGGGAGGTAAGGGCCATGCTCTACCTCAGGACAGGGCCAAATCAAAGGCCAAACAGTCTAATTTTCGTGCCTTTCGTAACTTCAAGGCAGGAGCAGCATCAACTTCCTCCGCTCCAAAACAGGAAGGAGCTGTTGCTCGTTACAGACAGGGCTGGAAAGTTAACCAGTCCTGGAACAGGGGCAAGCAGGCCAAGAAACCTGCTGCTGCCCCCAAAACAGCATGAAGAGAGGGCCCCCTATCCGGAAACGGATCTAGTGGGGGGCAGACTTTCTCTCTTCGCCCAGGCTTGGGCAAGAGATGTCCAGGATCCCTGGGCGTTGGAGATCATATCTCAGGGATATCTCCTGGACTTCAAAACTTCTCCTCCACGGGGGAGATTTCATCTTTCAAGGTTATCAGCAAACCAAATAAAGAAAGAGGCGTTTCTACACTGTGTACAAGACCTCTTACTAATGGGGGTAATCCACCCAGTTCCGCGGACGGAACACGGACAGGGATTCTATTCAAACCTATTTGTGGTTCCCAAGAAAGAGGGAACCTTCAGGCCAATCTTGGACTTAAATATCCTAAACAAATTTCTAAGAGTTCCATCATTCAAAATGGAAACTATTCTAACCATCCTTCCCATGATCCAAGAGGGTCAGTACATGACCACAGTGGATCTAAAGGATGCCTACCTTCACATACCGATTCACAAGGACCATTACCGGTATCTGAGATTTGCCTTCCTAGACAGGCATTACCAGTTTGTAGCTCTTCCCTTCGGATTAGCTACGGCTCCAAGACTCTTTACAAAAATTCTAGGATCACTTCTGGCGGTACTAAGACCGCGAGGCATAGCTGTGACTCCGTACCTAGACGACATTCTGATACAAGCGTCAAGTTTTCAAACTGCCAAGTCTCATACAGAGATAGTTCTGGCATTTCTGAGGTTGCATGGGTGGAAGGTGAACGTGGAAAAGAGTTCTCTATTACCACTTACAAGAGTTCCCTTTCTAGGGACTCTTATAGATTCTGTAGAGATGAAAATTTACCTGACAGAGGCCAGGTTATTAAAACTTCTAAATGCTTGCCGTGTCCTTCACTCCATTCCACACCCGTCAGTAGCTCAGTGCATGGAAGTAATCGGCTTAATGGTAGCGGCAATGGACATAGTACCATTTGCGCGCCTGCATCTCAGACCGCTGCAATTGTGCATGCTAAGTCAGTGGAACGGGGATTACTCAGATTTGTCCCCCCTACTAAATCTGAATCAAGAGACCAGAGATTCTCTTCTATGGTGGCTTTCTCGGCCACATCTGTCCAAGGGGATGACCTTTCGGAGGCCAGATTGGACGATTGTAACAACAGACGCCAGCCTTCTAGGCTGGGGAGCAGTCTGGAATTCCCTGAAAGCTCAGGGATTATGGACTCAGGAGGAGAAACTCCTCCCAATAAATATTCTGGAGTTAAGAGCAATATTCAATGCTCTCCTAGCTTGGCCTCAGTTAGCAACTCTGAGGTTCATCAGATTTCAGTCGAACAACATCACGACTGTGGCTTACATCAACCATCAAGGGGGAACCAGAAGTTCCCTAGCGATGTTGGAAGTCTCAAAGATAATTCACTGGGCAGAGTCTCACTCTTGCCACCTGTCAGCGATCTACATCCCAGGCGTGGAGAACTGGGAGGCGGATTTTCTAAGTCGCCAGACTTTTCATCCGGGGGAGTGGGAGCTTCATCCGGAGGTCTTTGCTCAACTGATTCGTCGTTGGGGCAAACCAGATCTGGATCTCATGGCCTCTCGTCAGAACGCCAAGCTTCCTTGTTACGGATCCAGGTCCAGGGACCCGGGAGCGGTGCTGATAGATGCTCTGACAGCCCCTTGGGTCTTCAACATGGCTTATGTGTTTCCACCATTCCCGATGCTTCCTCGTTTGATTGCCAAGATCAAACAGGAGAGAGGTTCGGTGATTCTGAGAGCGCCTGCGTGGCCACGCAGGACCTGGTATGCAGACCTAGTGGACATGTCGTCCTGTCCACCGTGGTCTCTGCCTCTGAGACAGGACCTTCTAATTCAGGGTCCTTTCAAACATCTAAATCTAATTTCTCTGAGGCTGACTGCATGGAGATTGAACGCTTGATTCTATCAAAGCGTGGCTTCTCTGAGTCGGTTATTGATACCTTAATACAGGCTAGGAAGCCTGTTACCAGAAAAATTTACAATAAGATATGGCGTAAATATTTACATTGGTGCGAATCCAAGAGTTACTCATGGAGTAAGGTTAGGATTCCTAGGATATTGTCCTTTCTACAAGAGGGTTTAGAAAAGGGCTTATCTACTAGTTCGTTAAAGGGACAGATTTCTGCTCTGTCTATTCTTCTACACAAACGTCTGGCTGAAGTTCCAGACGTTCAGGCTTTCTGTCAGGCTTTAACTAGGATTAAGCCTGTGTTTAAGTCTGTTGCTCCGCCGTGGAGCTTAAACTTAGTTCTTAATGTTCTTCAAGGCGTTCCATTTGAACCCCTTCATTCCATTGATATCAAGCTGTTATCTTGGAAAGTTCTGTTTTTGATGGCTATTTCCTCGGCTCGAAGAGTCTCTGAGTTATCTGCCTTACATTGTGATTCTCCTTATCTGATTTTTCATTCAGACAAGGTAGTCCTGCGTACTAAACCTGGGTTCTTACCTAAGGTAGTTACTAACAGGAATATCAATCAAGAGATTGTTGTTCCATCTCTGTGTCCTAACCCTTCTTCAAAGAAGGAACGACTTTTGCATAATCTGGACGTAGTCCGTGCCCTGAAATTCTATTTGCAGGCAACTAAGGATTTTCGTCAAACTTCTTCCCTGTTTGTCGTTTACTCTGGACAGAGGAGAGGTCAAAAGGCTTCGGCTACCTCTCTCTCTTTTTGGCTTCGTAGCATAATACGCTTAGCCTATGAGACTGCTGGACAGCAGCCTCCTGAAAGGATTACAGCTCATTCTACTAGAGCTGTGGCTTCCACCTGGGCCTTTAAAAATGAGGCCTCTGTTGAACAGATTTGCAAGGCTTCGACTTGGTCTTCGCTTCACACTTTTTCAAAATTTTACAAATTTGACACTTTTGCTTCGTTGGAGGCTATTTTTGGGAAAAAGGTACTTCAGGCAGTGGTTCCTTCTGTTTAATGTTCCTGCCTTGTCCCTCCCTTCATCCGTGTACTTTAGCTTTGGTATTGGTATTCCATAAGTAATGGATGACCCGTGGACTGACTACACTTAACAGGAGAAAACATAATTTATGCTTACCTGATAAATTCCTTTCTCCTGTAGTGTAGTCAGTCCACGGCCCGCCCTGTTTTTACGGCAGGTCTAAATTTTAATTAAACTCCAGTCACCACTGTACCCTATGGTTCCTCCTTTCTCGTCTGCTTTGGTCGAATGACTGAGTATGATAGGTGAGGGGAGGAGCTATATAGCAGCTCTGCTGGGTAATTCTCTTGCAGTTTCCTGTTAGGAAGAGATATATTCCATAAGTAATGGATGACCCGTGGACTGACTACACTACAGGAGAAAGGAATTTATCAGGTAAGCATAAATTATGTTTTTTTTTCTTGGGGACGTTTGAAAAGAATATAATAAAATCCTTGGCCTTGTTACAGAACTTAGAAAATCTTTTGGAACTTGAGACAGAAGATAACTTCCCCAAGAAGGCCTTTAGTTGATAACTGTTCTGTAATCCTGAGAAACTAAGTTTAGAACCCAAAGATCTAGGACAAACTGCAACCAAGCCATCTGAAAAGGCTCAGAATGCCTCCTACTAGAAAATCTGGATTGAGGCCGTACCGACATACTGATTAAAAAAAAAAAAAAAGGCTCAGAATGTTTGACATTGTTCCAACTGATATTACACTTCCAAGAAGATTTGGAAGATACAGGACATTGAAAGGAAGGAAGACTGTTGGTTCCTAGACTGACAAAAGGAACAACAAAGGACCATTTGATCTATTTTTCCCTTAATCTTCTTTTGTCCTAAGGGAGAAAGATCCCCAAAAACTGTAAATTATTATGTAAAGACCAGATCCAAATAAATCTGTCCTTGACATGAAGAGAGAAATCTCTATCTTTGGACACCCTATTTACTGTCAAAATCTTAAAGGGACATGAAATTCAGATAGAGAATACAATTTTAAACAACTTTCTAATTTACTTATATTATCTAATCTGTTTTATTCTCTTGGTATCATTTGTTGAAGGAGCAGCAATGCACTACTGGTTTCTAACTGAACACATGGGTGAGCCAATGACAATCAGTTTATTTATGCAGCCACCAATCAACAGCTAGAACCTAGGTTATCTGCTGCACATGAACTTGCCTAGATAAACTTTTCAGCAAAGGATAACAAGAGAAAGAAGCAGATTAAATAATAGAAGCAAATGGGAAAGTTGTTTAAAATTCTATTCTCTATCTGAATCATGAAAGAAAAATGTTGGGTTTCATGTCCCTTTGAATCATAAAGTTCTATTGGTCAGCACAGCTAAAGTCATATTCTTAGCATACAAGTGAATTGAGTCAACAATAGCACAACATATAATTGCATTAGTAGATTTTAGAAGTTTCAAACAATTTTAAAACTCTCATCAATAGTTTCCCGAGATTTGCTCAAACAAATCATTACACAAAAGCAGACTCAACCTCTACAGAAGCAATGCTGAAAAAGACTTTTCCATGAAAGGATTCCAATTTCATATCCATAGGGTTTCTGACATGTACTATCCACTAAGAAAGTAGGAATGTGATTGGCTAAAAATAAATCCACCACTGAAAGTTTCCCAAAGTTCTACATTAGAAGTTGTTAAAGGAGACATGTTTTTAATTTTAGAGGACAGTAAAAATAGAAGACCATGCTTGGATCACTCTCTGAAATTATTTGAATAATATCCTCAGGAAGAACCTCTTGTAACTTAGCAGATGGTTTACCTCAGATGATTTAGGGTCTTGGGCACCTAATTCAAATTAAACTTCTTAAAACAAGAAACTAAGAGATCAAGATCAGACATGAAAGAGGTATGGCATGATCAGCAAACACTCCTAATCAAAATAAACTCATCTGCTGAAAATAATCTGAGGTGTCTGAGTCAGAAAACTATAAAAAGGGCATCCTAAGGTGTTCTGATCTCTAAGATGCAGAAAACCTGATAATGGATGACTTTCAGACTGTTGTGCATTCCTAGAGTAGTCCTAGCTGCAACAACTATAAAAAAAGAAAGGTGTACCAACTTTTAAATCCTGGAGCAAAATCTGAAGCACCCCCTTGTAAGATGTAAGCAGAGAGGTCAGATTCCTTTTGATTCCTTTAGAGGTTAGAAAAGTGTAAGACTGTTAGCATGCCAAATGTGATCTATTCAGATTTAATAGGATTGGTAACAAAACAGAAACTAAAAGTGTTAACAGTTTATCTACCCTCAAATTTCAGTATGCTCCACGCAATACACAGACTGATACAAATCAAAACAGTACCACCAAGCAACATTACTGTGCAGATTAGTATAAATATAACAGAAAATTAAAGTTGCAATGAGTAACAAGGGCTTTAAAATTAAAATCTGAGTATATGGGAGAAATTAGCAGAAAATCCTCTGTTAAAAAAAGATTTATTTCTAGCTAATAAAAAATCTTACCATTTCATGATAAAATAACAGGTATTGCAAGTTACAGAAGACACAGGGAATAGAAAATACTTTCCCTTAGCACACAACAAATTTAAAAGAGGCGTGAATAGAGTGACTGTTGAAAGAAGAACTGAAGCACTAATAAACCACCAGAAAATGACTGAAAATGAGTGTTCAAAAATATTGACAATGCCCAAAACACGATACCTTAAATTTAAAAAAAAAGCCAGCGAGTGCTATTTCAAGCCCGCAGCAGACAGAGTGATAAATAAATAGGGTAAGCAGTTCTAAAACAAAGCTCATACTGAAATAAGCTATGTGCTATATATAGCCGACTCATGAAGACTTGACGTGCACCCGACAATAGCTTCAGACTTGCAAGGCCGATGAACAATAAAAATGCCAACGCGCCAAGACCTAGGACACACAAAATATACTCACTTCCATAGCCTCCGCATGCAGATTAGGCGCACACTATCAAGGCTGTCGCGTGCATCACATACTAACCTGGCGGGCATAAAACACATCAAAGCGCACTAACTCAATGGACACTACATGGTCGGGTGCAAGCAGCCACACACACACTAAATAAGTGCACAATAAAATAACAGTATACAAATCTCCTAATATGTAAATTAGACTATTGGGACAATAAAGTAGTCTAAAAAATGGTGGTAAGCATATGTTAATATTACATGTCCCGAGACTATGATGTACTTTTAAAATTAGTGTACCTACTAATGGCCTGTGAGCTGTGTGAATTAAAAAAAAATTGGCTGCACTTACTTCAGATGCACCCACTCTACCATGCATACTGGCTGCAGAAAAAACTGTTTCTGGTAGAGAGCCCATTCAATGCTGTGTATGTCACAGTATGTGTGCTGGAGGAGGCAACGGGACTGGTCCCCGCAAAACCTGTAGCTGGCTTGTGACGGACTCCTTCACTGAGAGTGATTATGCCAGTACCCCATACTCCAATATCTCCTCTCTCTCAGTAGCAGAGAGGTCAAATAGGTCTGAGGACCCCTCTCAACAAAGAATATGGAGCACCTTATTTCTTCACCTTGCTCTTGTGGAGGCAAAGAAAAGACTAGAATACCAGAGAGGTGGGAGGGATTAAGTACTTGTAGAACTTTTGTAATCTTTACCTCCTCCTAGTGCTCAGGAGTAGAATTCCAGGAGTTATGGTTTGTAGACTAGAAACTACAATGTTTCACATTTAAATTATAGACAAAGCAGACAAAATAAACCAGGTAAATGTATTTTTTTTTATTCAGCATCATGAAACCTTTCTTTATGTAGCATGACATTTTGAGTTTAATGTTCCTTTAAAGGGACATTGAACAGTAAATACATTTTATAAGCATAGTATTGAGGTTATTTTCTGTCTCCTTCTAGTCATGGGTACAGCTATGTTGAAATCTATTTATTTTGCTGCATTCCTGAAGTGATCTGTTTGGACATGTGCAGCAACTCTCCTCCAGATACCTGCAGTGTAACCTAGCTTACATAATGGCAACACCCATGATATATTAATAGATATCCCCTTAGTAAAAGATTTTTAAATCTCATCCAATGGAAAATTATTAACTATTACTTGGAATTATCCTGTTACCTTTTTTGGGTTGTTTTAATGTGTTTAGTAGAGTAATTGTGGTTCATAAATTGTTCACTTATGCTATAGATATGCACTGTTGAAAAGAGACATAGGGTTTATTAAAGTTCCGATAAAGGGTGTATCTGGAATAATCTGTACAAAGACTGTAGTTCTTTTGGATTGATTTCTGTTCAATCTTCACTCTAAAAATTGTAATTTTATATACCTATAAAGTAATACTGTCACGTGTATAGCATATGCTGAGTTATATAATTTTTTTGTGAGATTTCCCAAGGAGATATAAATTGTTTTTATAAATAAAATTGCTGTACTGTGCTAGTTAATGTTTTGTATCCGAGTTCTAAGATTAAGGCGAGCAAGCCAAAACTCGCAAGGCTAGCTACGCCTTGTTTCTGTAAATTGTTTTATTTAGTTTGATTGAAGTTTTGTACTGCACAAGATTTTAATAAAGATAATCGCTTTTAACTCAAAGTCCAGCTATTTGTGACTGTATGTTTCTGAGATGCTAATACAACATTTATATTTTTAGGGTTCTTCTTTTTTCCCCATATAAAAATGTTTACATTTTGTTTTGATAGCACTGACTATTTTTACTGACCTTACAGCTTTGAGAGGATTGTAGATTTGAAGGCCCCAGACACTGGTACAGCTGGACATGTACAAACATCTTACTCTCGGCAGGACACTGCGACATCCAGGAAAGCGTCAGCAGCTAAACAGCATTACTTGAAGCACTCCAGGTATTTACCTGGTAAGTACACTACTAAATCTGTATATGTGCCAATGTTTCTTTTATGGAATTGTATAACTGCTCTTATTTTTTTTTGCACATACAGTTTTATGAAAAGTATGTTGCATTTGTACATCCTAATAAATGTTCTGGTTTGTAAAGCTCTGCACTGGCACTTCTTAAACTTAAAGGGACAGTCTAGGCCAAAATAAACTTTTATGATTCAGATAGAGCATGTAATTTTAAACAATTTTCCAATTTACTTTTATCACCAATTTTGCTTTGTTCTCTTAGTATTCTTAGTTGAAGGCTTAACCTAGGAGGTTCATATGCTAATTTCTTAGACCTTGAAGGCCACCTCTTTCAGATTGCATTTTAACAGTTTTTCACCACTAGAGGGTGTTAGTTCACGTATTTCATATAGATAACACTGTGCTCGTGCACGAGAAGTTATCTGGGAGCAGGCACTGATTGGCTAGACTGCAAGTCTGTCAAAAGAACTGAAAAAAGGGGCAGTTTGCAGAGGCTTAGATACAAGATAATCACAGAGGTTAAAAGTATATTAATATAACTGTGTTGGTTATGCAAAACTGGGGAATGGGTAATAAAGGGATTATCTATCTTTTAAAACAATAACAATTCTGGTGTAGACTGTCCCTTGAAGCCTGCAGCGGTATTGCCAGATCCATTAAAATGCGTAAATGCTTCCCACTGCTTGTTGCCACAGGGGTGATAAACTTGTTATTGCTACATACACGTGCTGTAATCCCTTTAGTTGGCTTCTCATGTGCAAACAAGCAGCTGGGAGTGTGCTGGAGCAGAATCCAGGTGAGAACTTCACAAACCTGTTCACATATTACATGCTAACAGTTGCACAGGAACACCAATGTGGTGTAAAAAGCACTGCTATGTGTGCATACTTAAATAAAAAAAGAAATTAAAAAAAAAGAACATTTTTGGGTGCCATGTCCATTTAAAACAATTTGTGATCAAGTGCCAGTTATAGTTACATTTCTTGTTTTAGCCATACTGTACTTGTAACACAATTTTTCTTTTACTTTCAGGGCCTAGTGTCAAAAACAGTGCTGCACATAATCCAAAGCAAGATGTTCTGAACGCCTCGAACTCCTGGCCAAATGCAAAGCAGCTCATCAAACCTTTAGGCTTTGCAACAAGCACCAGCAGCAGACTTGCAGGTAGGATGTACCAAAAAAATCACTGGTGGAGGGTTTTAAAGGGACATTAAACCCAATTTTTTTCTTTCATGATTTAGAAAGAGCATGCCATTTTTTTTTTTTTTTTTTAGATTTTATTTATAATGTAAGCAGATAAATTAAATACATTCCAAAAATCCAGTCAAGAACATAAATCAAAACAACATAAATATTTGTTATCCTTTCCTATGCAATAATTTCTTGCCTTTTAACTTCCATCTGCTATTTTATCATTTTATATAACCAAAAAGAAATAAAACAAAACAAACAAAAAAAACAAAAAAAAAAAAAACCCTGTACCAAAAAAAGGGAAAAAGAAAATTTCCCTCTCCCTCCTACTCTACCCCTACTACCAGATGTTAAGTTGTACCAGTTCTGAATTTCTAAAGGGGAAGATCATGTGCTCTATTTCATTAGTTGAGTGACTTTTAATGAAAACTGACCATTTCTTAAAGAATATTTTAATATCCTTCTCATTATTTATATTAGTGTTTCTTTGCTCTAGCATGCATTGTTTTTTGATGCAATTTTTGACCTCTAATATTGTGGGAGCCCTATGACTCTTCCAGCATTTAATAATTAGATACCTGGCTGCCAAAATTGAGAGTATTACTAGTTTTTCTTGAGGGTGTTGCTTTTCGCTTTGCTTTATGCAAAAAATGACTTGTGTGAGTGTGAGACCCAGAGGGGAGGCCCTCAATGTGTTACTAAACCAATATTCAAGTTTCTGCCAAAATTGTCCGATTTTCGGGCAGCTCCAAAACATATGTTTTAAATCAGCTGCTTCTAAAGAGCACTTTGGGCATTTGTCAAAGTTGCCATTATGCAATTTATATCCCTTCTGTGGCGTAAAATATGCTCTATGTAGTAACTTTGTATGAGCTTCTCTCCAGGTTGCTGAAAGTGTTACCTGGGATACTTTTCTTATGGATTTTTGGAGAAATTTTGTGTCTATCCTACATGGAGCAATTAGCCTATTCCACTCTGCTGTTAGTTGATCTAGGAAAGAGGCTCCCTTAATGTTGTTTAAGGATATATAGCAGAAAGTTATGGACATGTGACCACTCTTCACCAAAGCCAACCACCCTTCCATCTTACCCATGTTCCAGTTCCAACCTGTCTTTCTAACCAATTCTGAGATAAAATGCCGTAATTGAAGACAGGGGCGGAACTACCGGTGGTGCAGCAGTCGCGGTCGCGACCGGGCCCCCGGAGGTCCCCCTGAAAGGGGGGCCTGCTTCAGAAAAAAAAAATGACATTTTTTTATTTTATTTATTTTTTTAAACTTTTCTGCCTGCATGACTAACAGGCCGTCTTTAACAAATTGCCGATTGCGAAAGGGGCCCCTGTAACTGCTCCTGGCAATTGACAGCATGCCTTCCTTCCCGGCCCTAATCCCGGACCCCATTCCAGTCGTGCGGTGGTGGAGCTGGCTGCTGAGGGGGCGGGCTTATCTGGGAACTATGTGTAGCTATCTTGAAGGAAGTTCCTCCCGCGCGGCAGCGAGTGAGGGAAGCAGAGCAGTACCTCATGTTTCTGGGACAGTGGGAAAGCAGGGGACTCACAGAGCCTATATTAGGTAGGTAATGTTTTATTCAGAATTTGTAGGATTGATAAAGGCAATGATTGTAATTTAATGCTATGAAGATTGCCCATCACTCGATAGCTTTACTGCACACCAGACCCTGCTCAGACTAAATACTTTGCATAATGTTTCTTCATTTTTACAAAAATGAATAACCCGCTTTTACTTTTTTAAAAGCTGGTTATTAATTTTTGTAAAAATGAAGAACCATTATGCAAAGTATTTAAAACAAAAAAAAAAAACACCACAATAAGAAAGTATTCAGGCAATCATAGGCTGGTAATTCCTGACAACTACTGTGAGTCTCCTCTCCATGTGAGAGCTGCCTTCAGTAGTGGGGGAGGTGTCTGTTCCGTCGGAAGAAGCAGCTCCACTTAACAGGGCTGAAGTTGCTCACCCCTAACTGAATGGGGTCAACTGGAGATTGCAGGAGCCTTAGAGATCCGTATCTGAGAGGGCTGGAAATAGTAGGTAGCACTGCAGCTATAATAGAAACTTAAAAACAGCAAGCTGAGTGCAACCTGCCTGTGTGGACTGACGGTTAGTGACAGATCCATGCTTCAGTGAAGTTAGGATAACATCTCCCTGTGTCACTATCATTTTCCCATTTGCCTTACATTTTCTTGTCTTTTCATTTTTATCTGTAAATGTTGTGTTGCTTACTGTGAACTACTTGTGACTGAGTGGTCTCTTATGCCGGCACACATAGCAGACAGTTTTTTTTTATTTGAATATATTGATGCCCTAGTTATTGTTCATACTCTGTTCACCATTCATAATTTCTTATAATTTACTAAGTAAGAGTCCATTTGAGATCTTATCATGTAGGAGTCACTCATATTGTTTAATAAGAATTGAGAGTTTGAGACTATTATTGTTCAATGTAGTATATACTGTCTCTTTAAGACTGCATCTTATTTACTAAGCCAGAGTCCAATTGAAATCTTATCATGTAGAAGTAACTCATATTGTTTTATAAGAATTGAGACTATTATTGTTCAATGTAGTATATACTGTCTCTTTAAGACTGCATCTTATTTACTAAGCCAGTGTCCAATTGAAATCTTATCATGTAGAAGTAACTCATGTTGTTTTATAAGAATTGAGACTATTATTGTTCAATGTAGTATATACTGTCTCTTTAAGACTGCATCTTATTTACTAAGCCAGTGTCCAATTGAAATCTTATCATGTAGAAGTAACTCATGTTGTTTTATAAGAATTGAGACTATTATTGTTCAATGTAGTATATACTGTCTCTTTAAGACTGCATCTTAAACTTAGTAGCAAGCCTATAGTCATTAATAGATTCTTATCAAAGATACTCAGGGATAATAGTGGATCCACCTTTACAGCAATGGTGATTAAGAGATAGAATCCTGCGAGTGGGTTAATGCAGGTTATGTGATATGAATAGTCACAATTTTGTAATGAAGTGTTTAGGCTTGTATTTTGTGTATTTGCCAGAATATAGTTTCTTACTATTTTTGATGGGCTAACTAGCACACACACTGTTTTCTCTTTGCCCCTTCTTTTTTTACTCTCTCCCCTTTTATCTGTGTGTGAGTATGTTTGATGTGGTCACTGTATGAGAGTGTGTGTGTGATATCTGTTTTGTATGGTGTGTGTGTGTGATGTGTGGTTTGTATGGTGTGTGTGTGTGATGTGTGGTTTGTATGGTGAGTGTGTGTGATGTGTGGTTTGTATGGTGAGTGTGTGTGATGTGTGGTTTGTATGGTGTGTGTGTGTGATGTGTGGTTTGTATGGTGAGTGTGTGTGATGTGTGGTTTGTATGGTGTGTGTGTGTGGTTTGTATGGTGTGTGTGTGTGATGTGTGGTTTGTATGGTGAGTGTGTGTGGTGTGTGGTTTGTATGGTGAGTGTGTGTGATGTGTGTTGTGTCTGTGTCTCTGTCTCTCTCTCCCCTCTGTGCGTGTGTGTCTTGCTTTCCCTTCTGTGTATGACTCTCACTCTGTCTCTCACTCTTACACTCTCTCACTCTCTCTAGGTTTATTGTATTAATTTGAGGGAAACTGTTTTTTAAAAAATAAAAAAAAAAAGCTTAAAGGGACAGTCAAGTCCAAAAAACTTTCATGATTTAAATAGGGCATGCAATTTTAAACAACTTCCCAATTTACTTTTATCACCAATTTTGCTTTGTTCTCTTGGTATTCTTAGTTGAAAGCTAAACCTAGGAGGTTCATATGCTAATTTCTTAGACCTTGAAGACTGCCTCTAATCTGAATACATTTTGACCACTAGAGGGCATTAGTTCACATGTTTCATATAGATAACATTGAGCTCATGCACGTAAAGTGACCTAGGAGTGAGCACTGATTGGCTAAACTGCATATCTGTCAAAAGAACTGAAATAAGGGGGCAGTCAGCAGAGGCTTAGATACAAGATAATTACAGAGGTAAAAAGTATTTTTATAACTGTGCTGGTTATGCAAAACTGGGGAATGGGTAATAAAGGGATTATCTTTCTTTTTAAACAACAAAAATTCTGGTGTTGACTGTCCCTTTAAGCAGAGGTGTACAAGATCTGGAGGAGTTTTTCTCAAGCACTTTTAGAGCTTCATCTTATTTTTGAGTGTATAGAAAGTGTATTTTTGTTAATACAAATGTGTAATACACGCATGTATGAAATATCAAATTACCTCCCATTTCTACATGAAATATCAAATTTACACATTTTGCAACACAAAAATCTGAAGTTAAAAAATGGGACCA
Source organism: Bombina bombina (assembly GCF_027579735.1). Taxonomy (NCBI): domain Eukaryota; kingdom Metazoa; phylum Chordata; class Amphibia; order Anura; family Bombinatoridae; genus Bombina; species Bombina bombina. Next base: position 482,589,884 of record NC_069502.1, on the reverse strand, counting down.
CTTTGAAATTTCATGGAACCACTAGTTCTTGGGCAACTTTTTTCCCTGTTTGTGTGTGTGTGTGTATGTATATATATATATATATATATATATATATATATATATATACATACATATTTTATATATCACACATATTGTGCCAGTAAGTACACTCTCCAGCAGCATATCTTGTGAAATATTAATATTGCAGAAGCCATATGTGTGTGCACATAGGTGACTGTTGGTCCTTATGAATGTCTATGACCCGAGGGGGGGGGCCCTTTATTGATTCTTGCACCGGGGCCCTGGACTTTCTAGTTACGCCTCTGATTGAAGATATGCAAAAAATTCGTTGTTTTCTAGCTTAAACTCATTTTTTAATTCCTCAAACGTTTTTACACACTGTGTATCTTTATTAATGAGTTGCTGACACCTCTTCAGGTCCTTAGTGTGCCATTTATCAAAAATTGCCAGCTCAAGACCCGGAGGAAAATCGGGAATCCCCTTAATAGGCAAGTATTGTGAAACATTACAGTTAATTTTCAAGAGATTCCCGATCCTCCACCATGCTCTAATAGGATTTGAAATCGTTTTAAGCTTTTTAATTTCTGGTGGCAATGTTTTGGGCTCACAGTGTGCCAGACCTATGGGAAGAAATGGGTAACAAATGTTTTCATCTAGTAAGTTGTTGGTCACATAGTTTTTAACATGGAACCAATCTGTCACTGTACGTGCTAGAAAGACTAAGTTATATAACCTAATCTCCGGGAGGGCAAGCCCTCCAAATTCTTTCCCTACTGTAAGCTTAGGTATCGATATTCTGGATCTTTTCCCTTGCCAGATAAAATTTCTGACGGCTGAGTTAAGTAATCTAATATCTTTTTCAAATAAAAGTATTGGAATGTTCTGTATAACATATAAGAGTTTTGGCAGAAGGACCATTTTATATAACGCTATTCTCCCAGATAGTGAGATAGGTAGATTCTGCCACACTTTTAATCTTTCTAATATAGTTAACAAGATTGGTGTCACATTTAATTTATAGAGATCTGATGGATTAACTGGGATATTGATTCCTAAATATTTAAATGAGTCTTTCACCTCTTTAAAGGGACATTCCCATGCTGGATCTTTTTTTTTCCTCTTTAACCATAATATCTCTGATTTAGAAGCATTTATTTTATATCCGGAAAAGGACCCAAACCTATCTATTATACTAAGGAGTTTAGGAATGTTTCTTTGTGTATTTGATAAATAGAGAAGTACATCGTCCGCGTATAATGCAATTTTCGATTCATGATTGGTTATTGTAATCCCTTGGAGAGAATGCCTGACTTTCATTGCCAGTGACTCAATGGCTATATCAAAAAGAAGAGGAGATAGGGGGCAACCCTGCCGCGTACCCCTCCGAATTTCAATTTCTGGTGACAAAGAATTATTAATTATTAATTTTGTAGAGGGGTTTTTATATAAATTTTCTATGAACCGAGGGAAATTATCTGTAAATTTAAATTTTTCAAGGGATGTAAATATATGGTTGAAATAAACCGAATCAAAAGCCTTTTCGGCATCAATTGCGACTATTGCCTGATCTGAGTCACCCCCTATCTCCTCCCCCATTCCTGTCTTCAAGAAAAGATATTCTGTTATTGTTAATACTTCTCTAATTTTGGAGGCAGAATTACGATGCTTAATAAACCCTGCTTGGTCTTTGTGAATAATGTGGTCGAGACAGCTTTGTATTCTATTTGCTAGAATTGAGGCTAAAATTTTATATTCTGTGTTTAAAAGAGCTATAGGCCGATAGGACTCTTTTTGGGTTGGGTCTTTCCCCCCTTTTAGCAATAGTGTTGTGTATGAGGCTGTAAAGCTGGGTGGGATAGTTTTCCCATTGATATAAAAATCATTATACTGATTGCACAGATAAAGGCTTATGTCTGGAGCAAGAATCTTATATAGTTCATTAGGGAGCCCATCTGGGCCTGCCGCTTTATTTAATGACAATTCAGAAATTGTTTTTCTAATTTCCTCCTCTGTGATCGGTTTATTTAACTTAATGTTTAAATCCTCTGGGACTTCCGGGCATTTAAGCTCTTCCCAGAATTCTCTAGACTGCTTTAAATCAGCAGTTCTTGAGGAGTAAAGATCTTTATAGTATTTTGTGATGATCTCTGATATGTGCTCGGGTTTTGTCAACATATGCCCTTCCTGTTGTATTTTATCAATCATTGAGGGCTTTTTTTCCCCCTTTAACCAATCTGGCTAGTAATTTGCCCGATTTATTCCCAAACCGGTAAATTTTTGCCTGAAATTTGAGATCTTTTTGAGTTTCTATAAGCAGTGCTAAATCATCCCTTTCTTTTTTAGCTTTGGTATATTTGGCCCAGTAAAAAGGTGTCTTGTGGATAAGATAGCTGTTATATGAGTTTATGAGAAAATTAGTGGCTTCCTTCTCCCTATTCTTCAATTTTTTAGATAATTTTGCGGCATACGCTGTTATTTCTCCTCTAATAACTGCCTTTGCAGCACCCCAAAATATTTCTGGCCTGTCGATGTAATCTGAATTAAATTGAACGTATTCTGAAAATTTATCATTCAAATGTTTTTTAAATTTAAAATCGTTTGCCAAGTAGTAAGGAAACCTGAATCTCTTTATTACTTTTTTTACATTACTTAATTGTATCTCAAGAGTGATAGGAGCATGATCAGAGATAGCAATTGATGTTATTCCTGCTTTAGTGTTATAGTGACAGAGTCTCTCATCTATTAAGAATAAATCTATTCTAGATAATGTTTTAAATGCTCTAGAGATACAGGTATAATCTCGTTCATCTGGGTTTTGGGCCCGCCAAATATCTTTGACCGATAAGTTTTGGAAAAGTTTCTTAAATATTTTTGTTTCTAGATTATCCTTTTTAGACTTTACTTTTTTATTATTACTTCTCAGTCTATCTAAGGGGGATTGTGGGGACATATTAAAGTCCCCTCCTAAAATCAGATAACCTTCTGACAGAGAAAGTGCCAGAGATTGTATTTGATTCCAAAACTCATGATCAAGTTCATTTGGTGCATATATGTTAAATAATGTATAAATTTGCTTGGCAATCCGAATTTTTAATATTAAAAATCTCCCCTCTGGGTCGCTCCTTACCTGTACTATATCAAAATCTACCCTTTTACCTAGTAATATTGCTACCCCTCTTTTCCTTCTAATACTGGGTGAAGCAACTACCTCTTTTATCCAAGAGCCTCTCAGTTTCGTCATTTCTTCAATATTTAAATGAGTTTCTTGCAGAAACATTATATCTGCTTGGAGCTTACGCATATGAGATATTATGGCTTTTCTCTTTATAGGGGTTGAGATGCCTCCCACGTTCCATGAAATTATTTTTAACTTATCCTGTGTCTTTATCATCTTAGGCTGAATAGTTTAATTAATTTTGAAACAGCGCATAGAGGAAGAGGAAGGAAGAGTGAGGGAGAGGGAAAGGAAGGAAAAAAAAAAAAAGCAAAACAAAAAAAAAACCCCACAATGCCCCCCTAATTTCTTCAATTGAATGGGTGAGGGGGGGGACTAACCCCTCCTCTATCTCCCTAGCTGGGAGGGAACTCCGTTTTACTACTATATACATATTATTATTTTGCAACACCTGTCATAACAACAGAATAATGAAAAACACAAAAATATATTGTTCTTTTCTTAGAGCATCTTATAATCACAGCCTTTAACCTGGAGATTCTAACTCTGTAAAAAAATTCTCGGCATCTTTTGCACTATCAAAAAAATGAATATTATCTCCCATACTAACCTTGTAACCTTTCTGAATAAGTTTTGTACAGATGGGTGCTAATTCTCTTCTCTTTGTGGAAGTTTCCACTGAAAAATCCTGAAACAAAAATATCTTGGCTCCTTCTATACTAATAGGTTGCTTCTTCCTGTAATTTTGCAATATTTTAATTTTGTCTAAGTAGTTCAAAAAGCGTACTATAACTGGTCTAGGTCTGCTGGTTTTATTATTATCTGCCGGTGGGGGACCCATTCTGTGAGCCCTTTCAATTATTACCTGCGTATCTGGTATTTCTAAAAGCTGACTTAAAGTTCCTGTTACAAATTGAGATAAGTTTTTATATTTTTTCCCTTCGGGTAAGCCTATAATCCTAATATTGTTCCTTCGGGCCCTATTTTCTAGGTCTTCAAGTTTTAACTGCATTTTTTGGATTTTTATAGCTGCATCTTCTAACTTAGAGTCTTGTACTACTGTGAGATCCTCTACATCTGATATTCTTTGTTCTATCTCTTGTAACCTGTTCGAGAACTGTCTGATTTCCTGTGATAATAAAACTATGTCTTGCTTTATTTCAGTTTTTAAGGTTTCAAATTTTGGGGTCAAGGCTTCTGATATATTTGTAACTAAATCTTGTATGTTGAATGAATCCTTTGTTACATTTTGATTTGTTACATTATGAACATCTGCCATAGAGTCCGGGACTCCCTTTGTTTTCTTATCTCTTCTACCTGCCATGTTTGGGGAAAGATTCTTGGAAGAGGTGTTAAGAAACTTATCCATGTGATTCGTGCACGTGAGGAAAAAGAAATTATTTAATTGTGGGGAGCTACCCTGAGTGGTAGATAGTGAATTAAAGTTATGAGCGTGATTCTGTGTGTTTGAGGATAGTTGGGAGATTGGTGAGATTAATGTGTGAAGCCAAAACTAGTTAATTTATTATGTGACTATTCGTGCTTATGTGTACTGGGTGAGAGGAGGGAGTGAAAAAGGGTGAAGGGAACATTAAAAAAAATATAAAAAGTTCCCCCTTATATGAAGAAAAATCATGTACAGCTAGAGATTATGTAACAGATTTTAACACTTTAACAGTGAGTCTCAACTCCTGTGGCAGAAATACCCTTTTTTGACTCCTGGTGTCTCAAATCCCCTAGTTTATTACTCAGGAAAAAGCGTTAGCAGCGAGGCTTACTACTTGTAAAGTATGTTATTCCCTTTTTACTTTTCTCTTCCTATTTGGTAGCTTAGTTACCAATATCTATTTGAAAAAATTAGGTTGAATGGCCCTTTATAAGAAATAACATTATTTCTGATATTACCTTTGAAACCTATTATTCAAATCCTGTATAAAAATTAGTATCTTATTCTAGCCCTAGCAAATGAAATGGGGTTAGCAATGCAAAAAGATATTTTTTGTATGAAATAGTAATCAGCAGGTATATCTTTTGGCCTCCATTATTACATACCATCTCTTAATAGATACAGTCCATCAACAATATTTTGAACCATTTATCAAGACTCAGAACATGCAAAAACAATTCACAGAATCTGATTCACTTTAAATTCAGGCCCATATAACTTTTACATATAATACCAGGAATAAGCAAAAATCAGGACAGCACCAAGGATCAGTTCTTTTCCCTTGTTACAATTCAGTTCCAATTTATCTGATTTTATATTCAAATCTTTATGCTATTAATGTGCCTGGGTTGTTATTTCCAAATTCCACTTTTTAAAACATGTATTTTATATTAATACCAGGAAGTGCATGTGGTTACTGTTCATTGTAGCTATTTTTCGCAACTTTGTGTTTCGTTTTCCCCTTAAGTCAATTCTTTTATTCTCTCCTGCTTCCGTTCTTTTCACTTGTAATTATTTTAACTTTTAGGGTAAAACTGTTATTCCTTCTTTCTCTTCTCTTTACCTCCTAGATTGTATTCCCACGTCGCTTTCTCCTTTTCCCCTTTTCCCTTCCCTTTCCTTTCCTTCTGTTTATGCACACAAATTGTAGCGAGGCATTTTACACCTGAAAGGGGAATTTTTGACGTGCAGTTCTTAAGGCTCTTTTCCTTTTTTCTTCCCCTCCTTCTCCTTATGTTCTGGCTATATCTCTTTACCTTTGTCCCCTACTCCTGCACAAAACATTCCCTCTTCAGCAAAGTTCCAGTATATGACACCAACTTCAAATTGTGTACTCACCCTCCGGCCGGCGCTCTATCCTTTTATATATCGGCCTTTTTTCAATTTAGTGGTAGGCGGCAGATTTCCGGTGTAACGTTGACCGTTAAACAACAATCTCCTTACCCCGACTCCTCCCTCGCAACACCGGTGGGGGAGGAGGGAGCTCCGGCAGATTCTTCGTGCTAGATTCTCCACCGGGACACGTGCACTCAACCCCGGCAGCTACTCTCTTGCTGCGGATCTCAGCATCGGCACTGCCATCCGGTCCCACTCAGACTCTCGACTCGTCCTACTCACCAGGTCTCCCTCTCCCACGCAGCACCGGTGGGGGAGAAGGGAGCCCGTTGGATATCCTGTGTTGAAGTCTAAAGCGGCAGCAGATATGTTTCAAATTCTGTGATTGCCTCTTTGTGAAAATGCCGGACAGGTAAGCCGTAACCCCGACCCTCTCGGAGCTCTGGCCCAGTTGGAAACAAAGTCACCCTCTCCCTCGCAACTTCGGCGGGGGAGAGGGGGGAGGCAATCCTCAATCTCTCTCTGTTTTGCAGGGTACTTTTAGACGAGTTTTAACTCGGGCCACAGTAGCCACTTTCAGCAACCACGGCAGTCAGTCCTTGGTTTTTGCGCCGGGGGGGAAGATCGCTCAATCAGCAACTCAGCAGGAGAGGACAAGGCATTGAGAACAACTCATTAAATATTACTCAAAGCTTCAAGTCGTGCAGATGGTTACGTTGAAGAAGGTGTTAGATGCTGCACCTTTAATTTTACTTTTCTCAAGCTTTACCAAGTGTGGTTTACTCTATTTTCGGTCCCCTTCAAGCTAGGGGTTTGCAGTATCAGTGGGTTGTAGTTTCCACTATGTGTTCCGGCAGCATGTGTCCTTTGCTGACCCGGTAGCAGCCCCTTTCCTCGGGGCTTGGCGCGTGAAGAATACCGCCAGGTGCATTAGGGCTGGAGCTCGAGCGCTCAGCCACCTGTGCTAAGCTCCTCCTCCGGAACACCTCTTAGAGCCAAGAGCATACCATTTTAAACAACTTTCTAATATACTTCTCAAGAGCATGCCATTTTAAACAACTTTCTAATTTACTTCTATTACCTAATTTGCTTCATTCTCTTGATAACCTTTGCTGAAAAGCATATCTAGATAGACTCAGAAGCTGCTGATTGGTGGCTGCACATAGATGCCTCGTGTGATTGGCTCAAAATGTTGGGCTTAATGTCCCTTTAAATACTTGGAGAGGAAGGCAGGCATAATGGAGGACGTGTGATATGTGAGCTCCGGGTGCAGTGAATAAGAAAAGTGGAGAAAAGGTTATCATAAGCTCCCAGAGGGTCACTAAAACACCACCGGAGTGTTTATACATCAATCCTCTGTGTTTTATGACCACTCAGTTTGCTCAGTGTAAAAGCTGACATGCAGTCTTTGACGTCTTGCAAGCTGAGGAGTAAAAAGAGCCAAAATGCCGGTCTCCTAAAAATCAGATAAGATGGACAGAAAACGGAGGATAAAACTGCAAGGAAGCTGCCACATCAAAGGGTAAGGAGTTCAGAGGGGAATATGGCAAGCAATTAATCTACAGGGTGATTGAGGAAGAAAGACAATTTTAAGACGCCATAGCAGGGAATCAGCCATGTGGGAGGCAACATGTTAATAAAGTGATTATAAGCAGCAAGAGAGACTTGAGTAGCAACATGCCTACTATTTAATAAAGACTTTTAATCCTACATGATGTTAATGAATCGGGCTGCAGAGGAAATGTGAAAGCTGGATCACAAAATAACACATAAAAAGAATTAGCATTGTATGGTGATATAACACAGATTGTACCTATCTATAGTACACAGCATATCACCAAAACTACTCAGAAACTTTGGATGGAAGGAAAATAACATTGACACAGAACATTCACCCTATATAAATCACTCCCTGCAATTTATTTTTCTCCTGTAAACCACTCCGGTTTAGTGCTATTAAAACGCTAGTGCTGCAGCAGACTTTCTCCCACTTCAGGACATAAACAGAGGTCTTGCTATCCTTTGTTCAACAGCTAGATTATTTCAAGTGTTCCTCCATTTTATTATATGAGCTATATCATGTCAGTCAGAAGACAAAGTAAACTAAATGCTACAAATAAACCTGCAGCAGCCAATATATTTTTTAAACCTCAGAAAGGAGAAAAGGCTCATGATAAAGAAATTGTTGTAACTGGGGAAGAAATGGAAGAAGTTACAGAACCAACATCCCCAGAGGGTAATAATACACCCATTACCAGAAGTGACATAAGGAACCTTGTCTCCAAACAAGACATATCCACAATATTTGACAAAATGTGGGAAAAGCTGGACACCCTCCAGAACACTGTTACAAACAGTCTCACTGAAATCAAATGGGATATCTCGGAACTGGGATCCAGGTTAGAATCCTTGGAAGAAAAAGAAGAAACACTGGAAGAAGACATTACAACCATAACTCAGCAAATGGCTGATCAACAACAGGAATTGGCAGACATTAACGACAAACTGGAAGACCTGGAAAATAGGAGCAGGAGGTGTAATATACGTCTAAAGGGTATCCCTGAAACTATAGTTACAACAGAATTAAGCAATTATCTTCTACAACTATTCCAGGCTATCACAAGCTCTGCTGAGGATGGAAAATTCCAAATGGAAAGGGCACATAGAGCTCTAAGAGCAAAACCAAAGGACACAGAACCACCAAGGGACGTCATGATTAAACTATTACGCTTCCAAGAAAAAGAAGAAATCATGACTGCAGCTAGAAAAAATCCAACCTTTAAATTTCAGGGCTCAGTCATACAATTTTACCAGGACCTTTGTATCAAAACACTGCAGAAGCTTTCTGCTCTCCGTCCGCTGACACAACTACTGCGAAAAAATCAGATATTATACAGATGGGGATTCCCTTTCGCACTTCACATACACCATGAGGGCAGAACAATCACTATCAAAGAGAAACAAGACATACCAGGTCTCTGCCAACTGCTTAAGATGGATTGTCCAGAGATTCCAGATAACTCTCAACACAATACCAAAAGACCCACACAGCCATTAAGAGGAACAGCTCAAAATGAACGTTGGACAAAGGTCTCTAAAAGGAAACAAAGGCCCTGAAGGATTAAAGAGACTGAGAGAACTGACTGATGTTCTTTAACAAGTATAATCTTTCTTTGCCTTACTCCGTGTTGAGGAGTTATTGTCACGGCTCATGTTGTGGTTAAAGACTTGAATATCAATCTCCTAGTAGTAAATAATGGCACGAGTATAAAGTATATTTATTTATGTCCGTAAAAAGAACATTAAGTAAATTATAAAGAACTGGAGATTGATAAGATATGACTAAATGGCACCATCCATGCCATTAGTTATTAGTATATGCTCCCTCTAGGAATAAAAGATCCACTTTCTCTTGTTAAGTGTATTCAGTCCACGGATCATCCATTACTTATGGGATATATTCCCTTCCCAACAGGAAGTTGCAAGAGGATCACCCAAAGCAGAGCTGCTATATAGCTCCTCCCCTCACATGTCATATCCAGTCATTCTCTTGCAACTAACATAGTAGGAAGGTGAACGTGGAAAAGAGTTCTCTATTACCACTCACAAGAGTTCCCTTTCTGGGGACTCTTATAGATTCTATAGAGATGAAGATTTACCTGACGGAGTCCAGGTTATCAAAGCTTCTGAATGCTTGCCGTGTCCTTCATTCCATTCCACGCCCGTCAGTAGCTCAGTGCATGGAAGTAATCGGCTTAATGGTAGCGGCAATGGACATAGTACCATTTGCGCGCCTGCATCTCAGACCTCTGCAATTATGCATGCTAAGTCAGTGGAATGGGGATTACTCAGATTTGTCCCCTCTACTAAATCTGGATCAAGAGACCAGAGATTCTCTTCTCTGGTGGCTTTCTCGGGTCCATCTGTCCAAGGGGATGACCTTTCACAGGCCAGATTGGACAATTGTAACAACAGATGCCAGCCTTCTAGATTGGGGCGCAGTCTGGAACTCCCTGAAGGCTCAGGGATTATGGACTCAGGAGGAGAAACTCCTCCCAATAAATATTCTGGAGTTGAGAGCAATATTCATTGCTCTTCTAGCTTGGCCTCAGTTAGCAACACTGAGGTTCATCAGATTTCAGTCGGACAACATCACGACTGTGGCCTACATCAACCATCAAGGGGGAACCAGGAGTTCCCTAGCGATGTTGGAGGTCTCAAAGATAATTCGCTGGGCAGAGTCTCACTCTTGCCACCTGTCAGCGATCTACATCCCAGGCGTGGAGAACTGGGAGGCGGACTTTCTAAGTCGCCAGACTTTTCATCCGGGGGAGTGGGAACTTCATCCGGAGGTCTTCGCTCAACTGATTCATCGTTGGGGCAAACCAGAACTGGATCTCATGGCGTCTCGCCAGAACGCCAAGCTTCCTTGTTATGGGTCCAGGGACCCGGGAGCGGCGCTGATAGATGCTCTGGCAGCCCCTTGGGTTTTCAAAATGGCTTATGTGTTTCCACCATTTCCGCTGCTACCTCGACTGATTGCCAAGATCAAACAGGAGAGAGCATCAGTGATTCTGATAGCGCCTGCGTGGCCACGCAGGACCTGGTATGCAGACCTAGTGGACATGTCGTCCTGTCCACCATGGTCTCTGCCTCTGAGGCAGGACCTTCTAATACAAGGTCCTTTCAACCATCCAAATCTAATTTCTCTGAGGCTGACTGCATGAAGATTGAACGCTTGATCCTATCAAAGCGTGGCTTCTCTGAGTCAGTTATTGATACTTTAATACAGGCACGGAAGCCTGTTACCAGAAAAATTTACCATAAGATATGGCGTAAATATTTATATTGGTGCGAATCCAAGAGTTACTCATGGAGTAAGGTTAGGATTCCTAGGATATTGTCCTTTCTACAAGAGGGTTTAGAAAAGGGCTTATCTGCTAGTTCGTTAAAGGGACAGATTTCTGCTCTGTCTATTCTCTTACACAAACATCTGGTAGAAGTTCCAGACGTCCAGGCTTTTTGTCAGGCTTTGGCTAGGATTAAGCCTGCGTTTAAGACTGTTGCTCCTCCGTGGAGCTTAAACTTGGTTCTTAAAGTTCTTCAAGGGGTTCCATTTGAACCCCTTCATTCCATTGATATTAAGCTTTTATCTTGGAAAGTTCTGTTTTTGATGGCTATTTCCTCGGCTCGAAGAGTCTCTGAATTATCTGCCTTACATTGTGATTCTCCTTATCTGATTTTCCATTCAGACAAGGTAGTTCTGCGTACTAAACCTGATTGTTGTTCCATCATTATGTCCTAATCCTTCTTCAAAGAAGGAACGATTTTTGCATAATCTGGACGTAGTCCGTGCCCTGAAGTTCTATTTACAGGCAACTAAAGATTTTCGTCAAACTTCTTCCCTGTTTGTCGTGTACTCTGGACAGAGGAGAGGTCAAAAAGCTTCGGCAACCTCTCTCTCCTTTTGGCTTCGCAGCATAATACGTTTAGCCTATGAGACTGCTGGACAGCAGCCCTCTGAAAGAATTACAGCTCATTCCACTAGAGCTGTGGCTTCCACCTGGGCCTTTAAGAATGAGGCCTCTGTTGAACAGATTTGCAAGGCTGCAACTTGGTCTTCGCTTCACACTTTTTCAAAATTTTACAAATTTGACACTTTTGCTTCTTCGGAGGCTGTTTTTGGGAGAAAGGTTCTACAGGCAGTGGTTCCTTCCGTTTAAGTTCCTGCCTTGTCCCTCCCATCATCCGTGTACTTTAGCTTTGGTATTGGTATCCCATAAGTAATGGATGATCCGTGTACTGAATACACTTAACAAGAGAAAACATAATTTATGCTTACCTGATAAATTTATTTCTCTTGTAGTGTATTCAGTCCACGGCCCGCCCTGTCTTTTTTAAGGCAGATCTAAATTTTAATTAAAACTCCAGTCACCACTGCTCCCTATGGTTTCTCCTTTCTTGTCTTGTTTCGGTCGAATGACTGGATATGACATGTGAGGAGAGGAGCTATATAGCAGCTCTGCTTTGGGTGATCCTCTTGCAACTTCCTGTTGGGAAGGGAATATATCCCATAAGTAATGGATGATCCGTGGACTGAATACACTACAAGAGAAATAAATTTATCAGGTAAGCATAAATTATGTTTTTTCAATTCATTATTATATAAGATACATTATGTAATATTTAGCTGCACACCCACTTAGATAGATTTGATGTTGCAGACAAACAAGAATAACTTGAAGGATTACAGATTGTTTAATAGTTTGTTGTTGTTTAATGTTGAGCTATGTTTTTTATGTTTTTGTTGTTTTTTTGTTTCAAGTATCGTCGAGCAGTGGTCAGGAAAGTTTCTCCATAACAGGATAGACACTAAGAGAGCAGTTGTTAGTCAGAAAATGGAGGCATTGATGTTCAGGTATGAGGAGGGGAGAGGGAAAATGCACAATTATGGATTCTAGATGGAAGATAATCTCCCATAATGTAAGAGGTTTGTTAAAAGGAAAACTGCACTTACCCAATATAACAATATGAAGGCTAAAATCATTTTCCTACAGGAGACACATTTTACACACCATCAAATCCCTAAATATTGGGACAAACAATACTCGCAACACTTTCACTTTACAACCGATAAAAAGAAAAGAGGAGTATCAATACTTATTCATAATTCCATTCAATTTATAAAAGAAGAGGTGATAAGGAAGGCAGATATCTCATAGTGAGGGGGACTGTGCAAGACAAACAAGTCACACTCTGTAACATATATGCACCTAATGAGCAACAACAAACATTTTTTGATAATCTTTCGCATTTACTGACCCAATGGTCTCAAACCTTGATAATATTGGCTGGGGATTTTAATGTAAACTTAAAGATTTTAAGGGATACTAATACATCTAAACTTACAAATAAACAATTAAGACTTAACTCTATTACCAAATCCATTAGGGGATCTTTAGAGAATCATAATATATATGACACTTGGACAACATTATATGGACAAACAAATGACCACACATACTACTCACCTGCACATAAAACTATATACCAAACTCGACTATATATTTATTAGCCAAATTCTATTACCAAACCTAATCTCTTCATCCATTCACGCCTCAGTATGGTCAGACCATTCCATAATACAGATACAACTAAAAGGTCTTATTAATGTAGAAAGACAAAGATCCTGGACATACGACCCTACAATACTAAAGCAACCAGGTATACAAACTAAAATATTAAAGAGTCTGGAAGAGTACTGGAAATTAAACGTAGACCCTGCAATCAACCCAGTAACCATATGGGCTGCACATAAGCCATATATTAGAGGGTTACTTATAAAGGAAAAAGCTTTATATATAAAACAGAGTAGGGTTGTGGTAGCTACCTTGCAACAAGAGATTGATCTCTTGGAAAAGGCACATCAAAATACACTATCCCAACTATCACTAGACACATTGACAAATAAAAGAAAAGAACTGGCTAAAATTTTATCTGATAATTCAGTGAGGTCCATTAATAAATTAAAAACTTACTATTTCCTATATGCAAACAAGCCAGATAGATACCTGGCCCATAAGCTAAGAGAGAGAACAAAATCTTTCACAATAGCACAAATTCAAAAACCAGATGGTACTATGACATCTCATCCGCAAGAAATTACAGAATGTTTTGCCAAATACTATGAATCTCTGTATGATGGGAAGAAGGTGGGTCAATCCCCTCAGATAGAGACCCTAAGAAATAAACTACTAATGTTAGCGAATCTGCCAAAATTAGACAAAGCGGACGCAGAGGCACTGGATGCAGAGATTTCTGCTACTGAGGTGTGTGCAGCTATTAAAGATCTTAAAATAGGAAAGGCAGCAGGTCCCGATGGATTTTCAGGAGACTACTACAAGCTATTTAGAACTAATTTGACTTCCCACCTACATAAATTTTGTAAAGATGTCATGTCAGGCACGCCGGTTCCCTCTGAACTTTTACAGGCCAAGATAGTAGTAATCCCTAAGCCAGGGAAAACCCCCAAAATAGTACAAAATTATAGGCCAATTTCCTTAATTAACCAAGATCTCAATATTCTCACCAAAATCCTAGCAAACAGGCTTAAACAATACTTACCTTCATTGATCCACCCTGATCAGGTAGGGTTTATTAAAGATAGGGAGGCCCCTGATAATGTAAGACGCATAGTGACGCTGATAGAATATCTGAAGGGAACAGAAAAGCCTTCTCTGCTCCTTTCTCTGGATGCGGAGAAGGCGTTTGACAGAGTAGATTGGCAATATATGATGGCAGTTCTCGAATATATGGGATTCGGTAGTAAATTTAGGGGGGCAATCAAAAATATATACACAAATCCAGTAGCAACAATAAGGGCAGCGGGATATCAGTCTCGACCTATCAATATATTGAATGGAACTCGTCAGGGATGTCTATTATCTCCACTTTTATTTGCGTTGTGCATAGAACCTTTGGCGTCTTGTATTCGTAACTCTAAGGATATCCATGGGGTTAAATTAAATAAAGGGGAACAAACACTAACTTTATTTGCAGACGATATCTTGCTTACAATTACAAAACCAATGCTTTCCCTCCCTAATTTGTACCAATTATTAGAAGATTTTTCCAAAGTTTCGGGTTACAAAATAAATTCGGATAAATGTGAAGCACTCCCTCTATCATTACCAACACACACACAAAAGTTGATAGAAGCGAACTTTGATTTTAAATGGGTTAATCATTCCCTAAAATATCTAGGAATACAAATCACAGACACCATAGAAACATTGTATAAAGCAAACTACATCCCAATTTACAAAACTATAAGAAGAGATATATTGAAATGGAAGAAAGGGAACTTTTCTTGGTATGGCAGATTATCGGCCATTAAAATGAATGTCCTTCCAAGACTGTTATATCTATTTAGAGCTTTACCTATTAAAATCCCAATAAAAGAGCTTGAAGAACTACAATCTGAAATTATTAAATTTATAAGAGGACATAAAACAGCTAGAATAGCTGCTCATATTTTAAAACAACACAAGCTATTGGGAGGTGTAGGAGTCCCTAATCTTAGAGATTATTATCATGCTGCCAGACTGGCACAAAATGCTCTTTTATGTAAAGATTGCCAGGGGATGACATGGCCATGTATTGAAGCAGATATTGGAAGACTAAGCACTCCGGGAGATATATTATGGAAACCCTCAGATCCAAAAGACCAGAGGATAATTAAACTAAAAATTACAGAAGATTCTAAGCTTATGTGGAGGTCACTAACACATACAATGAAATTACTCTCGCCACACACTGTTATAATACCTCTAAGTACACTACTCCCAAAAGAATTTCAAAAACAAATAGATAAGTGGGGAAATAAAGGCCTCTATAGGGTAGCTGATTTCCTAGACAATGGGAAGTTGTTGACATTTACACAATTAAGAGATAAAATACACCCAAATACATTGCACTGGTTTTTATATCTCCAAATTTCCCATGCTATAAATACATATAGACTAGGCAGCATCCCAGCCTGCCCAAAAACTGCTCTGGAACAAATGATAATGACACCCGGTAGAAATAAAAAAATGATTACACGCTTATACTTAGCCATTCAAGAAGCAAATAGTTCAGCAAAGTTGGTAATTTATGACAAATGGGAACAAGATTTAGCTATAAGCTATGATAGAGAATATTGGAGCCAGATTTTCTCCTCAATGAGGAGAAGCTTAATAGGGGCAGACCTTATCGAAAACTCAATAAAAACCTCATATAGATGGTACCTTACACCACTGAAATGCTCACATTACACCACACAGGGTAGTAGATTATGTTATCGGGGATGTATAGGGATAGGGACCTATTTTCACATGTGGTGGGAGTGTCCAAAGATACAACCTACATGGGACAAGCTTTCTCAAATATTTAAGGTGATTCTAGACGACTCCTTTACATTATCAGCCTCACAGGCCTTACTACATATCCCCCAGGAGTCGCTGAACTCAATTACTAATAGATGGGTTAATATTATATGTACAGCAACCAGAATATGTATAGCTAGAAAATGGAAAGTGGGGGCTCCAGAATGGGGTGAGGTAATGATCAAAATTGAAGATGTTTATAATATGCTAGAATCAGCTGCATGGATACAAGGGACATCTGAGAGATTCCAAAACATGTGGATACACTGGATTTTAAATAAACAGAAATATGTAGGTACATACAGGTCAACACTAAGTAACCAATAAGGCTTTTTTTAGGGCAATTAAATTGGAGAGAATAGGAACTTTCTTAAATATAGATATAGCGGTCTAAAGAAATCTACAACATTGTCATTGCTCGACGGGAAAAGTTTAAAGTTAAAGGTTTTTCTTTGTATACAGTTATGAAGTTTAGGTTTAGGGAAATGGGATAATAGGGAGGAGGGAGTGGAGAGGGAGTTAGGGAAGGCAGAGGGGAAGGGGGGAGAAAAATTGATGAAAATGATATAAACAGGGTACTGAAAACTTTAATTGTTTTAAGAATACTAGGACATTGTAATCCAGCACACTGTTTTATTATGTTGTATTTGATGTGATCCATGACAATAAAAATTATTTCAACTAAATACTTGGAGAGCACATGTGAATAATAGCACATGTTATTCTAGGGCAGCAATAAAGGGTTTGTTTTTTTTTTTTTTTTGTAGTTTGCATAACTGTAGAAGTTTCCAATACATTTACATGCACAGTAGCCTAAGATTTTAGCATTATTAATCCTTAAAGGGACAGTAAAGTCAAAATTAAACTTTTATGATTCCGAAAGAACGTGTGATTTTAAACAACTTAACGATTTACTTCTATTATAACATTGTGTTTGTTCTTTTGATATCCTTTGTTGAAAGACATACCTAGGTAGTCTCAGGAACAGTAATGCACCACTGGGAGCTAGTTGCTCATTAGTAGCTTAACATATGCCTCTTGTCATTGGCTCATCCAATGTACTCAGCTAGCCCCCAGTAGGGCATTGCTGTTCTATCAACAAAGGATATCAAGAGAATGAAGCAAATTTGATAAAAGAAGTAAATTAGAAAGTTGTTTAATATTGTATGTTCTAACTCATTGTTTCTCAACCATGGTCCTCAAGTACCCCCAACAGGCCAGGTTTTTATTATAGTTGAACCAGTGCAAAGTTGAAGTAATCAGCTTATGGGTGAGAGCAGGTTAGTAACCATTGTGTTACTAATCAGCTGATTACTTCACATGTGCACTGGTTCAGCTGTAATTAAAACCTGGCCTGTTGGGGGTACTTGAGGACTGCGGTTGAAAAACACTGCTCTATCTGAATCATAAAAGAAAATATTTGGGTTTCATGTCCCTTTTAAAGTAGTAATATACTTGTGTTAGCAAAAAATATTCTAGTTAAATCCACCATTGTATCACTGTTTATTGTGCCAGTCAGGCATCACAGACTCTGAACAGGAGTAGAGTTTGATGGTACATGGAGTATACACTTTATATAGACACACATACCAGTGAAAGAGTGCTAGCTTTTACTAGAATCTGTTTGTAACGTGGAGATAGGAATCGAAATGAAAATGTTACTTACAATTACAATCTAAACTCCAGAAAGAAGTCAATTTAAGTCCTGTAATTTTATGATTTTGCTAGATCCAAATAACATGGGATTGAACTTTCACCTCTAATAGAGCCTTAAAGGGATAGTAAACTCCAAAATTTTCTTTTCTGGTTTGGATAGAACGTACAATTTTAAACAACTTTCCAATTTACTTCTATTATCAAACTTGTTTCATTCTCTTGTTATCCTTTGCTGAAGGAACAGCATTGCACTACTAGCAGCTAGCTGAACACATCTATTTAGCCAATCACAAAAGACGAATGTGTGCAGGCACCAATTAGCAGCAGCTCCCACTAGTGTATATGTGTGTATTCATTTTTAACAAGGGATAATAAGGGAACGAAGCACATTTGAAAATAGAAGTGAATTTAAAAGTGTCTTAAAATTACATTCTCTGTCTGAATCATGCAGGTTTAAGTTTTACTTTCCCATCTCTTTAAGGATATAAATGTAAGACTATTTATGGGCTACACTCTCTGAGGGTCTGCGATGCAAACTTTTACTGGATGTCTGCATAACTTTCCATGGGAGTTCCATGAATAAAAATGTTTTATAGTAGGCTGTGAATTTAATACTTTGTGGGTGTTTCTTGTAATACATGCTCAGTTCATTTTACAGCAGTACTGGAGTGGTCAATAGTATTCAATTATATTCAGTTCATTTATCCATGTAATACGCATTCCCAAAAAGGCTTGATTAAAAACACCTAGCAGAAAATGGGTTCAATTTCAAGCGCATTACATTTCCTCTTTTCTGTGTTTTGGTAAAATTACAGTGCCTAACACAATCATCTATAGTCAGGACTCAAAACATTAAAGATGTTGCCTTATCTCGGTGTATGCAGTGTCTGTATCTGTAATGACTAAAATGATCTACTCTTGTGCTAATATGTATAGGCTTGTAGCCTACACTAGTTGAACAAAAAACTCAACCCCTAAGGTACAGTTTTTTGTTTTTATTTTAGGATAATTTGCTATCTTAAAAAAAATAATTAAAAAAATATATATATTTTTTGGGGTGGTTACTTTTATAAAAATGTAGGTTAAAATGACCATGTTTTATTTGCTAGTAAAGTATTAAATTCATTTCAGCTAATTTATTTCTTTATTTTAAGGGCACACTGGAAGCAATGGACAAGTTGCTGGCTATATTCCATCCTACTTTAAGAAGGAAATGGGCCCTATTGCACCGAATATGCATTTAGCACCTCTTACAGATCCAATTCCTAGTAAGTTTATTACATAATACTCTTACTTTAAATTACTTATTGATGTGTTGTCTGTCATTGAGTATGTAATGTATATCAAAAACACACTTTTGCCATAAAACAAAGGTATGAATCAGGGTCAGCACTCAGCAACCCTTTTCTGTTAAGGGATAAATATTTTAGGCTTTCTTAGACGCCGAAAAGGCCTTTGATAGGGTACGGTGGGAGTACCTATGGGAAGTCCTCAAAGTGTTTAACTTTCCTCCCCAAATCGTTGTAGCCATCAAGGCCCTCTACACATCACCCCATGCTCGTATCAGGGGCCCAGGTTTCTGCTCACCGGTAATAAACATCTCTAATGGCACCAGACAGGGGTGTCCCCTGTCCCCTTTAATTTTCTCCTTAGTGATGGAGCCCTTTGCTCAAGCAATACGTCTATCAGAAGGTATTACTGGTGTTACATACCCGTCACGTGAAGAAAAGATTGCCCTCTTTGCGGATGACGTGACTCTTTTTTTGACTAACCCGGAGTCTTCGATCTCGAGGGTCTTTGACCTAATTGATAAATTTGGCCGATATAGCTATTACAAGTCTAATGTAGCTAAGACTGAAGCATACGCCATGAATATTCCCACAGAACGACTAAATGCACTGCGGGACATCCAGTGGTCTACAAATTACCTAACTCACTTAGGTGTAATGCTCAGTGACAACACAGACACCATGATCAAACTCAACTTTGATAAGTTGACGGCCGAAATTAAATCCTTGGCGATATCATGGGACCATCGTGAGATTTCATGGCTAGGCCGTGTCGCCACGCTTAAGATGTCACTCCTCCCGAAGGCCTTATACATATTTCGCTGCCTCCCCTTTAATGTGCCTCATCGGATTCTTCAACAGATCCATAGAGTCTTCCTCAGATATGTGTGGGGACGCGGGATTCCTCGAATAGCATATAAAATCCTCCAGAGACCCTTTTCCAAGGGGGGTGTTGCGTTTCCAAACATATATCTCTATTATGAAGCAACAAGACTTACACATATTACCGCATGGGGAGTAGAGACGGATAGACCAGGCTGGTATTACTTGGAACAACTAGCTTTGCCGGTAGATCTAGACCTTCGGGATGCCATCTGGGTTCCCAAGCACGTGAACCTCTTGGCTAAGATCCATAATCCTATTGTCAGTCAATCTTTACGTATCTGGTATGAACTTTGCCACAGACAGGGTGTTTCACCCTACCCTTCTCCTATTCAGAGCTTGAGGGGTTTACTCTGGAACTCACCGGAGATTAATTTTGATTTCTGGAAAAGTAAAGACATCACAAAGGTTTCTGATCTGTATCACTCGGGTACCCTTACGACGGCTTCACAACTAGCGGAGCCCGGGGGGGACAACCCCCTATGGTTCCGCTTCGAGAGCTTCAGAGTGCTCGGTGTGGTCAAGGCTAGGGGATTCCCCACGACTGCTCTCAGAGGAAAGACAGGATGGGAGTCTAGGTGGTGTACGGGAGCGCTGAGATCCCGTCCCATCTCGTTTCACTATACCACACTTCTAAACGACTGTACACCAGGGGTGCCATGGCAGATACGCGCTTGGTGTCGTGAGCTCGACATCTCTATTCCTGAAGAAGACCTACCTTGCCTATGCAATTACTCTCACTAAAAAGACGCTTCACTGCGTCACAGTCTTTGAGACATATATGAAAGGAGTGTTGAAGTGGTATAGAGTCCCAACTCGACTGGCAGCGATGTTCCCGTCCTCTACCAGAGAGTGCTGGAGACAGTGCAATGGCGAGGGCTCTGACATCCATGTCTGGTGGAGCTGTCCGAAGATCACCTCCCTATGAAATGAGGTTGAATTATTGCTCAGCTCCATGAATCTCGATGTCCACCTGACGCCTGGGATGGCCTTGCTCCATATTCTTCCGAGGTCTTTCTCCTTGAATACCAAGAAGTTCCTAATTTACGTCCTGGCAGCGACTAAACTGTGCATAGCTCGGGCTTGGAAACAAACAGAGCCTCCAAATCTAAATGAGATCTGTGATGTGATAAATCATTTCGCTACGATGGAGAGATATGTCGCCGGCGAAAATGGTACCTTGGACTCTTACTGGGAGACATGGTCTGACTGGTTCGAACTCCGATGAGTGAGTCCCTTCAGTAGCGCGATCTACCCCTGAAATAGGAGGAGAGAGTTCATACTCTCTCCTCCTCTACTCCGTTCCCTTTCATTCTTCCCCTCCCCCCCCCCCTTTTTTTTCCCTCTATCTCTCTCTCTTCCTCTACCTCCCTCTTTCTTCTTTGTATCTCTTCCTTTATTCCCTATCTGAGGGAGATGTGTATAATCCCTATTTATTCAGTTGTCTGACAAATTTGTACGTGGGCTCGGTTGGCTCACTTTCTATTCACCCCTCTTCTAGGGCCAAATAATGCCCGATACCTATCTTTTTTTTTTCTTTGTTTCAATATTGACTACTATGAGACTGCACATTTATGACACACCTACTTTACTATTTCTGATTATTCCAATATATGCAATGTATACTTTTGTAAACCAAACATACTATGTTATCTGTTATGTTCTGATGTAATGCTACTCTAATATTACTGTACAGTGCATTTCTATTCAATAAAGAAAAAAAATATTTATAAAATAAAAAAAAAATATATTTTAGGCTTTGCAGGCCAAGAGGCATAATCGAGAATATTATGTAAGTACTTCTATAGCAAGTGCAAATAAACATAATTTATGTAAGAACTTACCTGATAAATTGATTTCTTTCATATTGGCAAGAGTCCATGAGCTAGTGACGTATGGGATATACAATCCTAACATGGGGGGCAAAGTTTCCCAAACCTCAAAATGCTTATAAATACACCCCTCACCACACCCACAATTCAGTTTAACGAATAGCCAAGTAGTGGGGTAATAAAGAAAGGAGTAAAAAGCATCAACAAAGGAATTTGGAAATAATTGTGTTTTATACAAAAAATCATAACCACCATAAAAAGGGTGGGTCTCATGGACTCTTGCCAATATGAAAGAAATTAATTTATCAGGTAAGTTCTTACATAAATTATGTTTTCTTTCATGTAATTGTCAAGAGTCCATGAGCTAGTGACATATGGGATAGTAATACCCAAGATGTGGAACTCCACAGAAGAGTCACTAGAGAGGGAGGGATAAAATACCAGCCATTTTCCGCTGAAAAATAAATCCACAACCCAAAATATAAGTTTATTCTCATAATGAAAAAAAAAACCTCAAACATAAGCAGAGGAATCAAACTGAAACAGCTGCCTGAAAAACTTTTCTACCAAAAACTGCTTCAGAAGAAGCAAATACATAAAAACGGTAGAATTTAGTAAATGTATGCAAAGAAGACCAAGTTGCTGCTTTGCAAATCTGATCAACTGAGGCTTCATGCTTAAAAGCGTGGAGACTGATCTAGTAGAATCATCTATAATTCTCTGAGGCGGGGCCTGACCCGACTCCAAATAAGCCTGATGAATCAAAAGCTTTAACCAAGATGCCAAGGAAATGGCAGAAGCCTTCTGACCTTTCCTAGAACCAGAAAAGATAACAAATAGACTAGAAGTCTTCCTAAAATCTTTAGTAGCTTTAACTTATTTCAAAGCTCTTACCACATCAAAAGAATGTAAGGATCTCTCCAAAGAATTCTTAGGATTAGGACACAACGAAGGGACAACAATTTCTCTATTAATGTTGTTAGAATTCACAACCTTAGGTAGAAATTTAAATAAAGTCTGCAAAACTGCCTTATCCTGATGGAAAATCAGAAAAGGAGATTCACAAGAAAGAGCAGATAATTCAGAAACTCTTCTAACAGAAGAGATGGCCGAAAGAAACCACACTTTCCAAGAAAGTAGTTTAATGCCCAAAGAATGCATAGGCTCAAACGGAGGAGCCTGTAAAGCCTTCAAAACCAAATTAAGAGGGGGCGGAGCTAGCCGCCATTGAGAGCAGAAGCAAAGAGAAAGAGCTCTCTCAAAAAGTGCCTAAAAACACCTTATAAAAGGCAAAAAACCTCAGCAAACAGGAGGTGAATCGGTGGCAACATCACCTGGAAGCAAATTGGTTGTTCCGGTGCTAAATATTTAAAAGAAAAAGCGCATCCTAATTCCCTGGAACTGCAGGACGGGTACAGCCTCAGGAAAGGTCCCGGCTTCGGCCTACTCCGCAATTCAAAGTGGGCCTGAATACAATAAAGCCCCAGAATTACATCCAGCATCTTCCGGTACACAGTATCCAGCAAGGGGGTAAGCAAATAAGGGCATTAGTCAGTAGGAACCATAAGTGACCCACACTGACTGTTTAAAATCCCTATTTAAGCAGTGCTTCACTTGATTGCAAATCTGGGCAGCTGGCAGCAGGTCACAAGCACTCTGATAGTTGTATAATACCTGATCTCCCTACAGATGTATAAGAAGATATAGCAATACATGATAGAGGGGAACAATTAGCAAACAGAAAAAATAATACACATGCATAACTTTATTCAGGTCCATCCAAAGCAAAGATCTAGAGAGGCGGGAAAAACGCCATATTTAATTTTTCTAAACACAGAGACCTGCAACTAGACTGAAGAAACCATTTATAACTGCTAGGCATCTGTTAGAAAAGAAATAAGTGTTTTACTTCTGCCTTGCTGTCTGCTACTTCAGAACTCTGCTGCCTTACTGACTCATACCCCTCCATTTGTATCGCCTTAAATGGTGTTTGCTCTCTGATGTCTTTTGCTGGGAGGGGGTATGGAGACGTCTTGTACTGTAATGTCTTGTCTCTGGTGGCCTCCAACCTATGCATGAGAGAGAGCTATACCTTTTAGTAGTCCAGATCTAGAAGTCAATATGTACACAAATGTAATTCCATAAATAGTTCTATCTCCCTGGCCTATTTCATTTCTTTATTGCTGGGAATTCTGAGGCTAGGCCCAACTATTGCAGCAACCCCATATACACCGTGAATGTTAAGAGACTCATCCTATTTGCACTCTAACAATGTCACACAGCCAAAGAAAGAAGTCTAAACAGGCGGGTACGCAGAAGAAATCAATGCTAGAGCATTATCGCTTTACCCCATCCATTCATCAAGGGGCCTCAGATGAAGACAATTCTGATTCCAATTCTATACCAGATAAAACTCTGAGGGCCTCTCTATCTCACAAAATGGCTAGCCTTGAAACTCACCCAGATCTAGTTGAAACCATTACTACACTATTGGCGAGCCATCATGACTCTTTGACAAAGAGATTTGACAAGTCTACTGCCGAATTGAAAAGAGATATTGCCTCCATAGGTGACAGGACGAAAACATTGGAGAGAAAACAAGAGGATCTTATTGTGGACCATTCTAACCTCCTAGCTTATACAGAATCTCTCGACATCCAAATGTCATATATGGAAAAGAAAATGGCGGACCTCGAAGACAGATCCCGTAGAAATAATGTTCGGATCAGGGGAGTCCCAGAAACGGTCCAGCCACAGGATATATAATCGTTTCTGAAAGAACTGTTTAGAGAATTGATACCTGAAGCCACAGACTGCGATCTTATGATGGATAGGGCTCACAGAATCGCGAGACCCAGAAATATAGCAATGGACAAACCTAGGGATGTGGTGGCTAGGCTTCATTATTTTGTCTTCAAGAATAAACTCCTCAGCACTTCCCTGAAGGGAAAGACCCTTTCTGAGAAATTCGAGAATATACAGATCTTCCCGGATCTTTCTACTCATACCCTCTATTTGAGGAGAACTTGCACCGATTATACTAGAATCCTTTGTAATAAAGGGATCAGATACCGATGGGGCTTCCCAGTTAAGCTGCTCATCACAAAAGATGGTCAACTTTACACAGCTTTGACGCCCCAGCAGGCCGCTCACTTCTTCAGAGATGGAAACTTCTGGAACCCTCTGCTGATGATCCGGCCACCACCTCCTCGGGGCTTCCAGCCCTGCGAATTAATGCTCCATTGTGGCAACCTCAACCCCAAAGTATACCCCAGCAAAGTAAAAGACCTGCTCTGAATAAACAGAAGCCTCCTTGATGCTCTGGGACATAAAAACTGATAGGTCCACATGTTGCATAGAGGGTCTTTAAAGCACCTTTCTACACATATCCTTTTCAGTAAAGAAGGGAGGAACAGAGGGGGGGGGGGGAGAGGGTTTCTTTTCGTTTTCTGTTCTTGTTTTTTCTTGATGATGTTGTCTCTCCACAGGATTTACTAACTGTCAAAGTTATGTTGTTTTACTGTTGATTAATGTTATTGATTTTCAGAGTTAGATATATCAGATGATGGAACTCATGATAGGTAGATGGAGGGGCCTAGGATGTTCCACTCTACTGAGGAACCGTGGATATTTAGTCTGGTTCAGGTGCTCCTGATCCCCCCCTTCCACACATGACCTTCTTAATTCTAGCACCACCGTGCTCTAGGTGGCAATCTTAACATATTACTTGTTATGTATTAAGTTCTATTGAAATGTATTGGGTTTAAATGTACTGCTACAGAATTCAACTGCTCAGGATTAGGTGATGGTTTTGTATACTGTTTGCATTATTATACATCCCTCCTTTATTTTACCCACAAACACCTAATACAGGCCCCTATTTGTAGTAATAGAGTTTATCCGTTTAGAACTATCATACTTTTTAGTAGTGTCCCGCTCCCAGTTTTTAACCAAAACACCCACTCTCTTAACCTATAGTCTTACAATCAGCAATTACCCCCTGTTTCTTTCCAGGGGGACTGCCCCAAACTCTTAAACAATCCCCTGTAATTTGTAATAAGAGACCCCCATTCTCTAAACCCATGGTCCCATTCACCGAGGATCACTCTCCTTTTAAGACCGAGAGAAAGAAATCCTCCCACAACCTTAACTACCCCCAAAATTTCTTCCTGGCCAGGGAGATACCCTATATACCATATGCTCCACTTATTAGAAACTAAGTACATTAAACTTTAAATTACCTACATGTAATAGATTAACTTTTAGACTACCTAGCACTAACAAGCATGTCCTATCCTTCAGGATATCCTATACCCCCTTCCCTCTCCCCCCCCCCACAGTGTAAGTACATGTATACTTACTATGGAGCCACGCTGAGCCCCTTGTTGAGGGTTCTCCAGTGTGACCTTGAACAGCGTTTATATGCGCTCATTGCAAGCATACTGAATCTATTCACGGTTGTTATGATAATTACCTCTATAACATCAGAGTTATATCTATTTGTAAGTACCTACCCTCCCCTCTCTCCCCTTTTCTTCTATCTTTTCTTCTACTTCTATCCCCTCTCTTTCTCAGACTCTCTTCTGCCTTGGTACCCTACCACTAAGACTTTGTCTTGGCCTCAAATCTACCTCTCGGAAAGAGACAAATTTGGAACTCCAGACCCATCTCAACACTACCTCTATGCCTCCAATCAGACTAGCCACCCTTAATGTTAAGGGTTTAAATTCCCCTACTAAGAGAAGCCTCCTATTAAGACACTTACAGAAATCCAACATTGACATTGCCTTTATTCAAGAGACTCACTGGACTGACTCACCACATCACACCCTAAAGTCACACTTACATATGTCTTGTATACACACCACAGATGTCTCTTAGAAGAGAGGAGTAGTGATTCTCCTGAGACGAAATATAGCTTATACTCCGAGTGTTATAGATTCAGAAGAGAGATTTATTATTATTGTATGTGAATTGGATAATGTAGTTTGTACCTTGGTGAATATTTACGCCCCAAATTAGAAACAAGGCCAATTCTTCCAGCGACTATTGGAAAGAGTTACAAAAGTAAGACGAGGGCCTCTTCTGTTGGCGGAAGATTTTAACATCACCTGGGACCCATTTTTAGACAAAATTCACCCCAAGAAACTCAAACCCGATAATAAAGTAGTGACAGAGTCTAAGAAGTTCCAGAATATCATGACACAATATAACCTATTTGACTCTTGGAGATGCTTAAACTCCTCTGATCGTGACTACACGTTCTTTTCCAGAGCCCACAACTCTTACTCTCGAATAGACACGATTTTCTGTGACTCTGTGGTCTCTTGACAATATTTCCCGAGCACGGATCATAGTGTGTCCATGGTCAGACCACGATATGGTCTCGGTTGACTTAACCTTCTCTCCAAGAGGAGGTGGGAGGGGTTCTTGGAGACTCTCAGACTATCTAAGAACCCATGGTCAACTCAGACAGCCAAAGACCTAACAGAATTTTTCTCACTCAATGACGCAGGACAGACTAAAGACGACATCTTATGGGCCTCTATGAAGGCATACATGAGAGGAACTTTCCTAAAAAGAGCAGCTCGGCTACGCCCAGAAAAGGGGGCAACCCTAGCACAGCTGTTTGGAGAATTAAGAACATTAGAGAGGGATAATAAAATAGGCCCTTCTAGTAAATTAGCCAAGCGTATTGGAGAGGTTTGGGCAGAAATAACAAATAAAGAGCTACAAAGGATACAGGAAAATATCCTCCAGTTTAAACAATTATTCTATTACCAAGGAAACCGAGCAGATCGGCTTCTCGCAAATAAACTCAAGTCATCCCGAATTCAAAAAATTAAAACAGAAAGTAGAGTGGTTTGCTCCCCAAAAGAGATAGGTTAGGCATTTAGAACCTACTATGGGAACTTATATAATATTGTGAAACAGGAAAACATAGACATAGCAGAACGCCCGACTATACAGGTAGCCCTCAGTTTACGCCGGGGTTAGGTTCCAGGAGGAATGGTTGTAAATCGAAACCATTGTACATTAAAACCCAGTTTATAATGTAAGTCAATGGGAAGTGAGGGAGTTAGGTTCCAGGCCCCTCTCAAAATTGTCATAAGTAACCTATAATACATTATTTTTAAAGGTTTGAAATGAAGACTTTAAATGCTAAACAGCATTATAAACCTAATAATATAGATTATATCACCAACAAACTAAGTTTAATGAACAAAAACATTTGCTAAACATCACCTAATAAAATAATTACACAACAGATTGCATCATCATCAAACTAAGTTTAATGAACAAAAACGTTTTTTTACTTGCATTTTTCTGCAAACAGTTCTCTGCATTGTTAGCATGTTAGATAATATTGGTTCTGCACCTATTCTATGCATTTCAATCTGCAGTGATTAATAGGCAGTTAGGCACCCTCATATCAAGCAGCTGGACAGGAAGATAATAGGGAAGTGGCTGCTAAATCTTGCTCGATAGGTCTTGACTGATCTGTGTACACAGATAAATTTCAGGCTGTTAAACTAGCTTAAGTTTGCTGAAACACAAGCGGACAGCTCCACCTACTGGCTATTTTAATTAGTGCACTGATTTTTAATGCATTTCAATAGCAGTTCCATGACTGAAAAAAAGGTTGTTATTCTGAAACGGCGCAAATTGAACCGGCGTAAACCGAGGGCCACCTGTAACTGAATTCCTAAAACACTAAATATGCCTAAATTGACAGAGGACCGAGTTGAGCAGCTATCCGAACCTATCAATCTACTTGAAATTAAGAGAGCAATTAAACAGTTAAAGCTCCATAAGACTCCTGGCCCGGACGTTTTTTCCCCTCTATTCTATAGGTCCTATAGTGACATTCTTTCACCTTACTTGCAGAGGCTCTTTACCCAAGCCTTCGTATCGGGCTCATTACTCTCTGAGTTCCTTGAAGCCAGTATTTTAACCATACCTAAGGAAGGGAAGGACCCTCAGCTATGTTCTAGCTATCGTCCCATTTCGCTCATAAACATAGATGTCAAACTGTTTGCTAAAATTTTGGCTAGTAAATTATCTAAACTGCTACCTACTATCATCCATAGAGACCAAGTTGGGTTTACCTTGTCTAGACAGTACTCTGTCAGCACTAGGAGACTTTTGAACATATTTACAGAGTCACAGAGAATGGGCCTCCCACTCCTGACCCTGTCTTTTGATGCTGAAAAAGCCTTTGACAGGGTCAGGTGGGATTATATGGATGATGTTCTGAAACAAATGGGTATCCCGAGAGCCTTTCAAGTGGCCGTTAGAGCCTTATATTCTGGCCCCACAGCCAGAGTGCGAGGGTTGGGCTTCTGTTCCGACCTCTTTTTTCACTTGGTAACAGAACCAGACAGGCGTGTCCCCTGTCCCCACTTCTATTCACCATAGCCATCGAGCCCTTAGCAGCCGCAATACTCCAACACCCAGATATTAAAGGCCTCTTTCTTCATGGTACCCTTCAGAAACTGAGCCTTTTTGCTGATGACCTCACAGCCTTTCTATCGGATCCCATTAGATCGCTACCCCCCCCCTCTTGGATCTATTTAGACTTTTTCGTACTCTTTCGTACTATAAACTAAATGTTGATAAAACTGAGGCCTATCCCCTAAATATACCTGAGACCCAAATTGTCAGCCTCCGGGAGCAATATTCCTTTAGATGGAATAGAAATGGCATTAAACATCTGGGGGTGTTCATCTCACATGACCCGAAAAAGGTAGTGGAGGAGAACTACTCGCACCAGATACAGAGAGATATCCTGGATGGGGAGAATCTCTGCCTTCAAGATGATGCTGCTCCCGAAGCTTACCTACCTCTTTAGATGCTTGCCCCTGGGAGTCCTGAAATCTCTCCTAGACCGATTTCAATCGGTCTTAAACACCTATGTCTGGGGCAATACCAAACCCTGTATAGCGCATACTGTTCTACAAGTACCAATAACAAAAGGTGGGCTAGGGTTGCCCAATTTAAAATCCTATTATGACGCTGCAATGTTGACGCATATCTCTAACTGGCAGGGCTCAGGGGAACGCCCCAGATGGTACGAGATAGAGCAAGCATCACTTCCTGCCAATGTTCTTTTACAAGACCTCCCATGGCTCCCCCAACACTGCTTAACTAAATTCTCGATCAGTAATTCAGTCTTACTCGATTGCCTAAAAGCATGGCACAAACTGAGACACTCTCCCCAGGTAGCTCCCCACCCTTCCCTAATTCATAGTATCAGGGGCCTGATCTTGGGCTTCCCTGAATCTAACCCCAAACTTTGTGAAACCTCGAGATTACGTATCCTCATAGACTTATATGATGGGGCCAGTTGGCTCACTACCAACGAAATGAATCTAAAATTCGACATCCCCCAAAAACTCACATTTGAATCAATGAGATTATGGTCCATTTTACACAGTTGGGGGTTTACCACCTCGACCCCTAGGGATATGACCTTATGGGAAACAAGAGGGAAGGCAGGCCTACAGGGACAGAGACCTATGACAATACTCTATAAATGCTTAATGGACTCTATAAAACTAAAAAAGACCCATAACATCCTAGCATGGGAAAGTGACCTTAGATTTGTTGGGGAACCGGAAAGCTGGGAGAGTGCCATTTTATTAACTAAAAAGACAATTCACTGTGTCACGCAGTTTGAACTCTATTACAAGCTCCTGACTAGATGGCACTGGGTTCCAACTAGACTACACAGGCTCTCACACACTCACTCAGACTTATGCTGGAGGAATTGTGGAAATAGAGGTGATGATAAACACATATGGTGGGAATGCCCCCGCATACAAAATCTGTGGAAAGAGGTACTAGATCTGTGTGACAAACTTGGCATCCCAACAGTACGAACCCCAGAGAGATGCTTACTCCACATAGACCTTCCCCGGGCACCAACGCCCAAAAACACCTATTCATATATCTCATGATGGCAACGAAACTCGCTTTGGCGAGACACTGGAAGCAGCAGGTTACCCCCCCCCCCATACACAAAGTGTTGGAAATTATCAATTAAATCAGAGGCATGGAGGAGGTAGTTTCTATTAATAGAGGCACCTTTGACTTGTACTCTCAGATATGGGAGCCCTGGAACTCACTATACGCAAAAACTAGAGGCTAGAATAGACTATGCTGCATCCCCTGTTGAGAGTACCCCAGAACTTTCCTCTCTCTTTCTCTTCAAGATTCTTTTCTTTTCCCCCTCCTATGAGCTGTTCCCTTCCCCTACTCCCCTCTCCCATACACACCTGATTTTGTATGTTTTGCTCTGATGAAATCGCAGACGTTTGATGATGGCTGTGACTAGATCAATGCTTGCTCATATGTAATAACCTTTGTTACTCAAAATGATGTGGTTTAAGCCCACAGTTCTGGGATGCAGTACCCATCCTATACTAATGTTTATGCTTATATACACGGTTTTCCTTATGTTTACTGCACTAAAAAAGAAAATAGGCACTTCTATAGATGGCCTCCAAGGTTCAGACACCTGATTTACTGTTACACTGACTTCTATGTAAAGTGAATGTTATTCCTAATTTGTCTGGACCTGCGGTCCTATCTGCATTCTGTAATCTGCCCATTGTAATATGTTTGTTGCCTTCAATAAAAAATGTATTTAAAAAAAAAAACAAAAAAAACAAATTAAGACTCCAAGGAGGAGAGATTGATTTAATGACAGGCTTGATACAGACCAAAGCCTGTACAAAACAGTGAATATCAGGAAGCTTAGCAATCTTTCTGTGAAATAAAACAGAAAGAGCAGGGATTTGTTCCTTCAAGGAACTTGCAGACAAACCCTTATCTAAACCATCCTGAAGAAATTGTAAAATTCTAAAAGAATGCCAGGAGAATTTATGAGAAGAACACCATGAAATATAAGTCTTCCGAACTCGATAATAAATCTTCCTAGAAACAGATTTACGAGCCTGTAACATAGTATTAATCACTGAGTCAGAGAAACCTCTATGACTAAGCACTAGGCGTTCAATTTCCATACCTTCAAATTTAATGATTTGAGATCCTGATGGAAAAACGGACCTTGAGACAAGGTCTGGCCTTAATGGAAGTGGTCAAGCTTGGCAACTGGACATCCAAACAAGATCCGCATACCAAAACCTGTGAGGTCATGCTGGAGCTACCAGCAACACAAACGATTGTTCCATGATGATCTTGGAACTCACTCTTGGAAGAAGAGCCAGAGGCGGGAAGATATAAGCAGGTTGGTAACACCAAGGAACTGCTAACGCATCCACCGCTTCCGCTTGAGGATCCCTGGACCTGGACAGGTACCTGGGTAGTTTCTTGTTTAGATAGGAAGCTATCAGATCTATTTCTGGAAGACCCCACATCTGAACAATCTGAGAAAACACATCTGAATGGAGCGACCACTCCCCCGGATGTAAAGTCTGACGGCTGAGATAATCCGCTTCCTAATTGTCTACACCTGGGATATGAACCGAGCTGGATTCCGCCCAAGCCAATATCCGAGATACTTTCATAGCTTGGGGACTGTGAGTCCCACCCTGATGATTTGCATATGCCACAGTTGTGATATTGTCTGAAAACAAATGAACAGTTCTCTCTTCAACAGAGGCCAAACCTGAGGAGCCCTGAAAATAGCATGGAGTTCTAAAATATTGATTGGTAACCTAGCCTCTTGAGATTTCCAAACCCCTTGTGCTGTCAGAGATCCCCATACAGCTACCCAACCTGAAAGACTTGCATCTGTTGTGATCACAGTCCAGGTTGGACGAACAAAAGAGGCCCCTTGAACTATACAATGGTGATCTAACCACCAAGTCAGAGAGAGTCGAACATTGGGATTTAAGGATATTAATTGTGATATTTTTGCATAATCCCTGCATCATTGGTTTGGCATACAAAGCTGGAAAGGTCTCATATGAAAACGAGCAAAGGGGATTGCGTCCAATGCTGCAGTCATGAGACCTAAAACTTCCTTGCACATAGCTACTGAAGGGAATGATTGAGACTGAAGGTTCCGACAAGCTGAAACCAATTTTAATTGTCTCTTGTCTGTTAGAGACACTCATGGACACTGAATCTATCTGGAAACCTAAAAAGGTGATCCTTGTCTGAGGGATCAAATAACTTTTTGGTAAATTGATCCTCCAACCATGTCTTTGAAGAAACAGCACTAGTTGCTTCATGTGAGATTCTGCAGAATGTAAACACTGAGCTAGTACCAAGATATCGTCCAAATAAGGAAACACTGCAATACCCCGCTCTCTGATTACAGAGAGTAAAGCACCGAGAACCTTTGAAAAGATTCTTCGAGCTGTCGCTAGGCCAAATGGAAGAGCGACAAATTGGTAATGCTGGTCTATAAAAGAGAATCTCAGAAACTGATAGTGGTCTGGATGAATCGGAATATGAAAATATGCATCCTGTAAGTCTATTGTGGAGATATAATGCCCTTGTTGAACAAAAGGCAGAATAGTCCTTATAGTCACCATTTTGAAAGTTGGCAATCTTATATAACGATTCAAAATTTTCAGATCCAGAACTGGCCTGAATGAATTTTCTTTCTTGGAACAATGAATAGATTTGAATAAAACCCCAGACCCTGTTGATTACCCCTGAAAGCTCCAGATCTGAAACACACTTCAGAAAAGCCTAAGCCTTTACTGGATTTGTTGGGATGCGTGAGAGAAAAAACCTTCTCACAGGAGGTCTTACTCTGAAACCTTTTCGTTCCATTGAGAGACAATACTCTGAATCCATTGATTTTGGACAGAATTTGCCCAAATGTTTTGGAAGAATCTTAATCTGCCCCCTACCAACTGAGCTGGAATGAAGGCCGCACCTTCATGCAGACTTGAGGGCTGGCTTTGGTTTCTTAAACGGCTTGGATTTACTCCAACTTGAAGAAGGTTTCCAATTGGAACCAGATTCTTTGGGGGAAGGATTAGCTTTCTATTCCGAAAACGGTTAGAAGCTTTAGATTTACCCTTAGGTCTTTTATCCTGAGGCAAAAAACTCCCTTCCCCCTAGTGACAGTTGAAATAATCGAATCCAACTGAGAACCAAATAACTTATTACCTTGGAAAGAAAGAGAGAGTAATCTAGACTTACATACCATGTCAGCATTCCAATATTTGAGCCACAAAGCTCTTCTAGCTAAAATAGCTAAAGACATAGATTTAACATAAATTTTAATGATATCAAAAATGGCATCACAGATAAAATGATTACCATGTTGAAGCAAGCGAACAGTGTTAGACAAATCAGGATCCATTTCCTGTTGCGCTAAACTTTCCAACCAAAACGTTGATGCAGCTGCAACATCAGCCATAGAAATGGCAGGCCCGAGAAGATGGCCAGAATATAAATAAGCTTTCCTTAGATAGGGTTCAAGTTTCCTATCTAAAGGATCTTTAAAAAAAAGTACTATCTTCCATAGGAATAGTAGTACGTTTAGCAAGAGTAGAAATAGCCCCATCAACTTTGGGGATCTTTTCCCAAACCTCCAATCTAACTGCTGGCAAAGGATACGATTTTTTAAACCTTGAAGAAGGAATAAAAGAAGTACCAGGCCTATTCCATTCCTTAGAAATCATATCAGAAATAGCATCAGGAACTGGAAAAACCTCTGGAATAACCACAGAAGGTTTATAAACAGAATTTAAAAGTTTACTAGTTTTAATATCAAGAGGACTAGTTTCCTCAATATCCAATGTAATCAACACCTCTTTTAACAAGGAACGAATATACTCCATTTCTCCAACATTGGTGTGTCCGGTCCACGGCTTCATCCATAACTTGTGGGAATATTCTCTTCCCCAACAGGAAATGGCAAAGAGCACAGCAAAAGCTGTCCATATAGTCCCTCCTAGGCTCCGCCCACCCCAGTCATTCTCTTTGCCGCTGAACAAGCAGCATCTCCACGGAGATGGTGAAGAGTATGTGGTGATTTTCTTCTGCTAGAAGAGTTTCTGAGTTATCTGCTCTGCAGTGTAATCTGCCCTATCTGGTGTTCCATTCAGATAAGGTTGTTTTGCGTACTAAACCTGGTTTCCTTCCAAAGGTTGTTTCCAACAAGAATATTAACCAGGAAATAGTTGTGCCTTCTTTGTGTCCGAATCCAGTTTCAAAGAAGGAACGTTTGTTACACAATTTAGATGTAGTTCGTGCTTTAAAGTTCTATTTAGAAGCAACAAAGGATTTCAGACAAACGTCTTCTCTGTTTGTCGTTTATTCTGGCAAGAGGAGAGGTCAAAAAGCTACTGCTACCTCTCTTTCCTTTTGGCTGAAAAGCATCATCCGATTGGCTTATGAGACTGCCGGACGGCAGCCTCCCGAACGCATCACAGCTCACTCTACTAGGGCTGTGGCTTCCACATGGGCCTTCAAGAACGAGGCTTCTGTTGATCAGATATGTAAGGCAGTGACTTGGTCTTCCCTGCACACTTTTGCCAAATTCTACAAATTTGATACTTTTGCTTCTTCGGAGGCTATTTTTGGGAGAAAGGTTTTGCAAGCCGTGGTGCCTTCCGTTTAGGTAACCTGATTGGCTCCCTCCCTTCATCCGTGTCCTAAAGCTTTGGTATTGGTTCCCACAAGTTATGGATGACGCCGTGGACCGGACACACCAATGTTGGAGAAAACAGAATTTATGCTTACCTGATAAATTACTTTCTCCAACGGTGTGTCCGGTCCACGACCCGCCCTGGTTTTTTAATCAGGTTTGATGAATTTCTTTCTTTAACTACAGTCACCATGGCACCCTATGGTTTCTCCTGTTTTTCTCCTGTCCGTCGGTCGAATGACTGGGGTGGGCGGAGCCTAGGAGGGACTATATGGACAGCTTTTGCTGTGCTCTTTGCCATTTCCTGTTGGGGAAGAGAATATTCCCACAAGTTATGGATGATGCCGTGGACCGGACACACCGTTGGAGAAAGTAATTTATCAGGTAAGCATAAATTCTGTTTTTAAATAAATAAGTAGATTTGTCAGTGTCAATATCTGATGAAGGATCTTCTGTATGTTGTTAGTCATTTGAAATTTCATCAACTTTATGAGAAGTTTTAAAAGACCTTTTACGTTTATTAGAAGGCGGAATGGCAGACAAAGCCTTCTGAATCACCTCAGCAATAAAATCTTTTATATTCACAGGTATATCATGTATATTAGATGTTGAAGGAACAACAGGCATTGTACTATTACTGATGGACACATTCTCTGCATGTAAAAGCTTATCATGAGAACTATTACATACCACAGCTGGAGGTATACGGCTAGATTACGAGTTGTGCGTTAGGGTAAAAAAGCAGCGTTAAGAGGTCCTAACGCTGCTTTTTTATGCCCGCTGCTATTACGAGTCTTGCAGGTTTAGGGGCACCGCACACTTCTTTGGCTTTACCGCAAAACGACTTACGTAAACTTCGTAAAGTCTTTTTTTCTATGGGACTTCCATAGCGCTGATATTACGAGTCTGTCCTGGGAGGCCAAAAAGTGAGCGGTACACCCTACCCTGTCAAGAGTCCTAATGCATTTAAAAGTCAGTAGTTATGAGTTTTATGGTACAACGCCGTAACATAAAACTCATAACTAAAGTACTAAAAAGTACACTAACACCCATAAACTACCTATTAACCCCTAAACCGAGGCCCTCCCGCATTGCAAATACTATAAAAAAATTATTAACCCTAATCTGCCGCCAATAGGATTTTTTCTACCTTAATTCCGATTGGCTAATAGAATTCTATTAGCCAATCGGAATCTAAGGGACACCATCTTGGATGACATCATTTAAAGGTTTCTTCATTCAGCTTTAGTCGTTGAATGAAGAGGATGCTCCGCGTTGGATGTCTTGAAGACCCGCTCCGCGTCGGATGTCTTGAAGATGGACCCGCTCCGTGTTGGATGTCTTGAAGATGGACCCGCTCCGCGCCGGATGGATGAAGATAGAAGATGCCGTCTGGATGAAGACTTCTGCCCGTCTGGAGGACCATTTCTTCCGGCTTTGTTGAGGACTTCGGCCCGGCTTGGATGAAGACTTCTCTCGGTAAGTCGATCTTCAGGGGGGTTAGTGTTAGTTTTTTTAAAGGGTGTATTGGGTGTGTTTTATTTTTAGGTTAGGGACTTTGGGCCTGCAAAAGAGCTAACTGCCCTTTTCGGGGCAATGGGGAGCTTATGTTTTTTTAGATAGTATTTTTTTGGGGGTTGGTTGTGTTGGTGGTGGGTTTTACTGTTGGGGGGTTGTTTGTATTTTTTTTTACAGGTAAAAGAGCTGATTACTTTGGGGCAATGCCCCGCAAAAGGCCCTTTTAAGGGATATTGGTAGTTTAGTTTAGGCTAGGTTTTTTTTTATTTTAATAGGGCTATTAGATTAGGTGTAATTAGTTTAAATATCTGTAATTTGTTTATTATTTTCTGTAATTTAGTGGTTTTTTTTGTACTTTAGCTAATTTAATTTAATTTAGGTAATTGTATTTAATTTAGTTAATTTATTTAATTATAGTGTAGTGTTAGGTGTTAGTGTGAGACAAGTTAGGTTCTATTTTACAGGTAAATTTGTATTTATTTTAGCTAGGTAGTTATTAAATAGTTATTAACTATTTAATAACTATCCTACCTAGTTAAAATAAATACGAACTTACCTGTAAAATAAAAACATAATTTATGTAAGAACTTACCTGATAAATTCATTTCTTTCATATTAGCAAGAGTCCATGAGCTAGTGACGTATGGGATATACATTCCTACCAGGAGGGGCAAAGTTTCCCAAACCTCAAAATGCCTATAAATACACCCCTCACCACACCCACAAATCAGTTTAACGCATAGCCAAGAAGTGGGGTGATAAGAAAAAAGTGCGAAAGCATAAAAAATAAGGAATTGGAATAATTGTGCTTTATACAAAAAATCATAACCACCACAAAAAGGGTGGGCCTCATGGACTCTTGCTAATATGAAAGAAATTAATTTATCAGGTAAGTTCTTACATAAATTATGTTTTCTTTCATGTAATTAGCAAGAGTCCATGAGCTAGTGACGTATGGGATAATGACTACCCAAGATGTGGATCTTCCACGCAAGAGTCACTAGAGAGGGAGGGATAAAATAAAGACAGCCAATTCCGCTGAAAATAATCCACACCCAAAATAAAGTTTAAATCTTATAATGAAAAAAACTGAAATTATAAGCAGAAGAATCAAACTGAAACAGCTGCCTGAAGTACTTTTCTACCAAAAACTGCTTCAGAAGAAGAAAACACATAAAAATGGTAGAATTTAGTAAAAGTATGCAAAGAAGACCAAGTTGCTGCTTTGCAAATCTGATCAACCGAAGCTTCATTCCTAAACGCCCAGGAAGTAGAAACTGACCTAGTAGAATGAGCTGTAATCCTTTGAGGCGGAGTTTTACCCGACTCGACATAAGCAAGATGAATTAAAGATTTTAACCAAGATGCCAAAGAAATGGCAGAGGCCTTCTGACCTTTCCTAGAACCGGAAAAGATAACAAATAGACTAGAAGTCTTTCGGAAATTCTTAGTAGCTTCAACATAATATTTCAAAGCTCTAACTACATCCAAAGAATGCAATGATCTCTCCTTAGAATTCTTAGGATTAGGACACAATGAAGGAACCACAATTTCTCTACTAATGTTGTTAGAATTCACAACCTTCGGTAAAAATTTAAAAGAAGTTTGCAACACCGCCTTATCCTGATGAAAAATCAGAAAAGGAGACTCACAAGAAAGAGCAGATAATTCAGAAACTCTTCTAGCAGAAGAGATGGCCAAAAGAAACAAAACTTTCCAAGAAAGTAATTTAATATCCAGCGAATGCATAGGTTCAAACGGAGGAGCTTGAAGAGCCCCCAGAACCAAATTCAAACTCCAAGGAGGAGAGATTGACTTAATGACAGGTTTTATACGAACCAAAGCTTGTACAAAACAATGAATATCAGGAAGATTAGCAATCTTTCTGTGAAAAAGAACAGAAAGAGCAGAGATTTGTCCTTTCAAGGAACTTGCAGACAAACCTTTATCCAAACCATCCTGAAGAAACTGTAAAATTCTCGGAATTCTAAAAGAATGCCAGGAAAAATGATGAGAAAGACACCAAGAAATGTAAGTCTTCCAGACTCTATAATATATCTTTCTAGATACAGATTTACGAGCCTGTAACATGGTATTAATCACAGAGTCAGAGAAACCTCTTTGACTAAGAATCAAGCGTTCAATCTCCATACCTTTAAATTTAAGGATTTGAGATCCTGATGGAAAAAAGGACCTTGTGACAGAAGGTCTGGTCTTAACGGGAGAGTCCACGGTTGGCAAGAGGCCATCCGGACAAGATCCGCATACCAAAACCTGTGAGGCCATGCTGGAGCCACCAGCAGAACAAACGAGCATTCCTTCAGAATCTTGGAGATTACTCTTGGAAGAAGAACTAGAGGCGGAAAGAGATAGGCAGGATGATACTTCCAAGGAAGTGACAATGCATCCACTGCTTCCGCCTGAGGATCCCTGGATCTGGACAGATACCTGGGAAGTTTCTTGTTTAGATGAGAAGCCATCAGATCTATTTCTGGAAGTCTCCACATCTGAACAATCTGAAGAAATACCTCTGGGTGAAGAGACCATTCGCCCGGATGTAACGTTTGGCGACTGAGATAATCCGCTTCCCAATTGTCTATACCTGGGATATGAACCGCAGAAACTAGACAGGAGCTGGATTCCTCCCATACCAGTATTCGAGATACTTCTTTCATAGCCAGAGGACTGTGAGTCTCTCCTTGATGATTGATGTATGCCACAGTTGTGACATTGTCTGAAAACAAATGAACGATTCTCTCTTTAGAAGAGGCCATGACTGAAGAGCTCTGAAAATTGCACGGAGTTCCAAAATATTGATTGGTAATCTCACCTCCTGAGATTCCCAAACCCCTTGTGCTGTCAGAGACCCCCAAACAGCTCCCCAACCTGTCAGACTTGCATCTGTTGAAATTACAGTCCAGGTCGGAAGAACAAAAGAAGCCCCCTGAACTAAACGATGATGATCTGTCCACCACGTCAGAGAGTGTCGTACAATCGGTTTTAAAGATATTAATTGAGATATCTTTGTGTAATCCCTGCACCACTGGTTCAGCATACAGAGCTGAATAGGTCGCATGTGAAAACGAGCAAAGGGGATCGCGTCCGATGCAGCAGTCATAAGACCTAGAATTTCCATGCATAAGGCTACCGAAGGGAATGATTGTGATTGAAGATTTCGACAAGCTGAGATCAATTTTAGACGTCTCTTGTCTGTCAGAGACAGAGTCATGGACACTGAATCTATCTGGAAACCTAAAAAGGTTACCTTTGTCCGAGGAATCAATGAACTTTTTGGTAAATTGATCCTCCAACCATGATCTTGAAGAAACAACACAAGTCGATTCGTATGAGATTCTGCTAAATGTGAAGACTGAGCAAGTACCAAGATATCGTCCAAATAAGGAAATACCACAATATCCTGTTCTCTGATTACAGACAGAAGGGCACGAGAACCTTTGTAAAAATTCTTGGAGCTGTTGCTAGGCCAAACGGCAGAGCCACAAACTGGTAATGCTTGTCTAGGAAAGAGAATCTCAGAAACTGATAGTGATCTGGATGAATCGGAATATGCAGATATGCATCCTGTAAATCTATTGTGGACATATAATGCCCTTGCTGAACAAAAGGCAGGATAGTCCTTATAGTTACCATTTTGAATGTTGGTATCCTTACATAACAATTCAATATTTTTAGATCCAGAACTGGTCTGAAGGAATTCTCCTTCTTTGGTACAATGAAGAGATTTGAATAAAACCCCAGCCCCTGTTCCAGAACTGGAACTGGCATAATTACTCCAGCCAACTCTAGATCTGAAACACATTTCAGAAATGCTTGAGCTTTCGCTGGATTTACTGGGACACAGGAAAGAAAAAATCTCTTTGCAGGAGGCCTTATCTTGAAGCCAATTCTGTACCCTTCTGAAACAATGTTCTGAATCCAAAGATTGTGAATTGAATTGATCCAAATTTCTTTGAAAAAAACGTAATCTGCCCCCTACCAGCTGGGCTGGAATGAGGGCCGCACCTTCATGTGGACTTGGGAGCTGGCTTTGGTTTTCTAAAAGGCTTGGATTTATTCCAGACTGGAGATGGTTTCCAAACTGATACCGCTCCTGTGGGTGAAGGATCAGGCTTTTGTTCCTTATTGTGAGGAAAGGAACGAAAACGATTATTAGACCTAAATTTACCTTTAGATTTTTTATCCTGTGGTAAAAAAGTTCCTTTCCCTCCAGTAACAGTTGAGATAATAGAATCCAACTGAGAACCAAATAATTTATTACCTTGGAAAGAAAGGGAAAGCAAAGTTGACTTAGAAGACATATCAGCATTCCAAGTTTTAAGCCATAAAGCTCTTCTAGCTAAAATAGCTAGAGACATATACCTGACATCAACTCTAATGATATCAAAGATGGCATCACAAATAAAGTTATTAGCATGTTGAAGAAGATTAACAATGCTATGAGAATTATGATCTGTTACTTGTTGCGCTAAAGCTTCTAACCAAAAAGTTGAAGCTGCAGCAACATCCGCTAAAGATATAGCAGGTCTAAGAAGATTACCTGAACATAAGTAAACTTTTCTTAGAAAGGATTCAATCTTCCTATCTAAAGGATCCTTAAAGGAAGTACTATCTGCCGTAGGAATAGTAGTACGTTTAGCAAGAGTAGAGATAGCCCCATCAACTTTAGGGATTTTGTCCCAAAACTCTAATCTGTCAGATGGCACAGGATATAATTGCTTAAAACGTTTAGAAGGAGTAAATTAATTACCCAAATTATTCCATTCCCTGGAGATTACTTCAGAAATAGCATCAGGGACAGGAAAAACTTCTTGAATAACTACAGGAGATTTAAAAACCTTATTTAAACGTTTAGATTTAGTATCAAGAGGACCAGAATCCTCTATTTCTAATGCAATTAAGACTTCTTTAAGTAAAGAACGAATAAATTCCATTTTGAATAAATATGAAGATTTATCAGCATCAACCTCTGAGACAGAATCCTCTGAACCAGAGGAACCATTATCAGAATCAGAATGATGATGTTCATTTAAAAATTCATCTGAAAAAATGAGAAGTTTTAAAAGACCTTTTACGTTTACTAGAAGGAGGAATAACAGACATGGCCTTCTTAATGGATTTAGAAACAAAATCTCTTATGTTAACAGGAACACTCTGATTATTAGATGTTGACGGAACAGCAACAGGTAATGTAACATTACTAAAGGAAATATTATCTGCATTAACAAGTTTGTCATGACATTCATTACAAACAACAGCTGGAGGAACAGATACCACAAGTTTACAGCAGATACACTTAACTTTGGTCGATCCAGCACCAGGCAGCGTTTTTCCAGAAGTATCTTCTGACTCAGTGTCAATCTGGGACATCTTGCAATATGTAATAGAAAAAACAACATATAAAGCAAAATTGATCAAATTCCTTAAATGACAGTTTCAGGAATGGGAAAAAATGCCAGTGAACAAGCTTCTAGCAACCAGAAGCAATAAATAATGAGACTTAAATA
The DNA here is from genome assembly GCF_027579735.1 of Bombina bombina. Taxonomy (NCBI): domain Eukaryota; kingdom Metazoa; phylum Chordata; class Amphibia; order Anura; family Bombinatoridae; genus Bombina; species Bombina bombina. Next base: position 482,547,717 of record NC_069502.1, on the reverse strand, counting down.
ATGTGGATACAATAGTGACACCCATATTTTTTAGCTCCAAAAAAGAAGCCCACATTATTTGGCGCCTAAATGCTTTTGGCGCCAAAAATGACGCCACATCCGGAACGCCGACACTTTTGGCGCAAAAAAACGTAAAAAATGACGCAACTTCCGGCGACACGTATGACGGCGGAAACAGAAAAAAAAATTTGCGCCAAAAAAAGTCCGCGCCAAGAATGACGCAATAAAATGAAGCATTTTCAGCCCCCGCGAGCCTAACAGCCCACAGGGAAAAAAGTCAAATTTTAAGGTAAGAAAATTTTTTTTTTATTCATATGCATTATCCCAAATATGAAACGGACTGTCTGAAATAAGGAATGTTTGAACGTCCTGAGTCAAGGCAAATAAATGTTGGAATACATATATTTAGAACTTTATATAAAAGTGCCCAACCATAGCTTAGAGTGTCACAGAAAATAAGACTTACTTACCCCAGGACACTCATCTACATGTAGTAGAAAGCCAAACCAGTACTGAAACGAGAATCAGTAGAGGTAATGGTATATATAAGAGTATATCGTCGATCTGAAAAGGTAGGTAAGAGATGAATCTCTACGACCGATAACAGAGAACCTATGAAATAGACCCCGTAGAAGGAGATCATTGAATTCAAATAGGCAATACTCTCCTCACATCCCTCTGACATTCACTGCACGCTGAGAGGAAAACCGGGCTCCAACCTGCTGCGGAGCGCATATCAACGTAGAATCTAGCACAAACTTACTTCACCACCTCCATAGGAGGCAAAGTTTGTAAAACTGATTTGTGGGTGTGGTGAGGGGTGTATTTATAGGCATTTTGAGGTTTGGGAAACTTTGCCCCTCCTGGTAGGAATGTATATACCATACGTCACTAGCTCATGGACTCTTGCTAATTACATGAAAGAAAATAAATCCTAAAATAGCTACAATGTAACTATTAGTTATATTATAGCTAGCTTACGGTTTATTTTATAGGTAAGTATTTAGTTTTAAATAGGAATAATTTAGTTAATGATATTAATATTTATTTAGATTTATTGTAATTATATTTAAGTTAGGGGGTGTTAGGGTTAGACTTAGGTTTAAGGGTTAATAACTTTAATATAGTGGCGGCGACGTTGGGGGCGGCAGATTAGGGGTTAATACGTGTAGTTAGGTTGTGGCGATGTTAGGGGCAGCAGATTAGGGGTTAATAAATATAATGTAGGTGTCGGCGATGTTGGGGGCAGCAGATTAGGGGTTAATAAGAATAATGTTGGGGGCGGCAGATTACGGTTAATAAGTGTAAGATTAGGGGTGTTTAGACTCGGGTTTCATGTTATGGTGTTAGGTGTAGACATACATTTTATTTCCCCATAGGAATCAATGGGGCTGCATTAAGGAGTTTTACGCTGCTTTTTTGCAGGTGTTAGACTTTTTCTTAGCCGGCTCTCCCCGTTGATCCCTATGAGGAAATTGTGCACGAGCACATACGACCAGCGCAGCGCTGGTATTGGAGTGCGGTAATAAGCTAAATTTTGCTCAACACTCACTTCTTGTCTTTTAACGACGGGTTTGTAAAAACCTGTAATACCAGCGCTGCATGTAAGTGAGCGGTGAGCAAAAACTGCTTGTTAGCACTCTAACGCAAAACTCTGGGCCATAATCTCCACAAATTTACAACAAATGCACTTAGCTTTGGTAGAACTGTTATCAAGCAGCATGGTTCCAACAGTGGTTTCTGAGACAGGATCAGATTGAGACATTTTGCAAATGTAAGAGAAAAACAACATATAAAGCAAAATTATCAATTTCCTTATATGGCAGTTTCAGGAATAGGAAAAAATGCAAACAGCATAGCCCTCTGATATAGAAAAAGACAAGAGGCATATAGGAATGGGGTTTTAAATAATGAAATTATTTGGCGCCAAGTATGACGCACAACGCAAACTGAAAGTTTTTTGGCACTAACAACATCCGGAAATGACACACTCGCGTCATTAAAGACGCAACCTTGTGCAAGAAACTCGGCGTCAACTAAGACACCAGAAATGACGAATTTGCGTCATCGGATGTACCTTCGCGACAAAAAAAATCTTGCGCCAAGAATGATGCAATAAACATTGGCATTTTGCGCCCTCGCAAGCCTAATTTTGCCCGCAAAAATGTTATGAAAAAGCAGTCAATTGAAAAAAGACTATACCCCAGGTAAGAAAAATATTTCCTAAATATGTTTTTCTCCCAAATATGAAACTGATAGTCTGCAAAAGGAAATATACATAAACCTGACTTACGGCAAATATAAGTACAATACATATATTTAGAACTTTATATTAATGCATAAAGTGCCAAACCATAGCTGAGAGTGTCTTAAGTAATGATAACATACTTACCGAAAGACACCCATAAATATATAGCAGATAGCCAAACCAGTACTGAAACAGTTATCAGTAGAGGTAATGGAATGTGAGAGTATATCGTCGATCTGAATAAGGGAGGTAGGAGATGAATCTCTACGACCGATAACAGAGAACCTATGAAATAGATCTGCCACGAGGAAAACCATTGCATTCAATAGGTGATACTCCCTTCATATCCCTCTGACATTCACTGTACTTTGAGAGGAATCGGGCTTCAAAATGCTGAGAAGTGCATATCAACGTAGAAATCTTAGCACAAACTTACTTCACCACCTCCATAGGAGGCAAAGTTTGTAAAACTGAATTGTGGGTGTGATGAGGGGTGTATTTATAGGCATTTTGAGGTTTGGGAAACTGTGCCCCTCCTGGTAGGATTGTATATCCCATACATCACTAGCTCATGGACTCTTGCCAATTACATGAAAGAAAGAGAATTTCACAAATTTTTATTACCCATATTCAAGATATGACAAATGTGCCATGTGTTTTACTTTCAGATGCAGCCTCATTTTTCTTTTTTTTGGAAGTAATTCTACAGTAATAATAATCGTAATTTTTTTTTACATTTTTCTGACTGTTCCATTCCGTTAAAGTTGGGAATATTGTGTTAATATGAAGTGCAAAGCAAGGAGAGCGCAACATATGCCTGAGTCACATGTAGCATGAAAAAAGCCATAGACACTACACAACCAAATGAAAGTAAATTTGATTTATGTTCATTGAAATCTGAATTTCATATAATTTTCACGTGTCGTGAAATATCCTTTGTTTTGTCTTTGCTGTAGTTTGCCTACCTTTTGATATTATTTATCAGATCATTATTAATGGCTTCATGTTCTATGGTGTATTTTTGTAGCAGCAACCGAGCAATGTCTGCACTACAATTACTTGTATCAAAATGTGAGGATTCAGGTTAAAAAAAGCAGTAGGGGGGTGTCCAAGCTGCGTTCTGGAAAGGACGCTTTTCCTAGAGTTTCTGAGTATTCCTTTCTAATCTGCCGATTATTAAGCTAAAAGAACAGCATCAACACTAAATTTTACATGATTATCAAAACTTAACCCTGCAAGGTTTCGTTTCAGGCCACATTTGCTGTTTGCATGATTTTTGGAGCTGAGGAACGGATAATTAGGGCCTCCTGGAGCGGCGGCTCACTACCAGGCGACACCCCCGGGGTTCCTGGTTTCTTGACATTTCAAGACTGCACACTTCAAAATACCAAATTTTCTACATCCCTTCAAGGAACCTCTAACCGCTGAACCATGTCTTTAACGATGACATCTGGGCAGGACAAGGCCATGCTCCAGCGCCTAAAAGCTCATTATCACAAAATAGAGTATCTACTGCAAAAACTACTAGAGAAAGCACTGCTGGAATCCCTCTTGAGACAGCTATGAGAAAACATTCCTACACCCGCAAAGATTGATAGAGACCTGGAAACAGCTGCGCTCACAGTACCAGAAGATGATATCAATAGTCCTGAGCTTAAGAGTCCCTATGTTAACGGACTGGAGCGGATACCACCTCCCACAATGCCAGACCTGTCAATGGCCGTGATGAGGCCTGAGATCGATATCATTGGGAAAACAGCGGCTGTCTTAGCTGGTATACAGCCACCAATCTATATAGCAGCTACGGGGGAAAAGAGAGATGTTCTGGCTGATATGCTGATGCCTGACTATACAACAGACATAAAAAAGGATCATAACTTAGCCAACATACCGCCATCCGTTGGCGATTCAAATATTTGTTTACTTCCCATGCAACAAATAAAGACCTCATGTATATCTACAAAGTCACAAACCTCCCGGATACCACAAAGAGCTCTGAGGCTATACCCAGGGGGAAACAAGAGGATAACGCATTTATGCTGCAACTTTTACTCCAAGATCCTAATGTTTTTGTAGAACCCCTCCACGCAACAATTAGAGGTATGATACAGAAGCCAGACCTGCTTTTATAAGGGGACGACGAAATGGACTAATTCCACAGAAGTACATGAGACATCTGGCATAGCAGTTAATTTTGAAGATTGGGCTTTATCAACTGAGTATCTGCAAACGACTTAAACTTTAATGCTGGACATTTTGGGCTAAAGGTACCGCTCAGTTGGGCTTATTGCAATCGCGCTGAAACCCCAAGAGCCTAACGTGGGCTCTACTTACATACCATCCAAATCTCAGTATACACCCAAAATCCCGTACTTCAAAAGTCTCATTGTTCCGAAAATACATGCCACTGAAAGGGATTTGGACAGTGGGGGTTAATCTATAAACCGTATGATATTACCTTTGTTAAACTAGTTTACTTAAATTTCAGACGTTCTTCTTACTTATTTCAATGACACATTCTATAATTGCCCTAACGTGTTTTTTTGTTATGTATATTTAGAATTCTAAGGTTCGTTATTGCTAACTTACTTTTCATGTACTTTTAGCTGCACATTGCTATTTAAACTGTTTACCCTATAGCTCTACATGTTAGACCTCCAAAATAGGTTCACTTAGTCAGACAAGGACTCCACGTGGCTTGTACCTTTCTAATATGGTAGATGTGCTGCCTTATGGCTGGGGGCCAAGGGCAGTAACTATGCATAATAACATATACAACACAAGCCATTATAAGATATACTATAGACCTTTTCCAATACCACTTTCCCTGTCTCTCATACATTTTTGTTATAACACAAATGTCAACTTATATATATGTTTATTTGTGTGTGTTTTTTTCCCCTTGTTGCATTTAACTATATATTAGCCTGCATTAGATGACAGCTAATTCCCATCATCCCCAGAACAATGTTTTTGCAGTCTGACTGTTTAGATGTCATGCTAAAGGGTTTCCTATGAAAATCCTGCTGGATGTGCAGTTGGGGAGCAACCCTTAATTTTGTATTTTCTTCTGTTAAGTGTGATCAGTCCACGGGTCATCATTACTTCTGGGATATTACTCCTCCCCAACAGGAAGTGCAAGAGGATTCACCCAGCAGAGCTGCATATAGCTCCTCCCCTCTACGTCACTCCCAGTCATTCTCTTGCACCCAACGACTAGATAGGATGTGTGAGAGGACTATGGTGATTATACTTAGTTTTATATCTTCAATCAAAAGTTTGTTATTTTAAAATAGCACCGGAGTGTGTTATTACCTCTCTGGCAGAGTTTGAAGAAGAATCTACCAGAGTTTTTGCTATGATTTTAGCCGGAGTAGTTAAGATCATATTGCTGTTTCTCGGCCATCTGAGGAGAGGTAAACTTCAGATCAGGGGACAGCGGGCAGATGAATCTGCATAGAGGTATGTAGCAGCTTTTATTTTCTGACAATGGAATTGATGAGAAAATCCTGCCATACCGATATAATGTCATGTATGTATACTTTACACTTCAGTATTCTGGGGAATGGTACTTCACTAGAATTACACTGTAAGAAGTACATAAAGCTGTTTAATAACTAGAGATTATGTTTAACGTTTTTGCTGGAATGTAAAATCGTTTTCATTTGCTGAGGTACTGAGTGAATAAATGTTTGGGCACTATTTTTCCACTTGGCAGTTGCTTAATCTTTTTTCTGACAGTTTCTGTTCTCTCTCACTGCTGTGTGAGGGGGAGGGGCCGTTTTTTGGCGTTTTTGCTACGCATCAGATATTTCAGTCAGCAGCTCATTGTATTTCCTGCATGATCCGGTTCATCTCTACAGAACTCAGGGGTTTTCAAAACTTATTTTGAGGGAGGTAATTTCTCTCAGCAGAGCTGTGAGAATTATAGTTGACTGAGATAAAAAACGTTTATTCTGTAATTTGTTTCCTGCTTTCAGAATTTGTTATCTTTGCTAATGGGATTAAACCTTTGCTAAAGTTGTGTTGTTTACAAGGATTGAGGCTATAACTGTTTCAATCTATTAATTTTCAACTGTCATAGATCTTCTGTGCTTCTTAAAGGCACAGTACGTTTTTAATATTATTCTAATTGAATTGTATTCCAAGTTGCAAGTTTATTTGCTAGTGTGTTAAACATGTCTGATTCAGAGGAAGATACCTGTGTCATTTGTTGCAATGCCAAAGTGGAGCCCAATAGAAATTTATGTACTAACTGTATTGATGCTACTTTAAATAAAAGTCAATCTGTACAAATTGAACAAATTTCACCAAACAACGAGGGGAGAGTTATGCCGACTAACTCGCCTCACGTGTCAGTACCTGCATCTCCCGCTCGGGAGGTGCGTGATATTGTAGCGCCGAGTACATCTGGGCGGCCATTACAAATCACATTACAGGATATGGCTACTGTTATGACTGAAGTTTTGGCTAAATTACCAGAACTAAGAGGTAAGCGTGATCACTCTGGGGTGAGAACAGAGTGCGCTGATAATATTAGGGCCATGTCAGACACTGCGTCACAGGTGGCAGAACATGAGGACGGAGAACTTCATTCTGTGGGTGACGGTTCTGATCCAAACAGACTGGATTCAGATATTTCAAATTTTAAATTTAAACTGGAAAACCTCCGTGTATTACTAGGGGAGGTGTTAGCGGCTCTGAATGATTGTAACACAGTTGCAATACCAGAGAAAATGTGTAGGTTGGATAAATATTTTGCGGTACCGGCGAGTACTGAGGTTTTTCCTATACCTAAGAGACTTACTGAAATTGTTACTAAGGAGTGGGATAGACCCGGTGTGCCGTTCTCACCCCCTCCGATATTTAGAAAAATGTTTCCAATAGACGCCACCACACGGGACTTATGGCAAACGGTCCCTAAGGTGGAGGGAGCAGTTTCTACTTTAGCTAAGCGTACCACTATCCCGGTGGAGGATAGCTGTGCTTTTTCAGATCCAATGGATAAAAAATTAGAGGGTTACCTTAAGAAAATGTTTGTTCAACAAGGTTTTATATTGCAACCCCTTGCATGCATTGCGCCGATCACGGCTGCAGCGGCATTCTGGATTGAGTCTCTGGAAGAGAACATTAGTTCAGCTACTCTGGACGACATTACGGACAGGCTTAGAGTCCTTAAACTAGCTAATTCATTCATTTCGGAGGCCGTAGTACATCTAACTAAACTTACAGCGAAGAATTCAGGATTCGCCATTCAGGCACGCAGGGCGCTGTGGCTAAAATCCTGGTCAGCTGATGTTACTTCTAAGTCTAAATTGCTTAATATACCTTTCAAAGGGCAGACCTTATTCGGGCCCGGGTTGAAAGAGATTATCGCTGACATTACAGGAGGTAAAGGCCATGCCCTGCCTCAGGACAAAGCCAAAGCTAAGGCTAGACAGTCTAATTTTCGTTCCTTTCGTAATTTCAAAGCAGGAGCAGCATCAACTTCCTCTGCACCAAAACAGGAAGGAGCTGTTGCTCGCTACAGACAAGGCTGGAAACCTAACCAGTCCTGGAACAAGGGCAAGCAGACCAGGAAACCTGCTGCTGCCCCTAAAACAGCATGAATTGAGGGCCCCCGATCCGGGATCGGATCTAGTGGGGGGCAGACTTTCTCTCTTCGCCCAGGCTTGGGCAAGAGACGTCCAGGATCCCTGGGCGCTAGAGATAATATCTCAGGGATACCTTCTGGACTTCAAATACTCTCCTCCAAGAGAGAGATTTCATCTGTCAAGGTTGTCAACAATCCAGACAAAGAAAGAGGCGTTTCTACGCTGCGTACAAGAGCTCTTGTTAATGGGAGTAATCCATCCAGTTCCACGATCGGAAGAGGGACAGGGGTTTTACTCAAATCTGTTTGTGGTTCCCAAAAAAGAGGGAACTTTCAGACCAATCCTGGACTTAAAGATCCTAAACAAATTCCTAAGAGTTCCATCGTTCAAGATGGAGACTATTCGGACAATTTTACCTATGATCCAAGAGGGTCAGTACATGACCACTGTAGATTTAAAAGATGCTTACCTTCACATACCGATTCACAAAGATCATTACCGGTACCTAAGGTTTGCCTTCCTAGACAGGCATTACCAGTTTGTGGCTCTTCCATTCGGTTTGGCTACAGCTCCAAGAATCTTCACAAAGGTTCTGGGTGCTCTTCTGGCGGTACTAAGACCGCGGGGAATCTCGGTAGCTCCATACCTAGACGACATTCTGATACAAGCTTCAAGCTTTCAAACTGCCAAGTCTCATACAGAGTTAGTACTGGCATTTCTAAGGTCACATGGATGGAAGGTGAACGAAAAGAAAAGTTCACTCGTTCCACTCACAAGAGTTCCTTTCCTGGGGACTCTTATAGATTCTGTAGAAATGAAGATTTACCTGACAGAGGACAGGCTAACAAGACTTCAAAGTGCTTGCCGCACCCTTCATTCCATTCAACACCCGTCAGTGGCTCAATGCATGGAGGTAATCGGCTTAATGGTAGCGGCAATGGACATAGTACCCTTTGCACGCTTACACCTCAGACCACTGCAACTGTGCATGCTAAGTCAGTGGAATGGGGATTACTCAGACTTATCCCCTTCTCTGAATCTGGATCAAGAGACCAGAAATTCTCTTCTATGGTGGCTTTCTCGGCCACATCTGTCCAGGGGGATGCCATTCAGCAGACCAGACTGGACAATTGTAACAACAGACGCCAGCCTTCTAGGTTGGGGTGCCGTCTGGAATTCTCTGAAGGCTCAGGGACAATGGAGTCAGGAGGAGACTCTCCTGCCAATAAACATTCTGGAATTGAGAGCAGTTCTCAATGCCCTCCTGGCTTGGCCACAGTTGACAACTCGGGGGTTCATCAGGTTTCAGTCGGACAACATCACGACTGTAGCTTACATCAACCATCAGGGAGGGACAAGAAGCTCCCTAGCTATGATGGAAGTATCAAAGATAATTCGCTGGGCAGAGTCTCACTCTTGCCACCTGTCAGCAATCCACATCCCGGGAGTGGAGAACTGGGAGGCGGATTTCTTAAGTCGTCAGACTTTTCATCCGGGGGAGTGGGAACTTCATCCGTAGGTCTTTGCCCAAATACTTCGACGTTGGGGCAAACCAGAGATAGATCTCATGGCGTCTCGACAGAACGCCAAGCTTCCTCGTTACGGGTCCAGATCCAGGGATCCAGGAGCAGTCCTGATAGATGCCCTGACAGCACCTTGGGACTTCAGGATGGCTTACGTGTTTCCACCCTTCCCGATGCTTCCTCGATTGATTGCCAGAATCAAACGAGAGAGCATCAGTGATTCTAATAGCACCTGCGTGGCCACGCAGGACTTGGTATGCAGACCTGGTGGACATGTCATCCTGTCCACCTTGGTCTCTACCTCTGAAACAGGACCTTCTGATACAGGGTCCCTTCAAACATCAAAATCTAACTTCTCTGAAGCTGACTGCTTGGAAATTGAACGCTTGATTTTATCAAGACGTGGGTTTTCTGAGTCAGTTATTGATACCTTAATACAGGCTAGGAAACCTGTTACCAGAAAGATTTACCATAAGATATGGCGTAAATACCTATATTGGTGTGAATCCAAAGGTTACTCTTGGAGTAAGGTTAGGATTCCTAGGATATTGTCTTTTCTACAAGAAGGTTTAGAAAAGGGTTTATCTGCTAGTTCATTAAAGGGACAGATCTCAGCTCTGTCCATCCTGTTACACAAACGTCTGTCAGAAGTTCCTGACGTCCAGGCTTTTTGTCAGGCTTTGGCCAGGATTAAGCCTGTGTTTAAAACTGTTGCTCCACCATGGAGTTTAAACCTTGTTCTTAATGTTTTACAGGGCGTTCCGTTTGAACCCCTTCATTCCATTGATATAAAGTTGTTATCTTGGAAAGTTCTATTTTTAATGGCTATTTCCTCGGCTCGAAGAGTCTCTGAATTATCAGCCTTACATTGTGATTCTCCTTATTTGATTTTTCATTCGGATAAGGTAGTTCTGCGTACTAAACCTGGGTTCTTACCTAAGGTAGTTACTAACAGGAATATCAATCAAGAGATTGTTGTTCCTTCTTTGTGCCCAAATCCTTCTTCGAAGAAGGAACGTCTACTGCACAACCTGGATGTAGTCCGTGCTCTAAAATTTTACTTACAGGCAACTAAGGAATTTCGACAAACGTCTTCTCTGTTTGTCGTTTACTCTGGGCAGAGGAGAGGTCAAAAAGCTTCTGCTACCTCTCTTTCTTTTTGGCTTCGTAGCATAATTCGTTTAGCTTATGAGACTGCTGGACAGCAGCCTCCTGAAAGAATTACAGCTCATTCTACTAGAGCTGTGGCTTCCACTTGGGCCTTCAAGAATGAGGCCTCTGTTGAGCAGATTTGCAAGGCTGCAACTTGGTCTTCGCTTCATACTTTTTCCAAATTTTACAAATTTGACACTTTTGCTTCATCGGAGGCTATTTTTGGGAGAAAGGTTCTTCAGGCAGTGGTTCCTTCTGTATAAAGAGCCTGCCTATCCCTCCCGTCATCCGTGTACTTTTGCTTTGGTATTGGTATCCCAGAAGTAATGATGACCCGTGGACTGATCACACTTAACAGAAGAAAACATAATTTATGCTTACCTGATAAATTCCTTTCTTCTGTAGTGTGATCAGTCCACGGCCCGCCCTGTTTTTTTAAGGCAGGTAAATATTTTTTAATTTATACTCCAGTCACCACTTCACCCTTGGCTTTTCCTTTCTCGTTGGTCCTTGGTCGAATGACTGGGAGTGACGTAGAGGGGAGGAGCTATATGCAGCTCTGCTGGGTGAATCCTCTTGCACTTCCTGTTGGGGAGGAGTAATATCCCAGAAGTAATGATGACCCGTGGACTGATCACACTACAGAAGAAAGGAATTTATCAGGTAAGCATAAATTATGTTTTTCCTCATCTATCTATCTATTGGGTACTTATAGAGCGCAAACTAATCACCCGTGAGGGTCTTAAGGCACTAAGGGAAAGTGGATAGGAGGAGGTGGGGGATGGGCGTTCAGTTGAAGAGCCAGGTTTTGACGTCCTTTCTGAACTTTGTAAGAAAGGTGGATTGTCTGAGGTGCAGCAGGAGGGTGTTCCATGTCTTTGCTGCCATGTGGGAGAAGGATCTTCCGCCCGCTGGGGATTTGCTGATGCGGGGGATTGCTGTGAGTGCTTGGTCGGCTGATCGGAGTTGTCTGGCGGGGGTGTAGAAATTTACACGGTGGTTGATGTATTCGGGTCCGATGTTGTGTAGGGCCTTGAATGTGTGGGTAAGGAGCTTGAAGGTGATTCTCTTGTTGATAGCGAGCCAGTGAAGGTTCCTTAGGTGTTCGGTGATGTGGCATTGGCGAGGGATGTCGAGGATGAGTCTGGCTGAGGCGTTCTGGATACGTTGGAGTCTCTTTTGGTGTTTAATGGGGGAGCCGACGTAGAGTGCATGGCCGTAGTCAAACCGGCTGCTGACGAGGGCGTGGGTGACTGTTTTCTTGGTTTCGGTAGGGATCCACTTGAAGATTTTTCGTAGCAGGTGGAGAATGTGGGAGCATGTTGAGGTGATGGCATTGATTTGTCGGTCCATGGAGAGTGAAGAGTCCAGGATGAAGTCTAGATTTTGTGCATGGTCTGTTGGGGTTGGATGGTGACCGAGGGCTGTGGGCCACCAGGAGTCGTCCCATGCAGATTTTTTGGGACCTTTTTTACCACAGAGGATTCCTGAGAAATCCTCACCAAAAATGTTAATATCCTTATGTCACTAAGAATAGCTCTATGTCCAAAAGTGACCTCTATAAATGCCCATAGGGATTAAAAAAAAAAAAAAAGACGGTATGCTTATATCTCTTAACCATGTTATGTTACTTTTTCCTTACAGGGAGTGCAGAATTATTAGGCAAATGAGTATTTTGACCACATCATCCTCTTTATGCATGTTGTCTTACTCCAAGCTGTATAGGCTCGAAAGCCTACTACCAATTAAGCATATTAGGTGATGTGCATCTCTGTAATGAGAAGGGGTGTGGTCTAATGACATCAACACCCTATATCAGGTGTGCATAATTATTAGGCAACTTCCTTTCCTTTGGCAAAATGGGTCAAAACAAGGACTTGACAGGCTCAGAAAAGTCAAAAATAGTGAGATATCTTGCAGAGGGATGCAGCACTCTTAAAATTGCAAAGCTTCTGAAGCGTGATCATCGAACAATCAAGCGTTTCATTCAAAATAGTTAACAGGGTCGCAAGAAGCGTGTGGAAAAACCAAGGCGCAAAATAACTGCCCATGAACTGAGAAAAGTCAAGCGTGCAGCTGCCAAGATGCCACTTGCCACCAGTTTGGCCATATTTCAGAGCTGCAGCATCACTGGAGTGCCCAAAAGCACAAGGTGTGTAATACTCAGAGACATGGCCAAGGTAAGAAAGGCTGAAAGACGACCACCACTGAACAAGACACACAAGCTGAAACGTCAAGACTGGGCCAAGAAATATCTCAAGACTGATTTTTCTAAGGTTTTATGGACTGATGAAATGAGAGTGAGTCTTGATGGGCCCGTGGCTGGATTGGTAAAGGGCAGAGAGCTCCAGTCCTACTCAGACGCCAGCAAGGTGGAGGTGGAGTACTTGTTTGGGCTGGTATCATCAAAGATGAGCTTGTGGGGCCTTTTCGGGTTGAGGATGGAGTCAAGCTCAACTCCCAGTCCTACTGCCAGTTTCTGGAAGACACCTTCTTCAAGCAGTGGTACAGGAAGAAGTCTGCATCCTTCAAGAAAAACATGATTTTCATGCAGGACAATGCTCCATCACACGCGTCCAAGTACTCCACAGCGTGGCTGGCAAGAAAGGGTATAAAAGAAGAAAATCTAATGACATGGCCTCCTTGTTCACCTGATCTGAACCCCATTGAGAACCTGTGGTCCATCATCAAATGTGAGATTAACAAGGAGGGAAAACAGTACACCTCTCTGAACAGTGTCTGGGAGGCTGTGGTTGCTGCTGCACGCAATGTTGATGGTGAACAGATCAAAACACTGACAGAATCCATGGATGGCAGGCTTTTGAGTGTCCTTGCAAAGAAAGGTGGCTATATTGGTCACTGATTTGTTTTTGTTTTGTTTTTGAATGTCAGAAATGTATATTTGTGAATGTTGAGATGTTATATTGGTTTCACTGGTAAAAATAAATAATTGAAATGGGTATATATTTGTTTTTTGTTAAGTTGCCTAATAATTATGCACAGTAATAGTCACCTGCACACACATATATCCCCCTAAAATAGCTAAAACTAAAAACAAACTAAAAACTACTTCCAAAAATATTCAGCTTTGATATTAATGAGTTTTTTGGGTTCATTGAGAACATGGTTGTTGTTCAATAATAAAATTAATCCTCAAAAATACAACTTGCCTAATAATTCTGCACTCCCTGTATGTAACCTGTTTGCTTCATATGTATGTCCTTAAAGGGACATTGTACCCAAATGTTTTCTTTTGTGATTCAGATAGAGCATGCAATTTGAAGCAACTTTCTAATGTACTCCTATTATCAAATTTTCTTCATTCTCTTGGTATGTTTATTTGAAAAGCAAGAATTTAAGTTTAGATGCCGGCCTATTTTTGGTGAACAACCTGGGTTGTCCTTGCTGATTGGGCAGCACCAGTAAGCAATTGCTGTCCATGGTTCTGAACCACAAATTTGCTGGCTCCTCATCTTAGATGCCTTCTTTTTCAAATAAAGATATCAAGAGAACGAAGAAAAATTGATAATATAAGTAAATTAGAAAGTTGCTTAAAATTGCATGCTCTATCTGAATCACAAAAGAAAATTTTTGGGTACAGTGTCCCTTTAATAAAAAATAATAAAAAATAAAAAAAAGCAGTAGGATTGTCTTGCAGCAGTACACCGACATAAGTGAAGAAATACCCTGTGAAGTCATAACTCTGTCTGCAGATTTCACATACTAGAGTCCAGATTTATACAACCGCTTTGATTGTAAGAAATGCATATTGAAAAAGCTCACTAGGTGCTTTTTACATAACTTCATGAGCTGGAGGATCGATCGTGATCATTTGTGTTTTTTTTGTTTTTTTCACAATTAAATAACTAACTAAAGCATTACTTTTGTGAATTGATGAATTGATTTTATGCTATTCATTAGCAGTAGGAGGCTATTGGCTACTAGAAGGATTACCATGCCTAATGTATAGACAGACGTCTGTATATGTATGCCTAGCTCACAGTCTAATTAATAAATGCCTATATGTGTATACTGAGCTCTCTAATAAATATATGCCTCTATGTATACTTAGCGCTCTAATGTATAGATGCCTGTATATGTATACTTAGCTCTGTAATGAATAGATGCCTGTATATGTATACTTAGCTCTCTAATGAATATATACCTGTATATGTATACTTAGATCTCTAATGAATAGATGCCTGTACAGTATATGTATACTGAGCTCTCTAATGAATAGATGCCTGTATATGAATACTTAAGCTCTCTAGTTAATAGATGCCTGTATATGTATACTTAGCTCTTTAGTGAATAGATGCATGTATATGTATGTATACTTAGCTCTCTAATGTATAGATGCCTGTATATGTATACTTGACTCTCTGATTAGATGCCTATATATGTATACTTAGGTCTCTAATGAATAGATGCCTGTATATGTATACTAAGCTCTCTAATGACTAGATGCCTGCATATGTATACTTAGCTATGTAATGAACAGATGCCTGTATATGTATACTTAGCTATGTACTGAATAGATGCCTGTATATGTATACTTAGCTCTCTAATGTTTAGATGCCTGTATATGTATACTTAGCTCTCTAATGAATAGATGCCTGTATATTAGGGCTGGGCGATATGGGCAAAAATGAAAATCGCAATTTTCTTATAAATGACTATAACACCTTAATTTCCTTCTTAATATGAGGACAGTCCACGACTTCATTCCTTGCTTGTGGGAATTCAGAACCTGGCCACCAGGAGGAGGCAAAGACACCCCAGCCGAAGGCTTAAATACCTCCCCCACTTCTCTCATATCCCAGTCATTCTTTGCCTTTCGTCACAGGAGGTTGGCAGAGAAGTGTCAGAAGATACGGAGTAGTTCCTTATGGGGGGTATCTACCCTTCGGAATGGGACTGGAGTTTTAAGTAGTCTTGTCAGCCTCTCAGTGAGAGCATTGAAGAAAGTAAGGGTCTGGAAATGTAGGGAGAGTCTTTCTGCAAACCCATCCAGACTCATATTAACAGCTCCTAAGCAATCAGTGTTGATGAGTTTCACTGCCTGCTTCCATCACTCAAATCCATGTTAGGAGCGATGCTTCAAGACTGTCAAACTTGAGAGGCTGTGTTTCTGTTCCACGGCATAGATTCCGGTAAGATTGTTTCATTTTTTATACACTTATAACGCAAGAAGACAGGGTCAAAGTGCGGCTCCTTTTATCTCTATGGAATCAAGGGTTAATATCTCTGGAAGGGGATTATTGAACAGGCGGGATTATTCACATAAATTGTTTTATTATGTTTATGCTACGACGTGTGTGAGATGAGGATCAGGCAGATGTGCAATGTACAGGTTTACTTTCGTTTTTGGGATTAGCTGCACAGTCTGTTAAGCTTGGCACACCTTTTCCTATAGCAGGGGCTGTCCTGCATGGCGCACCACGTGAACGGGTGTGGCCACACTGATTTCCTGGTTCCTGACCGTGGTGTTTAAAGAGACAAAGTGGTTTCTCTGTCTGGCCTGGGTCATAGGAGGTGGTGAGTGCCCCAGCCATTGGGGGTATAAAGGTGCCATTTTATATTGTTTTCTATAGTTCGTTTTATAAGCGCAAGCTATGGAGGACTCTGATACGTTGCAGGATACTCCCTCTTTACCTAAGTCTAATACCTATATTGTGAGGAGGCCACGGTATACCTGCCTGCTCAATTATGTTCCACATGCCTTGATAAGGTAATCATGTCAAGGATAGTCAATATTTTTAGTACCACTGAGCCGTCCACCTCTGAAGATTCTTTGTCCTATGAGGTGCGCACTCTACATTCATCTCTATTACACATGCAGCTTCCGGTAGCACTCCTGATCCTCCATCTGGAGGGGCCCTTTTACCGCCAGACTTCACTGAACAGTTACAAACGGAAGTGTCTGCAGCCTTTAGTGCTTTACCTCGCCCTGCTAAGCGCAAGCAAAAGGTCAAATATTGCTATCCTTCCCAGGGGTAATCTACTAGCTTATTGGACTTATCGGATACAAGATTATCAGCTGATAAAGACGCCTCTGATACTTCAGAGGATGCTCTTTCTGGGTCGGAATCTGCTGCCTCTAAGCCTCCAGCTGCGGAGGAACCAGACTTTTGATTTAGGATTGAACATTTACGCTTTCTGCTAAAAGAAAGTTTTGGCTACTTTAGAGGTTCCGGAGCCTAAATTGCCTGAGGAACCTTGTATTCCTAAGTTAGATAAGGTCTACAAGGACAGGGTTGTACCACAGACTTTCCCGGTTCCCATAAAGATAGCAAACATTATTAAGAATGAATGGGAAAGACTTGATATGTCATTTTCCCCTTCTTCCTTTAAAAAAGTATTCCCGGTTCCGGACACACAATTGGAGTTGTTGGGCTCCATCCCCAAGGTGGATGGCGCTATCTCCACTCTTGCTAAGCGCACTACTATCCTGCATGAGGGTAGTTCGTCGTTTAAAGATCCCATGGATAAGAAGATAGAAACTCTGTTAATAAAGATCTTTCAACATACAAGGTATTTGTGTCAACCAGCAGCGGCTGTTGCTGCAGTTGCTGGAGCGGCTACCTACTGGTGTGACTCCTTATCTGAGTTGATCGAGGTGGAGGGTCCCCTCGACGTGATCCAAGAAAGAATAAAGGCCTTAAGGGTGACTAATTCTTTTATTTGTGATACAAATATGCAGATTATTCGTCTGAACGCCAAGGCTTCAGGCTTTTCTGTTCAAGCCCGTAGAGCTCTCTGGCTGAAGTCTTGGTCTGCAGACATGACTTCAAAGTCAAGACTTCTTTCCCTTCCATTTAAGGGAAAAATTATTTTGGTCCAGGCCTGGACTTGATTATCTCCACGGTTACTAGAGGCAAAGGTGGCTTTTTACCAGAGGATAAGAAGAACAAACCGAAGGCACAAAGTCCTAATTTACGTTCCTTTCATTCGGATAAATCCCAACGTCAGCAGCCCTCGGCAAAGCCCGAGCAATCCAAGGGAATTTGGAAGCCAGCTCAGTTCTGGAAGAAGTCCAAGCAGAACAAGAAGCCCGCCGAGACAAAGTCGGCATGAAGGGGCGGCCCCCGATTCGGCTCTGGATCGTGTAGGGGGCAGACTGTCACTCTTTTCGGAAGCTTAGTTTGGGGGCGTGCAAGACCTGTGGGTCCTGGAGGTCATCGCTCAGGGATACAGGATAGGTTTTAAGTCTCATCCACCCAGGGGCAGATTCCTCTTGTCAAACTTGTCTTAAAGGCCAGAAAAGAGAGAGGCTTTTCTAGGGTCTGTGAGGGAACTTTTCCCCCCTGGGAGTCATTGTACCAGTTCCTCTGGCATAAAGAGGTCTGGCATACTACTCCAAACCTTTTTGTGGTCCCGAAGAAGGATGGAGCTTTTCGCCCGAATCTGGACCTAAAGTGCTTAAACAAATTCCTATCTGTCCGCTCGTTCAAGATGGAGACAATAAGATCCATCCTCCCTTTTATTCAGGACGGACAGTTAATGACCATCATAGATCTGAAGGATGCGTACCTTCACATTCCAGTACACAAGGAACACTTCAAGTTCCTAAGGTTTGCATTCCTGGACCAGCACTTCCAGTTTATTGCTCTTCCGTTTGGTCTAGCTACTGCTCCAATAGTTTTTACGAAGGTTCCATCCAAAAGATCTTCTCTTTCTTCTTCGATCTCATGGACGGAAAATAAAATTAGAGAATAGTTCTCTTACTCCCAGTACCAGGGTGGAGTTCCTAGATACTATAATATACTCAATATCCATGAGGATATTTCTTACAGACCATAGACGTTACATGCCAACTTCCATTTGTCTTGCCCTCCAGACCTCCTTAAGGCCCTCTTTGGCTCGGTGTATGGAGGTGATTGGTCTCATGGTGTCCAGCATGGACATCATTCCTTTTGCCAGATTCCATCTCAGACCACTTCAGCTGTGGATGCTGAGACAGTGGAACGGCGATCATTCGAATCTGTCTCAACAGATTTCTCTGGACAACCAGTCGAGAGAATTGCTCTCCTGGTTGCTCTGTCCAGATCACCTGTCCCAAGGGACATCCTTCTTGAGACCATCCTGGGAGATTGTGACTACGGAAGCAAATCTCTCAGGATGGGGAGCTGTTTGGGTGCCAGGAAGGCACAGGGTCTGTGGAATTGAGAGGAATCTCTCCTCCCGATCAACATTTTAGAACTTCGAGCTATCTTCAATGCTCTGAAGGCTTGGCCTCTTCTGAGTTCATCCCAGTTTATCAGATTCCAATCAGACAACATAACCTCGTTGGCTTACATCAACCATCAGGGGGGAAAGAGGAGCTCCCTAGCAATGAGGGAAGTATCTTGGATTCTGGAGTGGGCGGAGGCCCACAACTGCTCACTGTCAGCGATCCACATTCCGGGTGTGGACAACTGGGAATTAGATTTCCTCATCAGACAATCCTTTCATCCGGGGAATGGTCTCTCCACCCCAGGTGTTTGCGGAGATTTGCAACAGATGAGGGACGCCGGAAATAGATCTCATGGCGTCCCGGCTCAATTCCAAGTTACCCAGATATGGGTCGCGGTCCAGGGATCCTCAGGCGGAGCTAATAGATGCATTAGCAATGCCTTGGAGATTCCATCTGATCTATATTTTTCCGCCGTTACCACTCCTTCCTCGTGTAGTGGCCCGCATCAAACAGGAGCAAGTATCAGTGATCCTAATTGCTCCATTGTGGCCGCAAAAGATGTGGTTCACAGACCTGGTGGGGATGTCCTCATCTCCTCCATGGAGGTTACCTTGTCGCAGGGATTTGCTGGAACAGGGTCCTTTTGCTCATCAAAACCTAGATTCTCTGAGGCTGACTGCGTGGAGATTGGACGCTTAGTCCTCGCCAAGAGGGGTTTCTCTGAGAGGGTTATTGATACTCTCATTCAAGCTCGTAAGCCGGTTACTCATCGCATCTATCATAAGGTGTGGAGGACCTACTTATACTGGTGTGAAGAACGTAGATTCCCCTGGCATAAGGTCAGGGTTTCCAGGATTCTCTCTTTTCTCCAGGATGGCTTGGAGAAGGGCCTATCTGCTAGTTCTCTTAAAGGACAGATTTCGGCCCTGTCTGTTTTTCTGCATAAGAGGCTCGCTGAGCTTCCAGATGTTCAGTCTTTTGTTCAGGCTCTGACTAGAATCAGGCCAGTGTTTAGATCTATTGCTCCTCCTTGGAGTTTAAATCTTGTTCTTAAAGTGTTGCAGAGGGCTCTGTTTGAGCCTATGTATGTAATTGACATTACGTTACTGTCTTGGAAGGTTCTTTTTCTACTGGTTATTGATTCGGTGCGCAGAGTATCTGAGATTGCTGCCTTGCAATGTGAGCCTCCTTACCTAGTATTCCATGCCGATAAGGCTGTTCTTCGTACTGGGTTAGGTTTTCTTCCTAAGGTCGTTTCAGATCGCAACATCAATCAGGAGATTGTGGTCCCTTCCTTGTGTCCTGATTTTTCTTCTTGGAAGGAACGGTTACTTCATAATTTGGATGTGGTTCGGGCCTTGAAGTTCCATCTTCAGGCTACAAAGGAATTTAGCATATGAGACAGTGGGACATAAGCCTCCTCAGAGGATTAAGGTTCATTCATCTAGAGCTGTGGCTTCCTCTTGGGTCTTTAGGAACGAGGCCTCTATGGATCAGATTTGTATGGCAGCTAACTGGTCCTCCTTATATACCTTTTTAAAAATGTTACAAATTTGATGTTTTTGCTTCGGCTGAAGCAGCTTTTGGGAGAAATGTTTTGCAGGCTGTGGTGCCCTCATTCAGTGTCCTTTAGAGCTTGGGTATATGTTTCCCACAAGTAAGGAATGAAGCCGTGGACTCTCCTCATATTAAGAAGGAAAACCTAAATTATGCTTACCAGATAATTTCCTTTCCTTCTGTATGAGGAGAGTCCACGGCCCCCGCCCGTTTTTCTCCGATGGACGGACCTAAAAAATTTTTTTTTTTCTTCCTGCACCATTTATACCCTGCTATTTATCCTACTGTTCCTTGTTCCCTTGGCAGAATGACTGGGATATCTTTACCTCCTCCTGGTGACCAGGTTCTGAATTCCCAAAAGTAAGGAATCAAGCCGTGGACTCTCCTCATACAGAAGGAAAGGAAATTATCTGGTAAGCATAATTTTATGTTTTTTCAATAAAAAATGTATTTAACACTACAGATTTTTAATGTACATGTTTCTCAATGCCCAATACACTCTTGGAGCATAAAAATACAAACCACAAAATATTTAAAATAAAATTAGCTGCCTGTGCTGTGGTTACATAGTAGCCACTAGCCAGTTCTTAGGTCTTCTGACACAACATTGTTGTGTTTTCTTGGGCAGTCATTCTAACTGTGGTATGATTAACATATGAAGCAGTGTAAGCATGGAGAAACCTGAAAAGTGCTGACGCTGCTGTTATTCATTTAGATGAGTGACTGTCCAGGCAAACATGAGGGATGAGGCATTGAAAAGGTCAATCCTGACATCATTAAGCCTGTCATATTACATCACACAGCTATTCTGTAGTAGTAGTAGAAGTACATAACAGTTATAGTTAAAGGTTAGAGTACATAATACAAACAAGTGAACTCAACACATATAAAGCTAATTTAAATGAAATTAGCTGGCCAGTTCTTACCATATTGTCCATGTTTTCTTGGGCAATCAGTCTAGCTGCGGTATGCGTAACATATGAAGCAGTGTGTGCATGGAGAAACCTGAAAAGTGCTGACTGTCCAGCAGCATGATTTGTGTTTCTAAGTGCAGTAAATATAGTACTTAGTACAATGCACACTGCTTCATCTGTTAGTCATTTAGCTAAGTGACTGTCCAGGAAAACATGAGGGATGTGGCAATGACAAGGTCAATCCGGACATCCTGCAGCCTGTCATATTACATTAATTTTTATAGCTGTATTACAGAACACTAAGAACAGTTATAGTTAGAGTACACCACCGCTTGACCAATGCCTCACCACTCCCAGATGAAGAAGGCCTGTTGCTCCCACACATCTGCAATAATGGCGGTTTCGCTGGCATTCTCAAGTCCGCCCACGGCCGCATACTGGTCCGTCTCTCATCCTTCCTCTCCACCTCTCATCCTTCCTCTCCGCCTCTCATCCTTCCTCTCCGCCTCTGTTTTCATGACGAACAGAGAATTTTTTTATTTATTTTTTAAATCGCATACTTTAATTGCGGTTTTAAATCACATATGCAATTAATCGTGCAGCCCTACTGTATATGTACACTTAGCTCTCTAATGACTAGATACCTGTATATGTATACTTAGCTCTCTAATGAAGAGATGCCTCTATATGTATACTTAGCTCTCTAATGACTAGATGCCTGTATATGTATACTTAGTTCTCTAATGAATAGACACCTGTATATGTATACTTGGCTCTCTAATGAATAGATGCCTGAATATGTATACTTGGCTCTCTAATGAATAGACGCCTGTATATGTATGCTTAGCTCTCTAATGAAAAGACGCCTGTATATGTATACTTGGCTCTCTAAGAAATTGTCGTTTCTTAGCATGTTATCAATTGTAGATGGATATTGACTCTTAAAAATATTTAGTTTTGCAGTTTTTTTTTCTGTTTCCCAACCATATTTATGATATCACATTGTCATAAGAACTGATGAGAACAGTTGAAAATAAAAATAATTATTAAATTTTGTGTTTACTTTTCTCTCTAGACTATGCATCTCTGAAGACAGGATCGTACCTAGGACAGCCTTTTACCTCCCCTAATAAGAACCCCTCTGGATTGTCACCCAGAATACCCCCTCCTGTCCATGCAATTCACGGTAGAACAGACTGGATTTCCAAATATGGGGGACGCAGATAGAAAAGCAGAAGCACTTTATTTAACTACCTTAACAGTTTTTCCTACTGTTTGTGTAAAAGTTCTCTTTTGATAATTTTTATTTTTTTATTACGACAAAAATAGAGGATTCTGGAAATACAGATAATACTTTGTGTACCTTTTGGAATATACATTTTATTCTTTACAGTTATTTTCTGTAAAATATGATCACCATCAACCTGTAATTACACAGTGTCATTCTGCTGGCGGTGTTGGAAGCTCCTTGCACCTCTGCTTTGACTGGTTATTACTGGGGTATATCCAGCAGTTCCTATGTGAAGGAGTGGCATGTTTTTGTGTGGATATACCTTCAAGTACTGAGTTTAAGCTCTTGATAAATCATTCACAAGTAACAGCAATAGGGGGAATTGATTAGGTGTGTAGGTGATACACTGTTATGCAGGGAAGGGTGCAAATTAGATGCTTAGCATAGTCATATGACCAATATCACCATTTCATCACTAAAGGGACTTTTGATTACTTGTGTGTCTCTTGTGCAAAACTTTGCACTTTATCCCCACTAGAAACATCTCCACGTTTTTGTGTATGAGACAATGTGATTAAAACTTTAATATTAAAGTGGCTGTTTTTTATTCTCAGATTTGCTTTAGCCTCTTGGTATCCTTTTGTTGAAGGGGAAGCAATGCACTACTGGGAGCTAGCTGAACACAGGTGAAGAAATGACAAGAGGCATTTATGTGCAGCAACCAATTACCAGCTAGCTCCCAGTAGTGCATTGCTGCTCTTGAGCCTACCTACGTATGTTTTTCAACAAAAGAGAACAGAGCAAATTAGATCATAGAAGTAAATTGGAAATCATGTTCTTTCTAAATCATGAAAGTTTAATTTTGACTTTACTGTCCCTTTAAATAATATAAGGCTTATTATTACAGGATGGCAGAATAGGAACAACACTTTAAAAAATGATGTTTACAACATTATTGGTATGGTTTATGTTTTTCTACCAGAATGCAATTGATATGGAGTCAGTGTTAGGTTATTTTACTCATTCAGTACAACTTATGCTATGTGAAGAATATTTGTTACCAGTTTTGTCATTTTTTACAGTTTATAGTTCTCCTTGTTATCTTCAATTAAGGTATATTTTTGTTTACTTTTCAAAGCAATTTATTTGTGTGATATGTCCTTAAGTGCTTTATTATATGGAAATAATTTGTGTAACCAAAATGTGCACATGCCTTTTTGTTCCTCCTGTGGTTTTGTTAAATTAAATTATGATGATGCTATTTCTAATGCAAAAATGTCATGCCCCAATTCATTAGAGCAAGTTATTTTGCATTACTGATCCTAGCTTTTAAGCCCCAGAAAAGATTTAAACACATAGGTAAAGGCTCAAGAGCCCAACACATTGTAGCTCAAAGCAGAATCAGAAATAGCAGGAGACTATGTACAAATGTTTCTGATTTACTCATTGACGTTTTTTCCATTGAACGTTACCTATGTTTTTTAACCTTTTAGCTAATTATAAAATGTTTGTTATTAAACCCAGAATATGCATGGGTGATGACAGAGTTAAACAATCCTCCTAAGCACAAAATTAAAGCGACATGAAACCCCAAATTTTTCTTTCATGATTCAGATAAAGAATAAAATTTTAAATAACATTCCAATTTACTTATTTTATCTAATTTGCTTCATTCTTTAGATGTCATTTGTTGAAGAAATAGTAATGCAGGTGGGTGAGCCATTCAACAACTACTGAGCCTATTTAGATATTTTAAGAAAGGTTATCAAGAGAATGAAGCAAAAGAAAAAATTTGGTTTTCATGTCCCTTTAATGTTAGGCTTGAGTAGCTGTCTCAAACCTTCTCAGATGGGTTTTTTTTTTTACAGAGACCTTTTAAAACGTCAGACGAGCCGTCTCCCTAAATCCAGTGTACTGCAGATATCCAGCAATGAGTTAGAGTATTCCCTATTCAATATTCATTGAGAGAAGCGCTAGCTAATGATTAAGCAGCCCCAATACTCTTGAATTCTTACTGCAGATACACGTGTATATAAAGTTATACCCATGGAGTCATCACAGCGCATGAGATTACCTAAGAGGTTCTATTGTTAATCGTTTATCTTTACTTAGATTTCCTTTCTTTACCATTGTGACATAATTCCCTAGTTTTATGTTTACATGTGCATAAATATCAGCGTCATAGCTATAACCTGATTAAGGGTGTAGTTGTGCCGATATGTGCAATCCTACTCAGTGGAACACAACTTCTGTTGCAGACTCCTTAGATAGAGCTTTTATTGTAAAATGAAGCTGTTGTATATATTTCTGGTATAATCTGTAAATCTATATGTAAATGACGAAGCTGGTTGTTTGTAAGTATATGACTTAAATTAAGGTAATAGCCAGCAGAGTTGTATGCACACACTTTTTATGTCCCTGTTTTATAATTTATATGATGTATATATATTAGATTGCCAAGTTTTGTGTCACAGAATACTATTTTTCTAAAGCCTGCAGATCTATTTTTAATCAGAATTCATTTATGAAATTATAGGATGACCAGAAATAGTTATATTTACATGCAATTCTGTCCACCTTTTTAGTGGTACCATTTCATATGTCCCCCCATTTCATGTATGCATATGTTATACCGATTACTGTAGTTAATACTTTAGATCATTTATGTATTTAATATTTTTCATTATTTTCAAAATGTTATTTAATGTTTCCAGTAAAAAAAATTTTTTTAAAGTTCTGTTACATTCCAGTTAAAGGGATACTTACCCCAATTTTTTTCATTCATGATTCAGATAGAGCATGCCATTTTAATCAACTTTATAATTTACTCCTATTAGCAATTTTTCTTTATTCTCTTGCTATCTTTGTTTGAAAAAGCAGGAATGTAAGGTTAGGCGCCAGCCCATTTTTGGTTCAGCACCTGGGTAGTGCTTGCCGATTGGTGGCTACATGCACCAGTATTTAAACACCACACCCTCTTAAAGAGTTATCAGTGGCTTGTATGACTCACAGATGCAATACATAGCACCAAGAGCTATATGAGCATTCATGGTGAGTGATTACTGGTGCACAGGTTTTCAAAGGATATTTGCATATGACAGAAAAACCCTCATAACTTTTACTAAAAGCTAATGGAAGTATATTGCGAAAATGCTTCTATTAAAAATTGAAATGCACCAATACACATTTCAGTTTTGATATTTCTATCTCTTTAAACTGCAGCTCTTCTAATCACTCCATAAAGCCCCATAACTTCTAGGGTGCAGCAACCGATTGGCTGTATTGGCCAAGCCTCAAGCATCTGGTGGTCTGCCATAGGAGCTACTTTTAATGTACTCTGCCCATTGCAGCAGATATACTACCCCTTCAGTGTCTCATTAAGCTCATCATGAACATTTTTAATTATGAATAAATTGTCCTACACATTTTTGCATGTCTATGGGGTTGACCACAATCATTTGAAAAGCTTTTCTAAAGCATTCTCTGTATGTTAGAATTCCTTTTGGTTACAAGTGAATTCCCTTGCACTGTGGGGGGTCTGTTGACCATATTTAGGTATTTCCTTTGTCACTGACCTCTATTGACATGAAGTGTTTGAGATATGTGTTTGGTGTAGTAAACCTCAGCAGACATTTCACCTTTTCTAGTTTAATATGGCCCAGAAATCAATTTGTGTCACCTTATGACAATTAAAATTTTGATGTAATATGCTGCAGTGTTTGGCCTTTCTAAGTAATCTTTGTGTAGTAGTAGCAAAATATATATTTTTATATATGCTTTTCTAGAATAATTTATTTTATCTGTGTAGATAGTATACTCGCCATTTACTTTTCATTCTGTAATTTTGCAGTGCCATTTCCTCTGACAGAAGCATTCCCTGAAGCATTGCTTCAACAGCGATTGTTGCCAGTTACACGGGCTGTTGTGCCAAATCTATGCATGTGTCAAGTTGTGTTCTATTTAGTAAGAACATCAAATACATAATACTAGGTTTAATAACTATATTGTGAAGGACAGAAGGTTCAGTTTGTTTTTAATGGGTTTTCATCTTTTTCCTGATCTTTTATTCCATATTTTGGATATGTCCTTTGATATGTTCAGTGAGTATGGATTGTGCATGAGGTATTTCAAAGGAGCAAAGAACTCTTCATTATTTCTGTGTAGATCTGGTTACAAAACTAAAATGTATGTGCTCTCAAACTACAATCACAAATGTTGTCAGAAGACCTGCACAGCCCATACGCATTTGTAGTATGACTTTCTGGAAACCTTATACTAGCCACTTCTGGTAACTTTGTAGCACTATGCATGTGTGGCTGATAATCAGCATAAGTAACAAAAGCGTAACCAGGAAAAGCTGCTAACAGCCCGGTTTTCTTTTTAGTTATAAATATAGTGCATTGATATTTTCTTTTAATATATACAGTATATTGATTAATTGTTCCCATGTTTCATCTGAGTAGCCTAATATTGATGCTTTTGTTTACTCCCTATTCCTTTTGGAATAACCACTTTGAAGTCACTTGTTATAACTTTGATGATTTAGCACAAGATATTGTTTTGTTTTGTTGCTTTTTTTAAATGTATTTATTTAACATGGTGTAATCAATAAACCAATCAATTTGTTTAAGGACACTTTCTCCAGTGATACCTACAGATATTCTAATTTACTATTCCTGACCAGCCCGTAAGGATTGATGGTAGCTACAGATAATCTTCTGGCCTCAAAGGTGCTTGTAACTTGTAACCATGCTTAAAAGTAAATATGGCTTTTCTGTATGTCTTTAAAAGCATTGCATTTTATACAACATATACTGTACAATAAAGATTATCTTTGAAGAACACTGTTTTTTTCTTTATTTATTTTTTTTGTGATTTTTTTTCTTTCTATTGGAAAAATTGTTATTGATTTTACAAAAAAAAAACAGGAAAGATAACAAGGATGATTACAAAATTCCAATCATAGCCGATAAATCAGACTGGTGTAAATGAGGTACACAGAAATCCGAGACCATAGAAATATTTGACATGTCAATAAGTCATACAATCTCTAACCTACTGTTTCTCAACTGCAGTCCTAAAGTACCCCCAACAGGCCAGGTTTTCATTATAGCTCAAGCAGTCTAAAGGTGAAATAATCAGCTGATGGGTGAGAGCAGGTTAGTAACCATGGTGTTACTGATCAGCTGATTACTTCACCAGTGCACTGGTTCACCTATAATGAAAACCTGCCCTGTTGGGGGTACTTGAGGACCGCGGTTGAGAAACTGCTCTAAGCGGTGGTAATATCCCTGATTAAACTCATGAGTATATAGTTTGTTATAAAACATTACATTTATTAAACAAATTACAATACTCACAAAAGTAAACAGGATTGAGAATATTAATACCATAATTTAACTATATGTTGGTCAATCTCTGCTCTCAAAGAAAAACTACATTAAAAAAGTGGTCAAATTTTCCTTCAAAGCAAATATATATTTTTTTAGGGAGATTACAAAATCAACTTTTCTTACCAATTGTGCATAATCAGGGGGTTGAGTTGTTTACCAATCCATGGGCATTAATCTTTTAGCACTATTTAACATGTATTGGGACAGTTATTTCCTTCCGTAAGGCAGGGGGAGTCCACAACTTCATTACTGTTGGGAAATACAACACCTGCCCACCAGGAGGAGGCAAAGACACCGCAGCCAAAGGCTTTTGCCTTTTGTCACTACAGGAGGCGGCAGAGAAGTGTCAGAAGATTTGGATAGTCCTGTAATGGGTATGTTCCCTTCAAGAAAGGACTGGCGTTTTAAGTAATCATGTCAACCTCTTAGTTAGAGTATTGATGAAAGTTAGAGTCTGGAGATGCAGGGAAAGTTTTTCTGCGAACCCATCCAGACTGTCGCTTAAAAGCTCCTAAGCAATCAGTGTTGATGAGTTTCACTGCTTGCTGCTACACACTCAAGTCCATGTCAGTAGCATTGCTGCAAGACTATGACACTTGAGAGACTGTGCCTGTTCCACAGCATGGTTCCTAGAGGGTTAGACTGTTCCTTATATATACAATTTAAAACGCTATACAGGGTCACAGTGTGGCTCCTTTTTATACCTCGATATGATCAAGGGTTAATATATCCTTCAGGGAAATTATTTGAACAGTTTGGGGATCTATATCTGCTTAATGTGAAAGTTTTTTAGGCTCATAGACTGTGTTTTTTTTTGGCTTGAAACAAACAGATTTCACTTTCGTTTTTGAAGTGTTACACAGCTCATAATAGCTTGGCGCCCTTTATCATTGCAGGGGAAGTCCTGTCTTATGTACCACGTGACCGGGTGTGGTCTCTTTAATTTCCTAAGATCCTGCTGCAGATATTACTCCTGAGGAGAGCGTTTTCACTGTTAGCTGCCTGGGTCTAGGAGGTGGTGAGTGCCCCAGCCATTGGGAGTATTAAAGTGCCGTTTTTTAAATATAAGTGTTTCTTTTTGATTGTCCTTCTGTGGGTATATACAAAGCTATGGAGGACACTGATACTACATTAGAAGGTTCCGCTCCTTCTGTACTGATTAATAATTCCTGTTTATATTGTGAGGAGGCTGTGGTTTGCCCACCTGCTCAATTTTGTTCCATGTGCCTAAACACTGTTCTAAAGTGTTTTTTATTAAAGGAGGTTCTGTCTACTCTAGAGGTTCCAGAGGCTACACTCCCTGAGGAGCCTAAGATCCCTAAATTAGACAGGGTTTACGATGCTAGTTAAGATGGCGAACATTATTAGTAACAAATGGGAAAGAGTAGGAAATTCTTTTTCCCTCTTGTCTTTTAAAAAATTATTCCCGGTCCCTGACTCTCAATTAGATTTGTGGGGCTCCATCCCGAAGGTAGATGACGCTATCTCCACGCTGGCTAAGCATACTACTATCCCTCTGGAGGATAGTTCTTTTAGAGAGCCTATGGATAAAAAAATTTAAACTTTTCTGAGGAAGATGTTTCAACAGGGTTTTCTTTTGCAAGATGTACCGAGTCCACGGTTTCATCCTTACTTGTGGGATATTATCCTTCCTAACAGGAAGTGGCAAAGAGAGCACCACAGCAGAGCTGTCTATATAGCTCCCCCCTTAACTCCACCCCCAGTCATTCTCTTTGCCGGCTCTAAGCAGGAAGGGTAAAGTGAAAGAGGTGATAAACTGTTAGTTTTTATTTTATCTTCAAGCAAGAGTTTATTTTTAAATGGTACCGGTGTTGTACTATTTACTCTCAGGCAGGAGATAGATGAAGATTTCTGCCTAGAGGATGATGATCTTAGCATTTGTAACTAAGGTCCACTGCTGTTCCCACAGAAGCTGAGGAGTACAGGAAAACTTCAGTGTGAGGAACGGTTTCTTGCTATACAGCAATGAGGTATGTTCAGTCATTTTTTCTGTAGAGACTGTGTTAACTCAGAAAGGCTGACATGATCCCCTTAAGGGGAAGGGGAAGCAGTAATCCTAGTCTTAGAAGGGGCTTTACTAGCTTGCATAAAGGGCTTAACTTATGGGCACTCCGTTTGAATGACTTATAACAAACTTTTGTGTGTTCTGGGAGTAACGTTTTTTTATTATTTGAAGGGACTTCTGTATTGAGGGTACACTTGGCTTTTTGGGGTTTTGATAACCCACATGGCTGACAAAACGCTTGGTAGGTTTTTCTATAGGCCTAATTTTGCGCCTCATTTGCGCAGTTATTTTACAAAGACAAGCAGCAAGCTTCATCACCGGAGGGTCCTGGGGAACTTCTTGGGCCTAATCGAAGCTTTATCCCCACATTATCAATCCCTAAGGGCAGGTAGGCGCCACAGCAGAGCTGTGGCAAGGTGCTGACAGGGGTTTTACCGGTTTTTGGCACTTTGTCAATCCGGTTTTCTTATTTGGGGGTTAAATGTTAAATTGCTTGTGGTGCAATCTTACCATATTTTAGTGTAACTACTGCAAAAATTTCGGAAAATTTGAAGTAATTTTAAGCAGTTTTGCAGTTTGTGTATGCCTTTTTTTTCTTAAAGGGACAGTATACACTCATTTTCATATAACTGCATGTAATAGACACTACTATAAAGAATAAGATGCACAGATACTGATATAAAAATCCAGTATAAAACTGTTTAAAAGCTTATTTAGAACCTGTCAGTTTAGCTCTGTTGAAAAGGTAGCTGGAAAGCCCACTGCAAGTGGGAAATAAGACACTCCCCCCTCCCCCTTCTTTTGCATATGAAAAGACCCTTTACACAAACAGGGGCAAGCTGGAGAAGGTAGCTGACGGTATTCACATAAAACTTTGGGGCTTGGTTAGGAGTCTGAAAATCAGAGCAATGTTATTTAAAAATAAGCAAAACTATACATTTATTTAAAAAAAAAAAAACTTTATGGGCTATATAAATAGATAATCTACAAAACATTTATGCAAAGAAAAAATGAGTGTATAATGTCCCTTTAAAGGCACAGTACCGTTTTTGAAAATTGTTGTTTTTTCATTAAATAAGGTGTTTTTCCAAGCTTGCTTGTCTCATTACTAGCCTGTTCAACATGTCTGACACTGAGGAAACTCATTGTTCAATTTGTTTAGAAGCCATTGTGGAACCCCACAATGTGCCCCACTTGTACTGATATGTCTCTAAATTGCAAACAGCATATTTTGACTTATAAGAGTTTGGCACTGGATGATTCTCAGACAGAAGGAAATCAGGTTTTGCCATCTAGTTCTCCCCAAGTGTCACAACCGTTAACGCCTGCACAAGTGACGCCAAGTACCTCTAGTGCGTCTAATTCGTTTACCTTGCAAAATATGGCCTCAGTTATGAATACTACCCTCACAGAGGTTTTATCTAAACTGCCTGGGTTGCAAGGGAAGCGCAGTAGCTCTGGGTTAAGAATGAATGCTGATCCTTCTGACGCCTTAGTTGCCGTATCCGATATTCCCTCCCAATGTTCAGAGGTAGGGATGAGGGATTTGCTCTCTGAGGGAGAAATTTCTGATTCAGGAAAATTGTTCCCTCAGACAGATTCAGATATGACGGCATTTAAATTTAAGCTAGAACACCTCCGTTTATTGCTCAGGGAGGTTTTAGCGACTCTGGATGATTGTGACCCTATTATAGTTCCAGAGAAATTATGTAAAATGGACACATTTTTAGAGGTTCCTGTTTACACTGATGTTTTTCCGGTCCCTAAGAGGATTTCGGACATTGTTACTAAGGAGTGGGATAGACCAGGTATTCCGTTCGTTCCCCCTCCTGTTTTTAAGGAAATGTTTCCAATATCTGACACCATGCGGGACTCATGGCAGATGGTCCCTAAGGTGGAGCGAGCTATTTCTACTCTGGCTAAGCGTACAACTATACCTATTGAAGACAGTTGTGCTTTCAAAGATCCTATGGATAAAAAATTAGAGCGTCTCCTAAAGAAAATTTTTGTTCATCAGGGTTTTCTTCTTCAGCCTATAGCGTGCATTGTTCCTGTAACCACTGCAGCTGCCTTTTGGTTTGAGGCTGTGGAAGAGGCTCTTCAGGTGGAGACCCCACTAGATGATATTCTGGACAGAATTAGGGCTCTTAAGCTAGCTAATTCTTTCATTACAGACGCCGCTTTTCATCTCACTAAGTTAGCGGCAAAGAATTCAGGTTTTGCCATTTTAGTGCTTAGAGCGTTATGGCTTAAGTCCTGTGTCGGCTGATGTGTCATCAAAATCTAAGCTTTTGACCATCCCTTTTAAAGGTAAGACCCTATTCGGGCCTGAACTGAAAGAGATCATTTCAGACATCACTGAAGGGAAGGGTCATACCCTCCCTCAAGATAAATCAAACAAGGACCAAACAAAATAATTTTCGTTCCTTTCGAAACTTCAAGGGTGGTCCCGCTTCCTCTTCCCCTGCTGCAAAGCAAGAGGGGAACTTTGCTCAATCCAAGCCAGTCTGGAGACCTAACCAGGCTTGGAACAAGGGTAAGCAGGCCAAGAAGCCTGCTGCTGCCACTAAGACAGCATGAAGGGGTAGCCCCCGATCCGGGACCGGATCTAGTAGGGGGCAGACTCTCTCTCTTTGCTCAAGCCTGGGCAAGAGACGTTCAGGACTCCTGGGCCGTAGAAATTGTAACCCAGGGGTATCTTCTAGATTTCAAAGATTCTCCTCCAAGGGGGAGATTCCATCTTTCTCAATTGTCTGTAAACCAGACAAAAAGAGAGGCGTTCTTACACTATGTAGAAGACCTCTTTACCATGGGAGTGATCTGTCCAGTTCCAAAAGCAGAACAAGGACAAGGGTTCTACTCCAATCTGTTTGTGGTTCCCAAAAAAGAGGGAACCTTCAGACCAATTCTAGATCTCAAGATCCTAAACCAATTCCTAAGAGTTCCATCCTTCAAGATGGAGACCATTCGGACTATTTTACCAATGATCCAGGAGGGTCAATATATGACCACCGTGGACTTAAAGGATGCGTATCTACACATTCCTATCCACAAAAATCATCACCAGTTCCTCAGGTTTGCCTTTCTGGACAAGCATTACCAGTTTGTGGCTCTTCCCTTCGGGTTGGCCACGACGCCAAGAATCTTCACAAAGGTGCTAGGGTCCCTTCTAGCGGTCCTAAGGCCGCGGGGCATAGCAGTGGCACCTTATTTATACGACATCCTAATTCAAGTGTCGACTTTCCAACTAGCCAAGTCTCACACGGACTTAGTGTTGGCCTTTCTAAGATCCCATGGGTGGAAGGTAAACATCAAAAAGAGTTCTCTTTCCCCTCTCACAAGAGTTTCATTTCTAGGGACTCGGATAGACTCGGTAGAAATGAAAATATTTCTGACGGAGGTCAGGAAATCAAAAATTTTAACCACCTGCCGAGCTCTTCATTCCATTCCTCGGCCGTCAGTGGCTCAGTGCATGGAGGTAATCGGTTTAATGGTAGCGGCAATGGACGTAGTTCCATATGCTCGCTTACATCTCAGACCACTGCAACTATGCATGCTCAGACAGTGGAATGGGGATTATGCAGATTTATCTCCTCAGATAACTCTGGATCCAGAGACCAGAGACTCTCTTCTTTGGTGGTTGTCACAGGATCACCTGTCCCGGGGAATGTGTTTCCGCAGCCCAGCGTGGGTTATAGTGACGACGGACGCCAGCCTACTGGGCTGGGGTGCAGTCTGGAATTCCCTGAAAGCACAGGGTTTGTGGATTCAGGAGGAGACCCTCCAACCAATAAATATTCTGGAATTAAGAGCGATATTCAATGCTCTTCAGGCGTGGCCTCAGCTGGCTTCGGCCGGATTCATCAGATTTCAGTCGGACAACATCACGACTGTAGCTTATATCAATCATCAGGGGGAAACAAGGAGTTCCTTAGCGATGATAGAAGTGTCCAGGATAATCCGATGGGCAGAGACTCACTCTTGCCATCTATCAACAATCTATATCCCAGGGGTAGAGAACTGGGAGGCAGCTCCATCCGGAGGTATTTGCTCAACTGGTTCAGCTATGGGGCGAACCAGAATTGGATCTGATGGCAATCTCGTCAGAACGCCAAACTTTCTCGTTACGGATCCAGGTCCAGGGATCCTCAGGCAGTACTGATAGATGCTCTAGCAGTACCCTGGTCGTTCAACCTGGCTTATGTGTTTCCACCTTTCCCTCTCCTTCCACGTCTGATTGCCAGAATCAAACAGGAGAGAGCTTCTGTGATTTTGATAGCTCATGCGTGGCCAAGCAGGACTTGGTATGCAGATCTGGTGGACATGTCATCTCTGCCACCTTGGACTCTGCCACTAAGACAGGACCTTCTGATTCAAGGTCCGTTCAAGCATCCAAATCTAATTTCTCTACAACTGACTGCTTGGAGATTGAACGCTTGATTTTAGCAAAGCGGGGTTTCTCTGAGTCGGTCATAGATACCTTGATTCAGGCTCGAAAGTCTGTCACCAGGAAAATCTATCATAAGATATGGCGTAAATATCTTTTTTGGTGCAAATCCAAAGGCTACTCATGAGTAAGATCAGGATTCCTAGGATTTTGCCCTTTCTTCAGAGGGATTGGAGAAAGGATTGTCAGCTAGTTCCTTAAAAGGACAGATATCTGCTTTGTCTATTCTATTGAACAAGCGTCTGGCAGATGTCCCAGACGTTCAGGCTTTTTGTCAGGCTTTAGTTAGAATCAAGCCTGTGTTTAAACCTGTTGCTCCGCCATGGAGTCTAAATTTAGTTCTTAAAGTTCTTCAGGGGGTTCCGTTTGAACCCATGCATTCCATAGATATTAAGCTTCTATCTTGGAAAGTTCTGTTTTTAGTTGCTATCTCTTCAGCTCGAAGGGTTTCTGAATTATCTGCATTACAATGTGACTCACCTTATCTTGTTTTCCATGCTGATAAGGTGGTTTTTCATACAAACCTGGGTTCCTCCCTAAGGTTGTTACTAACAGGAATATCAATCAGGAGATTGTTGTTCCTTCTCTGTGTCCTAATCCTTCGTCTAAGAAGGAACGTTTATTGCACAACTTGAATGTGGTTCGTGCTTTGAAGTTCTATTTGCAGGCAACCAAAGATTTTCGTCAAACATCTTCTTTGTTTGTTGTCTATTCTGGGAAACGTAGGGGTCAAAAGGCTACGGCTACCTCACTTTCCTTTTGGCTGAAAAGCATCATCTGTTTGGCTTATGAGACTGCTGGACAGCAGCCTCCTGAAAGAATTACTGCTCACTCTACTTGAGTGGTGGCTTCCACATGGGCCTTTAAAAACGATGCTTCTGTTGAACAGATTTGTAAGGCTGCGACTTGGTCTTCGCTTCATACTTTTTCCAAATTTTACAAATTTGATACTTTTGCTTCTTTGGAGGCTATTTTTGGGAGAAAGGTTTTAAAAGCAGTGGTGCCTTACGTTTTAGGTTTCTGTCTTGTCCCTCCCTTCATCCGTGTCCTAAAGCTTTGGTATTGGTATCCCACAAGTAAGGATGAAACCGTGGACTTGGTACATCTTGCAAAAGAAAACAAAATTTATGCTTACCTGATAAATTTCTTTCTTTTGCGATGTACCGAGTCCATGGCCCGCCCTGTCTATTCAAGACATATGGTAATTTTTTATTGTAAACTTCAGTCACCTCTGCACCTTATAGTTTCTCCTTTTTCTTCCTTAGCCATCGGTCGAATGACTGGGGGGTGGAGTTAAGGGGGGAGCTATATAGACAGCTCTGCTGTGGTGCTCTCTTTGCCACTTCCTGTTAGGAAGGATAATATCCCACAAGTAAGGATGAAACCGTGGACTCGGTACATCACAAAAGAAAGAAATTTATCAGGTAAGCATAAATTTTGTTTTTATAACAACTGGAGGCAGCTGTTGCCACGGTTGCTGGAGCAGTTACCTACTGGTGCGACACTCTGTTGGAGCTCATTGAGGTGGAAACTCTTCTTGAGGATATTCAGGAAAGAATTAGCAGCTAGATTTAGAGTTTTGTCGGTAAAGACCGACGTAGCTAACGCTGCTTTTTTTCCCAACGCAACCTTCCAACAACGCTGGTATTTAGAGTTGTCTGAGGGGCTGCGTTAGGCTCAAAAAAGGGTGCATTGAGCCTAATGTAGCTCCACTTCAACCCTCAATACCAGCGTTGCTTACGGTAGCGGTAAGCTGGAAAAACGTGCTCATGCACGATATCCCCATAGGAAACAATAGGGCATTTTGGGCTGAAAAAAAACCTAACACCTGCAAAAAAGCAGCGTTCAGCTCCTAGCGCAGCCCCATTGTTTCCTATGGGGAAACACTCTTTAAGTCTGCACCTAACACCCTAACATGTACCCCGAGTCTAAACACCCCTAACCTTACACTTATTAACCCCTAATCTGCCGCCCCCGCTATCGCAGATACCTACATTATATTATTAACCCCTAATCTGCCGCTCCGGACCCCGCTGCAACCTACATTATCCCTATGAACCCCTAATCTGCTGCCCCTAACACCGCCGACCCCTATATTATATTTATTAACCCCTAATCTGCCCCCCCCCAACGTTGCCGCTACCTTACCTACACTTATTAACCCCTAATCTGCCGACCGGACCTCGCCGCCACTATAATAAATGTATTAACCCCTAAACCGCCGCACTCCCGCCTCGCAAACACTAGAATAAATAGTATTAACCCCTAATCTGCCCTCCCTAACATCGCCGCCACCTACAATTATTAACCCCTAATCTGCCGCCCACAACGTCGCTGCTACTATAATAAATGTATTAACCCCTAAACCTAAGTCTAACCCTAACACCCCCTAACATAAATATAATTTAAATGAAACAAAATAATATTCCATAAAAATAACTAAATTATTCCTATTTAAAACTAAATACTTACCTATAAAATAAACCCTAATATAGCTAAAATATAACTAATAATTACATTGTAGCTATTTTAAGATTTATATTTATTTTAACTAGGTACAATAGCTATTAAATAGTTAATAACTATTTAATAGCTACCTAGTTAAAATAATTACAAAATTACCTGTAAAATAAATCCTAACCTAAGTTACAAATACACCATCAATAAATTAATTAAATAAATTACCTACAATTACCTAAAATAAAATACAATAAAATAAACTATTCTATAATCCAAAAAAAAACAAAACACTAAATTACAAAAAATAGAAAAGAATTACAAGATGTTTAAACTAATTACACCTAATCTAAGCCCCCTAATAAAATTAAAAAAAAAACCCAAAATAAAAAATTCCCTACCCTATTCTAAACTACCAAAGTAATCAGCTCTTTTACCAGCCCTTAAAGGGACAGTCAACCATAGAATTGTTATTGTTTTAAAAGATAGATAATCCCTTTATTACTCATTCACCTGTTTTGCATAACCAACACAGTTATATTAATATACTTTTTACCTTTGTGATTACCTTGTATCTAGCAACCTTCTTCCAGCCCCCTGATCACATGACTGTGACTGTTTATTATCTATTGTCTTAAATTTAGCATTGTATTGTGCTAGATCTTAAATAACTTTCTGTGCCTGAACACAGTGTTATCTATATGGCCCACGTGTACTTTCTGTCTCTTTGTGTTGAAAAGAGATTTAAAAAGCATGTGATAAGAGGCAGCCCTCAAAGGCTTAGAAATTAGCATATGAGCCTACCTATGTTTAGTTTAAAGTAAGAATACCAAGAGAAAAAAGCAAATTTGATGATAAAAGTAAATTGGAAAGTCGATTAAAATTAAAAGTCCTATCTGAATAAT
The DNA here is from genome assembly GCF_027579735.1 of Bombina bombina. Lineage (NCBI taxonomy): Eukaryota > Metazoa > Chordata > Amphibia > Anura > Bombinatoridae > Bombina > Bombina bombina. The sequence goes on along the minus strand of NC_069502.1, from coordinate 482,510,094 downwards.
GAAAGTTTAATTTATACTTGACTGTCCCTTTAAAAGGGCTTTTTGCGAGGCATTGCCCCAAAGTAATCAGCTCTTTTACCTGAAAATAAAAATAAAATACCCCTCCAACATTACAACCCACCAGCCAGATACCCCTACTCTAACCCACCCAAACCCCCCTTAAAAAAAACTATTGCTAACCCCTGGAAGAGCCATCCTCTTCAACCGACAACTTCCCGACGAATGTTCCTTTAAGGGACGTCATCCAAGATGGCGTCCCTTCAATTCCGATTGGCTGATAGGATTCTATCAGCCAATCGTAATTAAGGTAGAAAAAATCTGATTGGCTGATGCAATCAGCCAATCAGATTGAAGTGCAATCCGATTGGCTGATACAATCAGCCAATCGTATTGAACTTGCATTCTATTGGCTGATCAGAACAGCCAATAGAATGCAAGTTCAATACGATTGGCTGACTGGATCAGCCAATCGGATTGAACTTCAATCTGATTGGCTGATTGCATCAGCCAATCAGATTTTTTTCTACCTTAATTCCGATTGGCTGATAGAATTCTATCAGCCAATCGGAATTGAAGGGACGCCATCTTGGATGACGTCCCTTAAAGGAACCTTCATTCGTCGGGAAGTCGTCGGTTGAAGAGGATGGCTCCGCATCGGCTCCGTTGAAGATGGCTCCGCTCCGGATGGATGAAGATTGAAGACGCCGCCTGGATGAACACTTCTACCGGATGGAGGACCTCTTCTTTGCCGCTTGGATGAAGACTTCTACCGGATCAAGGACCTCTTCTGCGCACCTTGGATGAAGAATTCGGCTTGGCTGGGTGAAGACGACTCAAGGTAGGGAGCTCTTCAGGGGGTTAGCGATAGTTTTTTTTAAGGGGGGTTTGGGTGGGTTAGAGTAGGGGTATGTGGGTGGTGGGTTGTAATGTTGGGGGGGTATTGTAGTTTTATTTTCAGGTAAAAGAGCTGATTACTTTGGGGCAATGCCCCGCAAAAAGCCCTTTTAAGGGCTGGTAAAAGAGCTGATTACTTTGGTAGTTTAGAATAAGGTAGGGATTTTTTATTTTGGGGGGCTTTTTTATTTTATTAGGGGGCTTAGATTAGGTGTAATTAGTTTAAACTTCTTGTAATTCTTTTTAATTTTTTTGTAATTTAGTGGGGGGGGGGGTTTGTATTATAGAATAGTTTATTTTATTGTATTTTATTTTAGGTAATTGTAGGTAATTTATTTAATTAATTTATTGATAGTGTAGTGTTAGGTGTATTTGTAACTTAGGTTAAGATTTATTTTACAGGTAATTTTGTAATTATTTTAACTAGGTAGCTATTAAATAGTTATTAACTATTTAATAGCTACTGTACCTAGTTAAAATAAATACGAAATATAAATCCTAAAATAGCTACAATGTAATTATTAGTTATATTGTAGCTATATTAGGGTTTATTTTATAGGTAAGTATTTAGTTTTAAATAGGAATAATTTAGTTATTTTTAGGAATATTATTTAGTTTCATTTTAATTATATTTATGTTAGGGGGGTGTTAGGGTTAGGGTTAGACTTAGGTTTAGGGGTTAATAAATTTATTATAGTAGCGGAGACATTGTGGGCGGGAGATTAGGGATTAATAATTGTAGGTAGGTGGCGGCGATGTTAGGGAGGGCAGATTAGGGGTTAATACTATTTATTCTAGTGTTTGCGAGGCGGGAGTGCGGCGGTTTAGGAGTTAATACATTTATTATAGTGGTGGCGAGGTCCGGTCGGCAGATTAGGGGTTAATAAGTGTAGGTAAGGTAGCGGCGATGTTGGGGGGGCAGATTAGGGGTTAAAAAATATAATATAGAGGTCGGCGATGTTAGGGTCAGCAGATTAGGGGTTCAAAAATTTTACTATAGTGGTGGCGATGTGGGGGGGCCTTGGTTTAGGGGTACATAGGTAGTTTATGGGTGTTAGTGTACTTTGTAGCACAGTAGTTAAGAGCTTTATATTCACGCGTTAGCCCATAAAGCTCTTAACTGCTGACTTTTTTTGGCGGTAGGAGTCTTGTCGGTAGAGGGTCTACCACTCACTTCTCCCAAGACTCCAAATACCAGCATTAGGCAGATCCCATTGAAAAGATAGGATACGCAATTGGCGTAATGGGATCTGCGGTAGCCTGGAATTGCGGTAGGGAAGTGAGCGTTAGACCCTTTCCTGCCTGACTCTAAATACCAGTGGGCGGCCAAAAGCAGCGTTAGGACCCCTTAACGCTGCTTTTGACGGCTAACACCAAACTCTAAATCTAGGCGTAAGGCACTGAGAATTGCTAACTCCTTCATTTGTGACGCAAATATACAAATTATTTGCATAAATGCAAAGGCTGCTGGCTTTGCAGTTCTAGCCCGCCGGGCTCTCTGGTTGAAGTCTCTCTGGTTGACTTCTAAATCCAGACTCCTTTCTCTTCCCTTGAAGGGGAAGATTTTATTCGGTCCAGGGAGCCCAAGAGTACTTGGAAGCCGGCTCACTCCTGGAATAAGTCCAAACAGACTAAGAAGCCCGCCGAGAAAAAAATTGTCATGAAGGGGCGCCCCCCCCCCCCCACTTGGTTCCAGGATGTACTGGATCATTGGGTCCTGGAGGTTGTAGCTCAAGGATACAGGATAGGATTCAAGTCTCATCCGCCCAGGGGCAGATTCCTACTTTCCAGTCTTTCAACAAGACTAGAAAAGAGGGCTGCCGCCTTTGGTTGGGTAGGGGATCTCTCCTCTCTAAGAGTAATTGTCCCTGTACCTACAGCAGAAAGAGGTTTGGGGTTTTATTCAAACCTTTTCGTGGTTCCAAAGAAGGAGGGAACTTTCCATCCAATTCTGGACCTAAAGTGCCTAAACAAATTTCTGAGTGTTCCCTCTTTCAAGATGGAAACAATACGGTCAATCCTGCCTCTGGTTCAGGAAGGAAAGTTTATGACCACTATAGACCTGAAAGATGCATAACTTCACGTCCCGATTCACAGGGAACATTTTTAGTTCCTGAGGTTTGCTTTTCTGAATCAGCGCTTCCTGTTCATAGCGCTTCCATTTGGCCTAGCTACTGTTCCAATGATATTTACAAAGGTTCTGGGGGCTCTTCTAGCCGTTGCCAGAACACAAGGTATTGCAGTAGCGCCTTACTTGGACGATATCTTGGTACAGACACCATCTTTTCGTCTAGCCGAAGAACATTCGGAGTCCCTTCTCAGTTTTCTTCGATCACATGATGGAAGATAAACTTGGAAAAGAGTTCTCTTACTCCAAGTACAAGGGTGAATTTCCTGGGAACTATAATAGACTCCATATCCATGAGAATATTCTTCACAGATCAGAGACGTTGCAAGCTAACTTCTGCATGTATTGCCCTCCAGGCCTCCTCGAGACCCTCAGTGGCTCAGTGTATTCAGCGCTGCGGAATATGATGGCGCTTCATAAATAAAGTATAATAATAATCGGACATATGGTGTCCTGCATGAACATCATTCCTTTTGCCAGATTCCATCTCAAACCCTTACAACTATGCATGCTGAGACAATGGAACGGCGACCATTCAGATCGGTCTTAACAGATCGTGCTGGACAGCCTGTCGAGAGACTCACTCTCCAGGTGGCTCTGTCCAGATCATCTGTCCTAAAGCACGTGCTTTTTGAGACCGTCCTGGGAGATTGTGACTACGGACGCAAGCCTTACTGGCTCGGGAGCTGTTTGGGGTGCCAAAAAGGCACAAGGTCTGTGGACTCAGGAGGAGTCCTCCCTTTTGATCAGTATTTTGGAACTTTGGGAAATCTTCAATGCTTTGAAGGCTTGGGCCCTTATGGGTTCGTCCCAATTTATCAGATTCCAATCAGACAATATAACCTTGGTTGCCTATATCAACCATCAGGGGGGGACAAGAAGTTGCCTGGCGATGAGAGAAGTATCTCAGATACTAGAGTGGGCAGAGACTCACAAATGTACACTGTCAGTGATCCACATTTCGGGTGTGGACAACTGGGAAGCAGACTTCCTCAGCAGGCAATCCTTTTACCCAGGGGAATGGTTTCTTCACCCCAAGGTGTTTGCAAAGATATGCAGCAAGAAGGGACGCGGGAGATCTCATGGCATCCTGCCTCAATACCAAGTTACCCAGGTACGGGTCGAGGGATCCTCTCTATCAGTACCATGGAGGTTCAGACTCATATCTTTTTCCTCCATTACGGCTTCACCCTTGTGTGGTGGCTTGCATCAAGCAGGAGTGAGCATCTGTGATTCTGATTGCTCCGTTGTGGCCGTGAAGGACGTAGTGTGCGGATCTGGTGATGTCCTCATCTCCTTATTGGAGGTTACCTTGTCGCAGAGATCTGCTGATACAGGGTCCCTTCGTTCATCAAAATCAAGATTCTCTGAGACTGACTGCATGGTGATTGAACGCTTAGTCTTAGCCAAGAGAGGGTTCTCGGAAAGTGTTATCGACACTGGTTCAAGCTCATAAGCCAGTTACTCATCATATCTACCATAAAGTGTGGAGGACTTACTTATACTGGTGTCAGGGCCGGCGCTTGCATATAGGCAAGTTAGGCAATCGCCTTAGGGCACATCAGCAGTGGGGCGCAAAATTGTCAGACAGTGACTAAGAGCAGCCAGTGTGTGTTTTATATTTATATACATCTTTTTTTTTTTACATATCAGTGGCGGAACTTCCAGGGTCCAAAAGGTTGCATAAACCTTTTTTGTGGCCACTGGACCCTGTAGATCCGCCACTTAGGACTTACGACCGGTCTCCCAGAGTTACAGTAGGCAGCTGCAGTGCAACACCATTTCCGGCCTCTGACTAGGTGCTACAGTAGTCAGTGCCGGGTAAGCTCCTCCTCCTTTATCCAGTCATTAAAGCGCGGGCCGCCCTCTGCCAACTATCTCCCGCCACCACTTATCCCTCTTGGCTCTTGCTTAAGAAGACAGCAGATAATTTGAGCAGAAGACAGGTACTTTAGCGTGTGTGCAGTCAGTGCCAGTGTGTAACCGCTCTCGGCTCTGAGTTAATTTAGATCTAATGACTAACATATTCCTTCCAGCAGGCTCTTGGCTCTTGCTTAAGAAGACAGCAGAGTGCAGACAGGTACTTAGCGTTAGCGTGCAGTGCCAGTGTGTCACCCCGCTCTGATCCATTTCCTTCCAGCAGGCTCTTGGCTCTTGCTTAAGAAGACAGCAGAGTGCAGACAGGTACTTAGTGTTAGCGTGCAGTGCCAGTGTGTCACCCCGCTCTGATCCATTTCCTTCCAGCAGGCTCTTGGCTCTTGCTTAAGAAGACAGCAGAGTGCAGACAGGTACTTAGCGTTAGCGTGCAGTGCCAGTGTGTCACCCCGCTCTGATCCTCAACCTCTCTTTCTTGCTTCCAGCTAAAATGAGTGTCACAAATTATCTATAGAAATTCCATATATGTACAGTTAATGGAATAATGGGTATTTTTTGTTTTAAAAATATTGAGAAGCTTTTTAAATATAATAATATATTTTTTCTCTCCCCCTTCACTCGCTCACCTATCTGTCTCTGCCCAAATACAAATGTGTTTCTCAGTCCATTTAATAACATTTTTTCTAAGTAAAACTACTGACTAATTGCACAGGCTGATCTAAGCCTCCCTTCATTGCATTTAATACAGGGGTCTGTATCCCATTATAAAATATAACAGGTGGTGTTGTCACTGCTTCTACATTATAAACATTTAATGATGATATGACTGTGACTGTATATACTATATATATATATATATATATATATATATATATATTATATAGTGTGTGTGTGTGTGTATATATATATATTTTATATATATTATATAGTGTGTGTGTGTGTGTATGTATATGTGTGTGTATATATATATATATATATATATATATATATTTTGTGTGTGTGTGTGTGTATATATATATATATATATATATATATATATAGTGTGTATGTATGTATGTATGTATATATATAGTGTGTGTGTATATGTGTATATATATATATATATTTATTGTATGTGTATATATATATATATATATATATATAGTGTGTGTGTGTGTATATATATATATATATATATATATATATATATATATATATATATATATATATATATATATATATATATATATATATATATATATATATTGTGTGTGTATATATATATATATATATTTTATGGGGTAATGGGAAATTATATATATATATATTTTTTAATACATCTTTGTAACATTTTGTAAAAAACATCAATGGTAAAAAAAAAAATGGGGGGGGGGGGGGCGCAAAATTTATCCTCGCCTGTGTGGCCAAAAATCCTAGCACCGGCCCTGACTGGTGTGAAGAGCGTGGCTTTTCCTGGCATAAGGTTAAGGTTGCCAGAATTTTATCTTTTCTCCAGGATGGACTGTAGAATGGTCTATCTGCTAGTTCCCTTAAAGGGACAGTTTACTCAAACATTTTCTCCCCTTTAATTTGTTCCCAATGATCGACTTTACCTGCTGGAGTGTATTAAATTGTTTACAAGTATTTCAATTACCCTTATATTCTGAAAGCTTTTGGCCTCGAGGCCAAGCTGTGTTAACACAGCCAGTAGAAGTAATTACACTCCCATTGGGTTATAGAAGAGATAAGGTAATAAAATGTTAATTTTTCGATTTTTCTCTCCAAGTATTGGTGATTGGTTTATGGACAGTTATAAGATAAAGAAGCAGGTATATGTACACAATGTGATAAAGTAATGAGATCTGATTACACCTACAAGCTCAGCCCATTGTTTAGGTTGTGGCTTCAAAACACAAAATCAGCTAATTCATATACACAAATAAGCCTTAAAAAAGTAAATCTCATACATTTTATACTCTGCAGCTGGTAAATAAATTAATTGGAAACACATTAAGGGAAAAACAATTTTATAGTATACTGTCCCTTTAAAGGACAGATATCGGCCCTGTCAGTGTTACTGCACAAAAGATTGGCTGAGCTTCCAGATGTGAAGTCCTTTAAGGCTCTGGCTAGGAACAGACCCATGTTCAGATCTGGTGCTCCGCCTTGGAGCCTCAATCTTGTACTTAGTGTTTTGCAGTAGGCGCAGTTTTAGCCTATGCATACTGTTGACATTAAATTGTTATCTTGGAAGGTTCTTCTTTTTGTTGGCTATTGCCTCTGCGCGCAGTTTCTGAGATTTTTGCTTTGCAATGTGACCCTCCCTTATCTGGTTTTCCATGCTGATAAGGTGGTTTTTCCCAATAAACTAGGGTTTCTCCCTAAGGTGGTGTCAAATCGTAACATTAATCAAGAAATTGTTGTTCCTTCCTTGTGTCCTAATCCTTCAGTGAAGGAACGTTTGCTTCACAATCTAGAAGTTCTATCTTCAGGCTACTAAGGAATTCAGAAAATGTTCCTCTTTGTTTGTCATCTATGCGGGGAAGAGTAAGGGCCACAAGGCTACTACGACTTCTCTATCTTTCTGGTTGAGGAGTGTCATCCGCTTAGCTTATGAGGCGGCGGGACGACAGCCTCCTGAGAGCATAACGGCTCATTCCACTAGAGCACTGGCTTCCTCTTGGGCTTTTAAGAAAAAAGCCTCAATGGATCAGTTTTGTAAGGCGGCTACCTGGTCCTCCTTCCACACGTTTTCAAAATTTTACAAGTTTGATGTGTTTGCTTTGGCTGAAGCAGCTTAAGGGAAAAACGTTTTGCAGGCTGTGGTGCCCTCAGAATAGGTTCCGCCTCTTTTTTTCTGTTCCCTCCCGTTATTCATTCAGTGTCCTCTGGAGCTTGGGTATAGGTTGCCCAACGGTTAGGAATGAAGTCGTAGACTCTCCATGCCTTATGGAAGGAAAACCATAATTTATGCTTACCAGATAAATTCCTTTCCTTCCTGGCAGGGAGAGTCCACGACCCCACCCGTAAATTTTTTTATTTTTTTTGATGGGCGACTCCCTTTTTATATTATTTCTTCTGGCACCTTTTATACCCTGATGCTTCTCCTACTTTTTCTTGTTCCCTCGGCAGAATGACTGGGGGTAGGGGAAGTGGGAAGGATATTTAAGCCTTTGGCTGGGGTGTCTTGACCTCCTCCTGGTGGCCAGGTGTTGTATTTCCCAACAGATAGGAATGAAGTTGTGGACTCTCACTGCCAGGAAGGAAAGGAATTTATCTGGAAAGCATAAATTATGTTCTATATTTACAGCCAATATGATGTATTTTATTGAGAAAAATGGTTGAAGGCTCTAGGAGGTCTTGTCCAAGGACTGGTTATAAACTGCTAGACCTGTTCCAAAAATCGTTTAATCAGGGGACAAGACCACCAGATGTGTGAAAGAAATCCCATATTGTTTTCTCTAACACCTAGGAGAAGCTGAAGGGTGTTTATTGTGTAGGTGCATAGAAGTAAGATGACACCTAGAAATAATCGCTGCTGCTGATATTGATTTTTTTAACATTTAAAAATCACTTATCCCAGTCAGCTTTCTCCACGTGGAGCTTGATTTTTTTTCCCCATTAGGCATTTTATGGATCCTGAGCTACATAAGTTTATATATGAGTATATGCCTTTTAAAGATGTCTAAGGAAAAATAAGTTTCTCAAAGTGAGTTAGGTCTGTGGTTAGTTGGAATTGATGCGGATGATGTGTGACAAAGTATCTGAAAGTATAAGAGCCATGTATCAAAACGATATCCTGTTTCTTTGCTAATTTCTCTCTGGGTGTTGATGATTACCTTCTCCATCAATGCACTTGGATATTTGAGGGTTGGTTATCAAGTAGAGATTGTCTATTAGTGTGAGTACATGGATAAAGGAAATATTGAGAAGGGATGTAAGTGGGAAGAATAGGACTGGATAAAGTATTATACAAGCCCAAGACTTTATCCCACACTTTCAATCTTTCTGCACGGGTTGAGATAAGCTAAAGGGGAGCCAGCCTATATCTCCTATAATTAAAGGGACAGTCTACACCAGAATTTTTATTGTTTGAAAAGATAGATATTCCCTGTATTACCCATTCCCTAGTTTTGCATAACCAACACAGTTATATAAATACACTTTTTCCTCTGTGATTACCTTGTATCTAAGCCTCTGCAAACTGCCCCCTTATTTCAGTACTTTTGACAGACATCCATTTTAGCCAATCAGAGCTTGCTCACTGGAACTCCACGTGCATGAGCACAGTGTTATCTATATGATAAACGTAAACTAACACCCTCTAGTGGTGAAAAACTGTTAAAATGCCCTGAGAGAAGAGGCGACCTTCAAGGGCTTAGAAATTAGCATATGAACCTCCTAGGTTTAGCTTTCAACTAAGATATACCAAGAGAACAAAGCAATATTGGTGATAAAAGTAAATTGGAAAGTTGTTTAAAATGACTTAAATAAAACTTGACTGTCCCTTTAAGTAACAGTATTGGCACAACTTTTAGTGTTCTAATAAAATAAATACACAAAAAATTGTTTAAAATGACATTCTCTATCTGAATCATGAAAGTTTATTTTGGACTAGACTGTCCCTTTAAAATATCTATTGTTGAAGCCTCAAGGTGCACCCAGGACTCCCTATTTTGACTCCAAACTACTATCCATGCTAAATGTGTAGCGTTATAACAGTATATCAGGTTAGGAACTCCTAAACCACCCTCCTCCCTTCCCAAGTAGAGAGTGGAGCAAGCTATTATAAGTATAGCTCTGGCCTGTATAAATCTTTCTAAGACATATTGGAGAGACAATGTATGTAGTGGACGGATAATGATAAACTGAAGTACTTTCTTCAGCTCATTTATGTGACTCATGTTTAGATTGTCTAAATGCATACTGACCAATCTAATGTTTCTTTGGGTACTAATACACCTGTTCTCTGTTTATTACAGGATGATGCTAACAAAGTACTTCTGACTACAATTTGCAACACTATAAGGTTTTCTGCTGCTAACCTGTCTTCAAACAAGCAGTTCAAATTTTGTTCTTTCTAAGTTCTATGTACTTTTCTCCAAGGGATACTGTGGTATCTTCAGATAATGAGATTTCCTCTAAAGAGTCAGGATCCCTCATCTGTGGAAACCTGATAATTACTTTTTTATATTAAGTTGAACACAGGGTTCTTTTTTTAAAGAGTTCTCAGTCACTTTGAGGATTAAAAATCCTAAATATTCTGATGCTAAACTGTGTAATTGTTTAAAATCAGTGTATCCCTACACCTAACTGCACTCTGTGACCTGATTGCTAATGAATTATTTAGACCGGTTGTGTCTGTTAATAGTTATAACTTTTAAACCTTGCAAAAAGGATTAAGTTTGCTTCAGAATACAAATTATTTTATTTTGTGATGCTGTATTTGATATTATAAAAATCAAAAACATACTATTTCAGTAGCATACACACACATGCTCCAATACCTCGTGTTCCAGCATTTAAATACCACTCCTACTCTCATAGTAAGCAGTGAAATGTATTATAAGTGCGGCCCCAGATCCAGTAATCCTGCTAGGGGGCAGTTTTTAACAGGAGGCTTGGGTTTAGTCTGTCCTATACCTCTGGGTTCAAAACATTATTCTTAAGAATATTTCATTGATTTAAGACCAAAGCCTCCAAAAGAGAGGGTTTTTTTTCTATCCATAAAAAAAACATTTAAAGGGCCATAATACCCAAATGTTTAAACACTTGAAAGTGATGCAGCATAGCTGTAAAAAGCTGATTAGAAAATATCACCTGAACATCTCTATGTAAAAAAGAAAGATATATATATTTTACCTCAAAAGTTCCTCAGTAGCCACCTCCCATTGTAAAGGATTTCTAAGCAGCATATTAGTATGTCTGTCCCGGGACAACTGAAAGGATGAGCTTCGTGCACTCTCATATTATTTCACCAATCAGGTAAAGGAAGCTTACTATGAAATCTCATGAGAGTTAAGTCAAATCTCATGAGATCACAGTAAGAGTTCATGACCTCAGCACTGCTGATGCTGATTGGCTGCTCTTCATTTCTTCATTTTTTTAATTTTTTTACCTGCAGCTGGGAGCAGCTGAGTATAACTTTTTACACAGAACTTACTCTGCTGAGCTGAGGAGATTGTGAGGTAAAATATCTTCCTTTTTTACATAGAGATGCTTAGGTGATATTTTCCTGTCAGCTTTTTACAGCTATACTGCATCAGTTTCAAGTGATTTAGCATATGAGTATTATGTCCCTTTAAATCTAGGCGCCTTAAGACCAATTTTGGATCTTGAAATTTAAACAGTTTGTAAGAATTCCATCTTTCAGAATGAAACATTCCGAACTATTATACCTTAAAGGGATAGTAAACTCAAATATTTTCATACATGATTTAGATAGAGCATGCAATTTTCTAATTTATTCCTATTATAAATGTTTCTTTGTTCTCTTGATATCTTTATTTGAAAAAGCAGGAATGAAAACTTTGGAGCTGGCCTATTTTTGGTTCAGTACCCTGGATAGGACCTGCTGATTGGTGGCTTCATTTAGCTATTCAATCAGCAAGAGCAACCCAGGTTCTATCCGAATCATGAAAGAAAACATTTGCGTTTAGTATCCCTTTAAGCAAGGTCAGTTTATGTCCCTATTATATTAAAGGATGCTTACTTTCCTAATCCAAATTACTAAAACATTAGTTTCTGGGATTTACTATTCTGGAAAAACTTTATCAGTTTGTTGCTCTTCCACTATGGTCTAGCTACAACTTCAGCCTACCGCCACACTGCCCTGAGTACACCCAATCCATTCTGATCTCAGAAGTTAAGCAGGCCCAGGCCTGGTCAGTACCTAAAAATGAATAATATCAAGGTTCTGGGCAACCTTTTGTCTATAACAGAGCTCAGGGTATTGCAGTGCTTACAACACACAAATTCATTACCTGAATGATATCTTGGTAGTAGCTCAGTCCCTCCCTTTAACAGAATTTCATATGAAACAACTATTGTTGTTTTTTAGAGAAAGATTCATGGACGAATAACACTTGTATTAACCTATCTTAATCTTTAGTCTCTTCCACTACCTTTGGTGGCTATGTGAATAGAAGTACTAGGTCTCATAATTTTCATTTGCTTAATTTCACGAGACCTCTTCAACTTTATATGCTGTCAATAATGCAAGGTTTATACCCATCTATCTCAGAAGCGATTTTAGATTCCAATACAAACCAGTCTCTGACTTGGTGGCTGAACCATAGATTTATTCATCAGGAGGCTTCATACTCATCCTACCTGATCTGTGATTACCACAGAACAAATTTTCAGGTTGGAGAGCTGTTTGGGGGTCTCTGACAGCACAGGGTTTTAGATTCTCAGAGGCGAGGTTGCCAATCAATATTATTATATACATTTTCAGGACCCTTTAAGCTTGGCCTCTGTTAATAAGGGAGTTTATCATTTTCAGACAGAAAATGTCACAACAGTAACTTCTGTCCACAATCAAAGGGAAACTCACAGTTCTCTAACCTTGATGGAGTTGTCTCAGATTCTCTCTTGGGCAGAAGTAAATTCTTGCCTAGATCTTATGATTCACATCTCAAGAGTGAACAATAGGAGGCAGACTTTCTCAGCCATTAATCTCTACAACCAGGAGAGTGGTCTCTTCATTAGAATTTGTTCTATGTGATTGTGGATCTTTAGGGCCTCTCGTTTGAACTTTAAGCTTCCCATGTACCGTAATTTGCAAAGTTCTGGGATCCTCAATCAGAGGTAGTATATGCTCTAATATTTTCTTGGTCATTCAACCTGCTTATCGGTTTTCTCCTCTGGTTCAGTTTTCCAGAGCGATTTTTAAGATAAGACTAGAAAAATCATTTGTAATCCTGATTGCCCCAGCGTGGCCTTACAGGATTTGGCATGCAGATCTGGTTCTAAGTGTCCCACGATGGCTTAGTGGTAAACTTTGCTGGCTTGTAAGCTGAAAGCTGAGAGTTAAATTCCAGCTATGGCTATGTGTTCTTCACAGTGCATGTCCTTTCACTGATGTGTTTATAATTTTCATCTAAAGTGGAGGAGAGTCCACGGCTTCATTCATTACTTGTGGGAATTAAGAACCTGGCCACCAGGAGGAGGCAAAGACACCCCAGCCAAAGTCTTAAATACCTCCCCCACTCCCCTCATCCCCCAGTCATTCTTTGCTTTTCGTCACAGGAGGTGGCAGAGAGGTGCCGGAAAATTGGAGGTCTCTTATGAGGGGTTCTACCCTTTGCTATGGGACAGGAGTTTAAGTAGCCCTTCAAGCTTCTTGGCTCATAGGCTTACATGCTATGGGGTTTAAGAGGATAGCAGTGGAGATAGGAAGGTTAGTGTTGGTTGTATGCGTCCCTGAATAGTAGAGTCTTCAGAGAGCACTTGAAGCTTTTAAGACTAGGGAAGAGTCTTGTGGAGCAAGGCAGAGAGTTCCATAAGATGGGAGCCAGTCTGGAGAAATCTTATAAACTGGAATGTGAGGAGATAACAAGAGAGTAGGAGATCATGAGCGGAGCGAAGGGGTCGGGAGGGAGAGTATCTGGAGACAAGGTCTGAGATGTAGGGGGGAACAATGCAATTGAGGGCTTTGTGTGTCAGAGTGAGAATTTTGTGTTTAATCCTGGAGGCAAGAGGAAGCCAGTGAAGGGATTAGCAGAGAGGTGTGGCAGATGAAGAGCGACGTGTAAGGAAGATGAGCCTGGCAGAGGCATTCCTTATGGATTGTAAAGGAGCTAGGTGGCAGCTAGGGAGACCAGAGAGGATGGAGTTGCAGTAGTCGAGGCGGGAAAGGATGATAGAGTGGATTAAAATCTTAGCTGTGTCTTGTGTAAGGAAATGTCTGATTTTAGCGGTGTTTTTAAGGTGGGAGCGGCAGGCTTTAGCAAAGGACTGAATGTGAGGAGTGAAAGAAAGATCTGAGTCAAGTGTGACCCCAAGACATCAGGCATGTGAGGTAACAAACAAACCTCCACAACGGAGCGCCCTTGGGGTAGTTAGATGATTCTTAAAAGGTGTGAGTTGGTCACAAAATAGAGAGAGGGTATAAAGTTAATTTCCACAGTGGGATAACTCTATCTTTTATAGTAGATTCCAGACGGCAGCCATAGTTCCCTGTGTGTCTGCACACACACCCATGATCACAGGAAATCCAGAGAGGGAACAAAAAAACAGCGCTCCAAGCCCAGAAAAAAGTTAAAAGTTCAGCTTTATTCCAACATGATTAAAAACATGCAAAATATGTAAAAAGTGGTCAGCACAGTTGTGCAAAATACAAGTAAAAGAACAGGTGCAAAAAACAGCAAACGTTTCGTGCTTCACGCACTTGATCACTGCTAATTGATGCACCTGTTCTGTTCACCTTTTATTCTCACAGATCTTAAAGTAACATTACATGTGTTTAAACTTGTAAATTGCTGGTCATAGTAAGGGAGCCTATGACAAGAAACCTTTGTTACATATACATAAAATTTATGTGAAAATACATGCAAATTCTTATAGATGATATAATTAAATACAACTTAGAAACATGATGTATATAACCTTATGCATACTCCTGATATGAGGACATAAAGAAAAAGACATGTATATTTTCTTGGGTAAACAATAAATGCTTCTCATTATATACTTAAGATTAAAAAATGACTTTAATATGAGCAAATAATGATATAGATTTCAAATGAGCCTATGACAAGAAACATACCTTTAAATTATAAAATCTTTATTGATATAATTAAGCATTTTAAGTGTAAGTGTCTATAGGAAATATAATTATACCGTATTCAAGTCTCATCTACACTCAATAGTTAATTATATTCATAAGGTGGAGAAAAAAAAAATCAAAAATGAGCCTCTGACAAGAGACATGTATATGAAGATATCCCAATTCTAAAATTTCTTATTTAAGCATATTGAGAAAGAAACCCTTAATATGAGCAAATATTGATATAAGTTTCAAATGAGCCTATGACAAGAAACATATTTTTTAATTATAAAATCCTTATTAATCTAATTAAGCATTTTAAGTGTAAGTGTCTATAGAAAATATAGTTATACAGTGTTTTAGTCTCATCTACACTCAATAGTTAATTATATTCATATGGTGGAAAAAAGTTTCAAAAATGAGCCTCTGACAAGAGACATGTACATGAAGTTATCCCAATTCTAAAATTTCTTGTTTAAGCGTATTGAGAAAGAAACCCTTAGTAAAGTGTTTATTATTTGGTGAACAGATCTAAATCTCTTCTCATGTTCAGCCCATGAGGATGGGTAGTCTGTAGATTAAACATCCACATGACTTCCCTTTTGTCGAGCGACATCTCTCTGTCACCCCCTCGTCTCCAACGGGGAATAAAATCAATTCCCTGTATAGTCAGAGCTGTTGAATCTGCATTATGTAACATTTTAAAATGTCTTGATACCGGTGTATCTGAATGCTCATCCTCTATAGAGCGTAGGTGCTCCAAAAATCTCTCTTTTAGTTTTCCCTGTGTACTGTTGATGACAAATCTTACATGTAAGAAGGTAGACCACATGAGTAGTTGAACAATTGATATAGTGGTATATCTTATATGTTTTGTTGGTGACAGTAGATTTAAAATCTTCACCTTCTTTAACATATTCACAGGTGGTACAAATTGGGCGCCTACACTTAAAGAAACCTTTTCTTTGTTTTAGCCAGGTTGATAAAACACTTTACTAAGGGTTTCTTTCTCAATACGCTTAAACAAGACATTTTAGAATTGGGATAACTTCATGTACATGTCTCTTGTCAGAGGCTCATTTTTGAAACTTTTTTCCACCATATGAATATAATTAACTATTGAGTGTAGATGAGACTAAAACACTGTATAACTATATTTTCTATAGACACTTACACTTAAATGCTTAATTAGATTAATAAGGATTTTATAATTAAAATGTATGTTTCTTGTCATAGGCTCATTTGAAACGTATATCAATATTTGCTCATATTAAGGGTTTCTTTCTCAATATGCTTAAATAAGAAATTTTAGAATTGGGATATCTTCATATACATGTCTCTTGTCAGAGGCTCATTTTTGATTTTTATTTTTCTCCACCTTATGAATATAATTAACTATTGAGTGTAGATGAGACTAGAATACGGTATAATTATATTTCCTATAGAAACTTACACTTAAAATGCTTAATTAGATCAATAAGGATTTTATAATTTAAAGGTATGTTTCTTGTCATAGGCTCATTTGAAACCTATATCATTATTTGCTCATATTAAAGTCATTTTTCAATCTTAAGTATATAATGAGAAGCATTTATTGTTTACCCAAGAAAATATACGTCTTTTTCTTTATGTCCTCATATCAGGAGTATGCATAAGGTTATATACATCATGTTTCTAAGTTGTATTTAATTATATCATCAATAAGAATTTGCATGTATTTTCACATAAATTTTATGTATATGTAACAAAGGTTTCTTGTCATAGGCTTCCTTACTATGACCAGCAATTTACAAGTTTATACACATGTAATGTTACTTTAAGATCTGTGAGAATAAAAGGAGAACAGAACAGGTGCATCAATTAGCAGTGATCAAGTGCGTGAAGCACGAAACGTTTGCTGTTTTTTGCACCTGTTCTTTTACTTGTATTTTGCACAACTGTGCTGACCACTTTTTACATATTTTGCATGTTTTTAATCATGTTGGAATAAAGCTGAACTTTTAACTTTTTTCTGGGCTTGGAGCGCTGTTTTTTTGTTCCCTCTCTGGATTTCCCATCAGGCATGTGAGGTTGGAGTAATAATGGAGTTATCAACAGTTATAGAGACATGGGGGATGGAGATTTTGGAAGAAGGGGGGGAAATAAGGAGCTCAGTTTTGGAGAGATTTAGCTTGAGGTAGTGAGAGGACATCCAAGATGAGATATGAGAGAGACAGTTAGTGACACGGGTTAGCAAGGAAGGAGATAGTTCTGGTGCAGAGAGGTAGATTTGGGTATTGTCTGCATACAGATGATAGTGATAACCGTGAGACTTTATTAAGGAACCTAATGAGGATGTGTAGATTGAGAAGAGAAGGGGACCAAGGACAGAGCCTTGGGGTACCCCAACAGAAAGAGGTAACGAGGCATAGGATGCCCCAGAGAAGGCTACACTAAAGGTACGGTTAGATAGATAGGAAGAGAACCAAGAGAGCTGTGTTGCAGATGCCGAAGGATTGGAGGGTATGGAGCAAAAGATGGTGGTTGACAGTGTCAAAGGCTGCAGATAGATCAAGGAGTATAAGTAGTAAAAAGTGGCCTTTGGATTTTGCTGTAAGTAGGTAACCTTAACAATTGCAGTCTCTGTTGAGTGAAGGAGGTAAAATCTAGATTGCAGTGGATCAAGGAGGGAGTTTAATGTAAGGAAATGGGATAGACATGCATATATTAGGTTTTCAAGAAGCTTTGAGGCAAGAGGGAGTAGGGAAATAGGGCGGTAGTTGGATGGGGAGGTTGGATCAAGAGAAGGTTTTTTGAGGATAGGTGTCACTAATGCATGTTTAAGAGATGTGCGAACTATACCAATGCTGAGGGAGAGGTTGAAGATGTGTGTATAGGGGTAAGGGTAGAAGAGAAGGAGGGGAGTAGTTGTGAGGGGATGGGGTCGAGGGGACAGGTAGTGAGGTGAGAGGATAGTATAAGGGCAGAAACTTCTTCCTCTGTAACAGGGGCAAAAGAGCTAAATTCATGGCTATATGGGTTTTGGATGATTGTGAGCTTTTGAGGGGGTGGGAGACCGGTAGTATGTTGAGAGCTGATTTATTTTCTGATGGAGTTGATTTTTGTTGTTGAAGCAGCTGACGAAATCTTGAGCTGAGAGAAAAGTTGGAGGTAGGGGTGGGCGGAGAAGAGTATTGAATGTGGAGAATAGACGTTTTGGGTTTGAAGAAAGAGTAGAGATAAGAGTAGAGAAGTAATGTTGCTTATATAGATTAAGGGCAGAATAGTAAGAGTTCAAGATGAACTTTTAGTGAAGAAAGTCAGATTTCTCTCTGCGTAGGTACCGTGTCAGAGGAGTATGCCATGGCTGAGGATGAGTGTATGTTTTCCGAGCTATGGAAGGTGGGGCCAGATTATCAAGGATGATGCAAGGGTGGAGTTATAGTGGCAGATAGATTAATCAAGAAAGGAAAAGGAGGGGATGGAAGAGAGAAGAGGTTCAAGAGAGCTAGCAAGCTGTTGCTGATCTAGTGACTTGATACTTCTGTGAAGTTTAGAAAACGCAAAAGATTGCAACCGCACTACACTCGTGGATAGGGACTGCTAGTTTGTACCTACATTAAATTTTACAGTGGGTACTTGCTGGAGTGCTTATGCAAGAATCAGTGATTCAGAAAAAAATGGAGTCAGAAATGAGAGTTTCTGGCTCCAAGAGCAGATTGCATGTATTAGCACTTACTGTCCCCTACATTAAGTATCAGAAAACCTTGAAAAGGAAGAAAATGTGGGTGGAGCAGCGTGTATCTATAATTAAAACCTAACTTTTATTTCAACACTTAAAAAAAGGAATAATAACATACAATTAAAAACACAAATTCGCGTAGAACTTGAGAATTGGGGTTAAATTGTACCCTTAATTTAGTATTAGGGTGAAGTAACGAAATGAAAGAGGGGTATTAATGTTCAGATATTAAGATACTGAAATACGTTTATCTGAAAGGCTGATATATGTGTGGATTCTCTTGTCTCTAACAACTACGTTACTGTATCAAATTATTGATGTGCATACGTATGATGTTGCTCTGGGTATTGTATTTCTCTAATAAAACTCAATGGTGTACACTTCCTTTAATGAGCTTGTATATTCGATTGAGAAAAATATAGTATCTTATATAATTGAATTGATAAGAGAATAAACTTTTATGATTTATGATTTAAGTGTTGTGTACACGTGCTGATGTAATTCTGCTGAATAAGCTGGAATTCAAGTATAGAGAAAGAATATATATATATATCTCTGGCTACAACAAGCTATAAGGGAAAAAGCCTTTAGATAGTGTTTAAACGGCAAATTTTATCTTAGTCCATTATAAGCGCAATAGGAGCATATATATATATCTGACTATAAAGCGCTATAGGGATAAATGCCTTTAAATGATGTTTAAACAGCAAATTTTATCTTAGTCCTTATAAGAGCAATAGGAGCATTCCCCTTATTTCTGGGGCATTGAGGTCTGTACACAAGCTGTTGTATCTTATCTCTTAATCTTGTTTAAGTAAATATATCTGCAGAATTAGATCGTGCATATAAACACATACATACATATGCAGTTTGTTATTTTAACTCGTTAGTACAAATACTTTGTATCAATAGATGGAGATTATATAGGTTGATACTTATGAAATATATTCTATAGTTGCAATGTCGCTTAATTGTTATTGTGCTTCTTTTTCAACCTCTTTTTTCTATTACATATGAGTATTTGTAAAGTGTTGTGATTACAAACTTAGAACCGAGTAGTTCTTGGTTGTTTTATTATTGTAGAGTCTAGTTAATGTGGGGCTGATTACGCTTTCCCCTTCGTATATAAATATATATATTGACTTTGACTTAATTATAGCTTGGTGTGATTCAGTGTGTTATATATCTTTGTGTATTTTTCAGAAATTTTCTTGAAAGTCACTACATTTGGCCTTATGTATTGTTGCTTGATTTACTGAAATTATTGTGTATATTTGGTACATTCAGTAATATATCCTGCCTGCTGGTGCAATATTTGTTCACATTAGCGTATATACATTCTTGAAGTTGGCTTGTATTATTCGGTAATACTGCTAACTATATAATACTGTAATAGTTTTATATATCTCTAGACCCTGATAGCTTGCTTAGATAATTTTACTCATTTTTTCGAGCTCTTAATACTTATATTATTGGGTGGACTGTACCAATATGGGTCTTAGTTTGTTAACCGTAATATCTAGGCTATGTTTGCAATTGTCACCCGATTTCCAGCAGTGCTGCTTGGGAGCCGGTATATTTTAAATATAATGGTTTAATGGTCTTCAAAATATTGACTAGCGTCTGATAAATTGTATAATGCTGCAACTTATAGGCCAGCGGTTACTTAGTAAAGTTCTGAGTCACACTTTTTTTCTCATTCACACTGTATTGTTTGTTTGATTATCCTGCATTCACATCGTTTGTTTGTATTACTGACTGTAGAAGCATCCACATCAGCCTTCCCCCGCTTATTTTAAATTATTCCCCAATACTTGTTCATGCATTCATATTGTTAGCTAAGTTCTACGTTCTTTTGCAACTTTAAAAAAACTACAAATAGGTTGAAATCGAGATGTCAACCTCTCCCTAACATGTTTCGCCGTTTGTAATTCCGGCTTTTTCAAAGGGTGACGCGCGCAACAATCTTCAGTGATTTATTGGCTTTGCTCCACCCTGTCGTCAGTTGGTCGCCAATCGGAGTCCCTATGTGTTTGATTGACGGCTGTTTGAATTACGTCAATGTTTTGAATGGATGCCTTATTCTTTAGATTTGTGAGGATTGCTTTTTAGACTTTAGTATAATACTGATAACGAGTTTTATAAGGTTATTGAAGTATGTTGGTAAAGTGATTGAAGTTCTTGAAGCTTATGTTAGTTAGATTGATATCAACCGTGATACATTTGCATGTGTTCGTAAATGTTCGCTATACTACATTAAATTATGATATATGTTTATACTATGAATAGTATGAGTGCTGTATATAGATGGACTGAATAAAGTCAAGTATTTTAACTTGCTATTCCTCATATACTTTATATAATATAAATAATATGTGTGCTGTATATAGATGGACTGAATAAAGTCAGGTACTTTAACTTGCTATTCCTCATATAATTTAAAGGTTGGTATTGACTTTTTATTACTATCTCTCATGTTATTTATTATATGAATTGATTGTAAATATAGCACTGAATAAGAGGATGAAGAAAATTTATTTTGGAAAGTATCATGTGTGTATTACATGTACTTGGGTTGTGTAAATCAATCAGGCTCTTCTACATTGAACCTAGGTTGTTTCCCAATCTATCTTCTTTGCGCAAATGCACATCCTGCTGATAGATTTTTATTCTATTTAAGTTGTGAGCAATCTTCTATAATAAATGTTAAATTAATTTATGTGGTGTGAATTGGTTATGTTTGAGTGATGAGCGTGAACGTGAACAATGTTCGGGAGATTAGTATTCTTTTAGTGAAATAGAATTAGTGATTTTAATTTCATGTGACAATATTACTAAGATCTTCTCGTGTGACTGTGTAAGACGTTTTATATTGGAGGGGTTTTTGACCTGCTGTGGTGCAGTGCTGTTATCACTCATGTATGTGTAGTTGCGTTTGATACTGTTAGCATGTGTCATCTTTAACATGTGAGTGATTAGTGAAGTTAGCTTGTTGTTGTGGATGACAGTGTGATGTGCTCAATGGGTGGTGAAAAAGGAGATATGGGGAATGAGGGGATAAATGTGAATAAAAAATAAAGAGTGAAAACACATGGGGGGTCAAGTGAAAGGGGGGGACTCGGGAAGGAGTGAACGTGATTGCAGAGTAAAGAGTGAGTGTTATGACTGTGGAGGAGAGGTGAAGAACACAACGTGTGGTAATTTGTTGATACAATACGATTGGAAATACCAACTGTGTGAATGTTTACATATATTAAATTCTGATTGGTGAATTTTGAATAATAGTTTTAGCTGAATAAATTTTATTATTTTACAGAAGAGACCTTAACGTTTGTGCTCTTTAGATATAAATTCTTAAAGGAACACCAAGGCTTGTTACTATCAATGTATGATTTTTCGTGCATGATTTTACTGACATATTTTCTTTTTCTGCTTTACAAGAACATTGAATAGTTGTTTTGTTCATTTAAACCTTTTGGATGAACGCAATCCATAAGGTATATCCATTTAGTTTCTATCTTTTGGAGGGCCTTCTCTAGGTCTCCTCCTCTTAGTCCTAGGGATAGCTTTTGGACGCCGTAGCATTCCAGTTCAGAGGTTTTGCACTGATGGTATTTTAGAAAGTGAGATGCTACAGATGTTAATTTTTTGTCTTTTTGTAAATCTTTGGGAGCATTACGAATATTTCTTAGGTGTTCCATGATTCTTGTGTGTAACTTTCTAGTGGTCATTCCTATATAGGTATAAGGACACTTGCATTGGAGGGCATATATAAGTCCCACAGTGTTACAACTTATATATGTTTTGATTTGGTGTGGTTTGCCAAATCTGTCTGTGATCGTTTTTTTCTTTTTCATCATGTGTGAGCAAGTTGAACAGCTTCCACAGGGGAAAGAGCCTTTCTCTGGGGTTCTTATTGATTTAGTTTTCTTGGTATAATGGCTGGAACTTAGTCTTTCTTTTAGATTTCTTGATCTTCTGTAGCTGATTTCTGCTTTTTGGCCAATTATACTTTTTAAAATTGGATCAGCTTGAAGTATATGCCAGTTGTTTTGAATGATTCTGATGACTTCTTGTGATTGGTCATTGTAGGTCAAGACTAATCTTGTTTTGTTGTCCTGTTTTTTTGGTCGGACCTTCAATAGGTCAGACCTGGGTGTATTATAAGCTCTTTTTTTAGCTTTTTGAATGGACCTTTTACTGTAGCCTCTTACTTTTAACCTACTTTCCAGTTCTGTGGCTCTTTTTCTGAAGGTTTGCTCATCTGAGCAATTACGTTTAATCCTGAGAAATTCCCCAATAGGTAACGACTTGGTGGTATTAGGTGCGTGTGCACTGGTTGAATGTAGTACGTTGTTGGTGGCTGTTCTTTTTCTGTATAGATCTGTTGAGAGTGTACCATCAGGGTTCTTCTGAATAAGTAAGTCTAGAAAGGATATATTGGTTAAGCTTTTTTCGTAGGTTAATTTTATATTTAATTTGTTGTTGTTTAGGTGTTCCAGAAAATTATCCAATTCAGATTCAGGTCCTTCCCATAGGAACAGGATGTCGTCGATATATCTAACCCACATTGGGATATACTTAGTGTATTGGTCATTTGTATCTGAAAAAACATGTTTTTGTTCCCACCAGCCTAGGAACAGGTTGGCATACGTGGGTGCACATGCAGTGCCCATCGCTGTTCCTTGGGTTTGAAGGTAGTATTTGTTATTGAAAAGAAAATAATTTTTGGTTAACACGAATTTAAGTAGATTTATCATGAATTCATTATAATCTTGACTTTCTTCTGATGACATATTCAGAAAGTGTTTTACAGCATTGAGTCCAAGTTGATGATTTATGCTGGTGTACAAAGACTCGACATCCGAAGTTACTAACCATGTTGTTTTGGAAATATGGATATCTTGAATGATTTGTAGTACTTCCATGGTATCTCTCACATATGATGGAAGTTGAGTTAAGAATTGTCTGAGTCTGAGATCTATGTACTGGCTTGCTTTCTCGGTTAAGTTGTCGTTTCCTGATACTATTGGACGGCCAGGAGGTTGCTTATTGTTTTTGTGAATCTTAGGGATCAAATAAAACGTGGCTGTTTTTGGGTGAGATACATTTAGAAATTTTGTTTCTTTGGTTGTGATGAGGCCTCTTCTTTTTGCATCATCGATTAATTTGTTGTATTGTTGATGGAATTGTTCTGTGGGGTTACTCCAAAGTTCTCTGTAACATACAGAATTTTTCAATTGGATGGATGCTTCTTTTAGATACATACTCTCAGGCCATATAACAATATTTCCACCCTTATCTGCGTTTCGGATGATCACATCGTCCCATTCTTCCATTTCTTTCAATGCTTCTCTTTCTTTTTTGGTTAAGTTTTTGGCTTTCGTATGAATGTTTAGTTCGTTGATCGAATTGCATACTATTTGATTGAATACATCTATGTTAGAACTGATGTTCGAGGCTGGTACAAATTTAGATTTGTTTTTCAATTCTTTTCTCCAGTTTGATTCCTCAGGGATTTCTTGTTCTGTTAGTAGATCTTCTAAATTTCTTAGGGACTCTAGTTCTTCTTCTGATAGATTGGATATATTTTCTTGCGTATCCTTATTTGCAAAATATTTTTTGAGGAGAAGTTTGCGTAGGAAAAGTTGGATGTCCTTTATTGTTTCGAATTTGTCCAGTTGGGAATTAGGGCAAAAGGATAATCCTTTGGATAGAACACTTTTATGATGTTTGGAAAGTCTTCTTTCTGAGAGATTTATAATTCTTAGTTCTTCATTCTTATTTGTGTTTTTAATTGTATGTTATTATTCCTTTTTTTAAGTGTTGAAATAAAAGTTAGGTTTTAATTATAGATACACGCTGCTCCACCCACATTTTCTTCCTTTTCAAGGTTTTCTGATACTTAATGTAGGGGACAGTAAGTGCTAATACATGCAATCTGTTCTGTGAAGTTTAGTCTGATGGGTAGAAGGAGGGAGACTTGTAGGGAGGGAGGTGATGTTACAAGTGAGGAGGTGGTGGTCAGAAAGAGGAAAAGGTGAGTCTGTGAAGTTTGAGATTGCATTGATAGCTAAAAATCAGACCAAGGGAGTGACCATCTTTGTGAGTGGGAGAGTCAGTCCATTGTGACAGGCCGAAAGAGGAAGTGAGTTGCAGAAGTTGTTTTCCAGAGGAGGCAGTGGGATTATCAACAGGGAGGTTGAAGTCACCGAGAATGAGGGAAGGGGTATCTGAGGAAAGGAAGTAAGGCAGCCAGATGGCAAAGTGATCTAGAAAGAGTTGCAGAGCCAGGGGGGCGGTATATGACTACAACGTGTAAAGAGAGGGGAGAGAATAAGCAAACAGTGTGTTTCAAATGAAGAAAATGTGAGGGAAGAGAAGGGATGTATTAGTTGAAAGGTGCAACGAGAGGAAAGTAAAATACCAACACCACCTCTTTGTCTATTGTCAGACCTAGGAGTGTGGCTGAAGTGGAGACCCCATGTGACAGTGCAGCAGAGGAAGCAGTGTCTGAAGGAGAGAGACAGGTTTCTGTGAGAGACAGAAGATTGAGAGAGTGGGAGATAAAGAGGTCATGGATAGAAGTGAGCTTGTTGCAAACAGAGCAAGAGTTCCAAAGTGCACAAGTGAAGGGGGTGGTGGCGGCTTTAGATACAAGAGGAATGAGATTAAGGTAACCAGGGTTTTGTTTTTGAAATCTATTGAAGGGTACACATGAGTGTGCAGGGCAAGTACATCTTTTGTACTGTTATCCAATGTTATTTCTAACGTTCAGCTAATTGCCATGTGATGTTCAATCCTTGCTATTATACTTGCTATTATTCTAAAATGTATAGCTGTCTTATTCCATAGTTTTAACCTCCTCCAAATTTTATTGTCTGTTTACTTAACATCTCACCCTGACCAGACCAGAATCTAACTTTCCAATTGGCCTTTCCAATTGTCTTTGATTAGCAATCAACTAAATTTAGTGGACTCAGCTGACTGCCCTCCCTGCATATATTTCACACTAGTTTGGGATGTGCATTGCACTGGGATGTGCATTGCTATAACAACATATGTTCACATTTTTAAAGTGAACATTTTATAAGAGTGGCATTAGCAATAGAATTATACAAGAATTAAGTGAACATTTTATAAGTGAGGCATTAGCAATAGAATTATACAAGAATTAAGTGAACATTTTATAAGTGAGGCATTAGCAATAGAATTATACAAGAAATGAACAAGGATTGGGCAAGGGGCAAGAAAAAGGCAGGTACTTTTGTAATATTATGTTTGATATACCTTACTGTTTTCTTATGCAACTGCTACTGTGATACTGTGCCTTATGTGTTTAACTGGTTCCCTCTTTTGTAAAAATGCTTAATATCTTCTTATTCCTTTTTGCTGCCTTTTGTCTTTATAAAAAACTACATTATTCAATTACTCCTTCTCCCTCTCCACCTGCACTGATCATTAGCCCATCTCTCTTAAACTCACCTTAATTTTGTACTCACAAACTTTACCTATTCCTAAACACTCTCTCTCCCCCTGCACCTTGTCTCAAAAGCAGTCTCATTACTGCAAATCTGTATCTCATCTCATGTCACTCTCCCTCTTGCTTTTACTAACTGCTGGTGACATCTCCCCTAATCCTGGTCCCCAACAACTGCCTAGCCGTGCACATCCATGTATACCATCCCACAGACTCAAAAAACAAAACTCTGACAACCTTACTCACATTCCTCTTGCATCAAAAGCCACTACCCCTTTCACTTGTGCACTCTGGAACTCTCGCTCTTTTTGCAACAAACTCACTTCTATACATGACCTCTTTATCTCCCACTCCCTCAACCTTCTGGCCCTAACAGAAACCTGGCTCTCTCCCCTAGACACAGCATCCACTGCTGCTCTGTCACATGGGGGTCTCCACTTCAGCCACACTCCTAGGTCTGGTAATAGACAAGGAGGTGGTGTAGGTATTTTACTTTCCTCTCGTTGCACCTTTCAACAAATACATCCCATCTCTTCCCTCACATTTTCCTCATTCTAAACCCACATGATTCGCTTATTCTCTCCTCTTTCTATACGTGTTGCAGTCATATACCGTCCTCCTGGCTCCTCAACTCAATTTCTAGATCACTTGGCTGCCTAGCTACCTTATTTCCTTTCCTCAGGCACCCCTTCCCTCATTCTTGGTGACTTCAACATCCCTCTTGACAATCCCACTGCCTCCTCTGCAAAACAACTTCTGCAACTCACTTCCTCTTTCAGTTTGTCACAATAGACTGATTCTCCCACTCTCAAAGATGGTCACTCCCTTGACCTGATCTTTAGCTATCGATGCACTCTCTCAAACTTCACAAACTCCCCCTTTCCTCTTTCTGACCACCATCTCCTTACTTGCAACATATCATCCCTCCCTACAACTCTCCCTCCTTCTGCTCCTCACACCAAACTTCACAGAAGCATTATGTCACTAGATCAACAACAGCTTTCTAATTCCCTCAAACCTCTCCTCTCATTCTTCTCCTTTTCCTGCCCTGACCAATCTATCTGCCACTATAATTCCACCCTTACATCCGTCCTTGACAATCTCGCCCCTCTTACCATAGCTCAGAAATCAAACACTCATCCTCAGCCCTGGCATACTCCTCTGACACGATACCTACGCAGATGTTCCCATACTGCTGAGCGGCACTGGACAAAATCTAGGAGTTCAGCTGATTTTCAACATTACAAATTTATCTTGAACTCCTACTACTCTGCCCTTAATTTCCATAAGCAACACTACTTCTCTACTCTTATCTCTAATTTTTCTTCAAACCCAAAACGTTTGTTCTCCACTTTCAATACTCTTCTCCGCCCTCCCCCACCTCCTAATACAACTTCTCTGTCAGCTCAAGACTTTGCCAACCACTTCAATAACAAAATCGACTCCATCAGAAATGAAATCAGCTCTCAATATAATTCCATTCTCTCACCCCCTCAAATGCTCTCAATCAACCACAACCCACATAACCTTAAACTTAGCTCATTCTCCCCTGTTACTGAGGAAGAAGTTTCGGCACTTATACTGTGCTATCACCTCACTACCTGTCCCCTTGACCCTATCCCCTCACAGCTACTCCCCTCCCTCTCTGCCACCCTTACCCCTATACTCACACACACTTTCAACCTCTCCCTCAGCACCGGTATATTTCCCTCATCGCTGAAACATGCACTGGTCACACCTATCCTCAAAAAACCTTCCCTTGTTCCTACCTCCCCATCCAACTACTGCCCTATTTCCCTCCTCCCTCTTGCATCAAAGCTTCTCGAAAAACTAGCTTATGCACGCCTATCCCATTTCCTTACAATAAACTCCCTCCTTGACCCATTGCAATCTGGATTTCGTCTCCATCACTCCACAGAGACAGCAATTGTTAAGGTTACCAACGACCTACTTACAGCAAAATCAAAAGGCCACTTCTCTCTGCTTATCCTTCTTGATCTGTCCGCAGTCTTTGACACTGTTGACCACCCTCTTTTGCTCCAAACCCTCCAATCCTTCGGCATCTGTGGCACAGCTCTCTCATGGCTCTCTTCCTACCTGTCAAACTGCACCTTTAGTGTAGCCTTCTCTGGGGCCTCCTCTGCCCCGTCATCACTTTCTGTCGGAGTACCGCAAGGCTCTGTCCTCGGTCCCCTTCTCTTCTCAATCTACACGTCATCACTAGGTTCCCTAATAAAGTCCCACGGTTTACAATATAATTTATATGCCGACGACACCCAAATCTACTTCTCTGCACCAGACCTATCTCCTTCCTTCCTAACCCGTGTCACTAACTGTCTCTCTCATATCTCTAACTGGATGTCCTCTCACTACCTCAAGCTAAATATCTCCAAAACTGAGCTCCTTATTTTCCCCCCTTCTTCTAAACTCTCCACCCCCAATCTCTCTATAACTGTCGACAACTCCATCATTACCCCTACCCCGCATGCCCAATGTCTCGGCTCATATTTGACTCAGATCTTTCTTTCACTCCTCACATTCAGTCATTGGCTAAAGCCTGCCAATTCCACCTTAAAAACATCTCTAAAATTAGATACTTCCTTACACAAGACACACCTAAGATTTTAATCCACTCTCATTCTTTCCCGCCTCGATTACTGCAACTCTGTCCTCTCTGGTCTCCCCACCTACCGCCTAGCTCCTTTACAATCCTTAATGAATGCCTCTGCCAGACTCATCTTCCTTACACATCGCTCTTCATCTGCTGCACCTCTCTGCCAATCCCTTCACTGGCTTCCTCTAGGATCAAACACAAAATTCTCATTCTGACATACAAAGCCCTCATCTGCACTGCTCCCCCCTATATCTCAGACCTTGTCTCCAGATACTCTCCCTCCCGTCCCCTTCGCTCTGCTCACGACCTCCTACTCTCCTCCTCTCTTGTCACCTCATCACACTCCCGTCTACAGGACTTCTCCAGACTGGCTCCCATCTTGTGTAACTCTCTACCTCGCTCCACAAGACTCTCTTCTAGTAGGGACATTAAACCCAAAAAATTTATTTCATTATTCAGATAGAGAATACCATTTTTAAAAAGTTTCCGATTTACTTCTATTATCAAATTTGCTTTGTACTCATGTTATTCTTTGTTGAAGGGATACCTAGGTAGGTAGTGTGCACATGCCTGAAGCACTACATGACAGGAAATAGTGCTGCCATCTAGTGCTCTTGCTAATGTATAGCATTTTTGGAAAAACTGCTGCCATATAGAGCTTCAGACACATGCACACTCATGAGCTTACTTTACTGCTTTTCAACATAGGATAACAAGAAAACAAAAAATGATAACTTAAGTATATTGGAAAGTTGTTTAAAATTGTATGTTCTATCTGAATCATGAAAGAAAAAAATTGTGTTTTATGCCCCTTTAAGAGAGATGGGCTAATGAGCAGTGCAGGTGATGAGGGGTAAGGAGTAATTGAGTAAAGTAGTTTGTTAAACAGACAAAAGGTGGCAAAATGGATATTAAGAGTGTGCATTTTTACAAAATAGTGTATAAAACTCAGTATTAAAACAGAACTTGCCTTGTCCAATCATTGTATAATTCGTTGTGCCTCACTTATAAATGTTCACTTAAAGGGACAGTCAAGTACAAAAAAAACTTTCATTTTTCAAATAGGACATGTAATTTTAAACAACTTTCCAATTTACTTTTATCAACAATTTTGCTTTGTTCTCTTGGTATTCTAGTTGAAAGCAAACCTAGGAAGGCACATATGATAATTTCTAAGCTCTTGAAGGCCGCCTCTTTTTTATTTGCTTGTCACAGCAGGGGAGAGCAAGCTCATGTAGGCCATATAGATAACATTGTGATCACGCTCGTGGCTAGTGGCAGACACTGCACTAATTGGCTAAAATGCAAGTCAATAGATAATAACTAAAAGTCATGTGATTAGGGGCGGTCAGAAGATGCTTAGATACAAGTTAGTCACATAAGTAAAAAGTGTATTAATATAACTGTGTTGGTTTTGCAAAACTGGGGAATGGGTAATAAAGGGATTATCTATCTTTTTAAACAACAAAAATTCTGGTGTTTATTGGCCGTTTAAGAGATGTGAACAGATGATCTTACAACACTGCTACCTAAGCCTGGATTGCTACCCCTGCATTGCTTTCCCCATAGCAGTGTTTACATTTTTAGGCCAGAACATTCAGCTGAATGCAATAAATTAGGTAATGACATGATCAAAGACAGTCAAAGGCCAATTGGGAAAATTTGATTCAGGGTGAGATGAGTTAAAAAAAGACAATAGAATTTGGGATAGTCTTGGGTTATACCATTAGTGAAATGATAAATTTATGAATCATAACAAGTATTTGCAAGGTTTGAACATCACATAGATGAAGACAAGATATCAGCAGGGTAGATACAAAAATTATTATACAGACTACAGGCAAATGCAAAAAAACATAATTTATGCTTACCTGATAAATTTATTTCTCTTGTAGTGTATCCAGTCCACGGATCATCCATTACTTGTGGGATATATTCCCTTCCCAACAGGAAGTTGCAAGAGGATCACCCACAGCAGAGCTGCTATATAGCTCCTCCCCTCACATGTCATATCCAGTCATTCGACCGAAACAAGACGAGAAAGGAGAAACCATAGGGTGCAGTGGTGACTGTAGTTTAATTAAAAATGTAGACCTGCCTTAAAAGGACAGGGCGGGCCGTGGACTGGATACACTACAAGAGAAATAAATTTATCAGGTAAGCATAAATTATGTTTTCTCTTGTTAAGTGTATCCAGTCCACGGATCATCCATTACTTGTGGGATACCAATACCAAAGCTTAAGTACACGGATGATGGGAGGGACAAGGCAGGAACTTAAACGGAAGGAACCACTGCCTGTAGAACCTTTCTCCCAAAAACAGCCTCCGAAGAAGCAAAAGTGTCAAATTTGTAAAATTTTGAAAAAGTGTGAAGCGAAGACCAAGTCGCAGCCTTGCAAATCTGATCAACAGAGGCCTCATTTTTAAAGGCCCAGGTAGAAGCCACAGCTCTAGTAGAATGAGCTGTAATCCTTTCAGGGGGCTGCTGTCCAGCAGTCTCATAGGCTAAGCGTATTATGCTTCGAAGCCAAAGGGAGAGAGAGGTTGCCGAAGCTTTTTGACCTCTCCTCTGTCCAGAGTAAACGACAAACAGGGCAGATGTTTGACGAAAATCTTTAGTTGCCTGTAAGTAGAACTTCAAGGCACGGACTACGTCTAGATTATGTAAAAGACGTTCCTTCTTTGAAGAAGGATTAGGGCACAATGACGGGACAACAATCTCTTGATTGATATTCCTGTTAGAAACCACCTTAGGTAAAAACCCAGGTTTAGTACGCAGAACTACCTTGTCTGAATGGAAAATCAGATAAGGAGAATCACAATGTAAGGCAGATAACTCCGAGACTCTTCGAGCCGAGGAAATAGCCATCAAAAACAGAACTTTCCAAGATAAAAGTTTAATATCAATGGAATTAAGGGGTTCAAACGGAACTCCTTGAAGAACTTTAAGAACCAAGTTTAAGCTCCACGGAGGAGCAACAGTTTTAAACACAGGCTTAATCCTAGCCAAAGCCTGACAAAAAGCCTGGACGTCTGGAACCTCTGCCAGACGCTTGTGCAAAAGAATAGACAGAGCAGAGATCTGTCCTTTTAACGAACTAGCTGATAAGCCTTTTTCCAAACCCTCTTGGAGAAAGGACAATATCCTAGGAATCCTAACCTTACTCCATGAGTAACTCTTGGATTCGCACCAATAAAGGTATTTACGCCATATCTTATGGTAGATTTTCCTGGTAACAGGCTTTCGAGCCTGTATTAAGGTATCAATAACTGACTCGGAGAAGCCACGCTTTGATAGAATCAAGCGTTCAATCTCCATGCAGTCAGTCTCAGAGAAATTAGATTTGGATGATTGAAAGGACCTTGTATTAGAAGGTCTTGCCTCAGAGGTAGAGTCCATGGTGGACAGGATGACATGCCCACTAGGTCTGCATACCAGGTCCTGCGTGGTCACGCAGGCGCTATCAGAATCACTGATGCTCTCTCCTGTTTGATCTTGGCAATCAGTCGAGGGAGCAGAGGAAACGGTGGAAACACATAAGCCAGGTTGAAGAACCAAGGAGCTGCTAGAGCATCTATCAGCGTCGCTCCCGGGTCCCTGGACCTGGATCCGTAACGAGGAAGCTTGGCGTTCTGGCGAGACGCCATGAGATCCAG
Source organism: Bombina bombina (assembly GCF_027579735.1). Taxonomy (NCBI): domain Eukaryota; kingdom Metazoa; phylum Chordata; class Amphibia; order Anura; family Bombinatoridae; genus Bombina; species Bombina bombina. The sequence goes on along the minus strand of NC_069502.1, from coordinate 482,477,976 downwards.
TTCTGGTTTGCCCCAACGATGGACCAGTTGAGCAAACACCTCCGGATGGAGTTCCCACTCCCCCGGATGAAAAGTCTGACGACTTAGAAAATCCGCCTCCCAGTTCTCCATGCCTGGGATGTGGATCGCTGACAAGTGGCAAGAGTGAGACTCTGCCCAGCGAATTATCTTTGAGACTTCTAACATCGCTAGGGAACTCCTGGTTCCCCCTTGATGGTTGATGTAAGCCACAGTCGTGATATTGTCCGACTGAAATCTGATGAACCTCAGTGTTGCTAACTGAGGCCAAGCTAGAAGAGCATTGAATATTGCTCTTAACTCCAGAATATTTATTGGGAGGAGTTTCTCCTCCTGAGTCCATGATCCCTGAGCCTTCAGGGAATTCCAGACTGCGCCCCAGCCTAGAAGGCTGGCATCTGTTGTTACAATCGTCCAATCTGGCCTGCGAAAGGTCATACCTTTGGACAGATGGACCCGAGATAGCCACCAGAGAAGAGAATCTCTGGTCTCTTGATCCAGATTTAGTAGAGGGGACAAATCTGAGTAATCCCCATTCCACTGACCTAGCATGCACAATTGCAGCAGTTTGAGATGCAGGCACGCAAATGGCACTATGTCCATTGCCGCTACCATTAAGCCGATTACTTCCATGCACTGAGCCACTGACGGGCGTGGAATGGAATGAAGGACACGGCAAGCATTTAAAAGTTTTGATAACCTGGCCTCCGTCAGGTAAATTTTCATTTCTACAGAATCTATCAGAGTCCCTAGGAAGGAGACTCTTGTGAGTGGTGATAGAGAACTCTTTTCCACGTTCACCTTCCACCCATGCGACCTCAGAAATGCCAGAACTATCTCTGTATGAGACTTGGCAATTTGAAAGCTTGACACCTGTATCAGGATGTCGTCTAGATACGGAGCCACCGCTATGCCTCGCGGTCTTAGAACCGCCAGAAGTGAGCCCAGAACCTTTGTAAAGATTCTCGGGGCCGTAGCCAACCCGAAGGGGAGAGCTACAAATTGGTAATGCCTGTCTAGAAAGGCAAATCTTAGGAACCGATGATGATCTCTGTGAATCGGTATGTAAAGGTAGGCATCCTTTAAGTCCACTGTGGTCATGTACTGACCCTCTTGGATCATGGGTAGGATGGTCCGAATAGTTTCCATTTTGAATGATGGAACTCTTAGGAATTTGTTTAAGATCTTTAGGTCCAAAATTGGTCTGAAGGTACCCTCTTTCTTGGGAACCACGAACAGATTTGAATAAAATCCCTGTTCTTGTTCCGTCCGCGGAACTGGATGGATCACCCCCATTACTAGGAGGTCCTGTACACAGCGTAGGAATGCCTCTTTCTTTATCTGGTTTTCTGATAACCTTGAAAGATGAAATCTCCCTTGAGGAGGGGAAGCTTTGAAGTCCACAAGATATCCCTGAGATATGATCTCCAACGCCCAGGGATCCTGGACATCTCTTGCCCATGCCTGGGCGAAGAGAGAAAGTCTGCCCCCCACTAGATCCGTTTCCGGATAGGGGGCCGTTCCTTCATGCTGTCTTGGGGGCAGTAGCAGGTTTTCTGGCCTGCTTGCCCTTGTTCCAGGACTGGTTAGGTTTCCAGGCCTGTCTGAAATGAGCAACAGTTCCTCCCTGTTTTGGAGCGGAGGAAGTTGATGCTGCTCCTGCCTTGAAATTTCGAAAGGCACGAAAATTAGACTGTTTGGCCTTTGATTTGGCCCTGTCCTGAGGAAGGGTATGTCCCTTACCTCCAGTAATGTCAGCAATAATTTCCTTCAAGCCGGGCCCGAATAAGGTCTGCCCTTTGAAAGGGATATTCAGTAATTTAGATTTAGAAGTCACGTCAGCTGACCAGGATTTAAGCCATAGCGCCCTCCGCGCCTGGATGGCGAATCCGGAGTTCTTAGCCGTTAGTTTAATCAAATGTACAATGGCATCAGAAACAAATGAGTTAGCTAGCTTAAGTGATTTAAGCTTGTCCATAATTTCATCCAATGGAGCTGTGTGAATGGCCTCTTCCAGAGACTCAAACCAGAATGCCGCATCAGCAGTGACAGGCGCAATGCATGCAAGGGGCTGCAGGATAAAACCTTGTTGAACAAACATTTTCTTAAGGTAACCTTCTAATTTTTTATCCATTGGATCCGAAAAAGTACAACTATCCTCAACCGGGATAGTGGTACGCTTTGCTAAAGTAGAAACTGCTCCCTCCACGTTAGGGACCGTCTGCCATAAGTCCCGTGTAGTGGCGTCTATTGGAAACATTTTTCTAAATATAGGAGGCGGGTAAAAGGGCACACCGGGTCTATCCCACTCCTTGCTAATAATTTCTGTAAGCCTTTTAGGTATAGGGAAAACGTCAGTACACACCGGTACCGCATAGTATCTATCCAGCCTACACAATTTCTCTGGAATTGCAACTGTGTTACAGTCGTTCAGAGCAGCTAAAACCTCCCCAAGCAATACACGGAGGTTCTCAAGCTTAAATTTAAAATTAGAGATCTCTGAATCAGGTTTCCCCGGATCAGATCCGTCACCCACAGAATGAAGCTCTCCGTCCTCATGTTCTGCAAACTGTGACGCAGTATCAGACATGGCTCTTACAGCACCAGCGCGCTCTGCATCTCTCCTAATCCCAGAGCTATCGCGCTTGCCTCTCAATTCTGGCAATCTAGATAATACTTCTGACAGGTTATTATTCATGATTGTAGCCATGTCCTGTAAAGTAATTGCTATGGGCGTCTCTGATGTACTTGGCGCCATAATAGCATGCGCCCCCTGAGCGGGAGGCGAAGGTACTGACACGTGAGGAGAGTTAGTCGGCATAACTTCCCCCTCGTTGTCTGGTGATAATTATTTTATAGATAAAGACTGACCTTTATTATTTAAAGTGAAATCAATACATTTAGTACACATATTCCTATGGGGCTCCACACTGGCTTTCAAACATAATGAACAAGTAGATTCATCTATGTCAGACATGTTTAAACAGACTAGCAATAAGACTGGCAAGCTTGAAAAACACTTCACAATAAGTTTACAAGCAATATAAAAAACGCTACTGCGCCTTTAAGAAGGACAAAACCTGTCTCAAGTTGAAATAACAATGAACCAAAGCAGTTATACCAACCAAATTTTCACAGTAAATGTAGTAAGTCAGCAGAGCATTGCACCCACTAGCAAATGGATGATTAACCCCTTAATACCCAAAACGGATAAACAATAGAGAAAAACGTTTTTTAAAACAGTCAAACACACTGTCACAGCTCTGCTGTGACTGATTACCTCCCTCAATATGACTTTTGAAGCCTTTTGAGCCCTCTAGAGAAGTCCTGGATCATGCAGGAAGAAGCAGGAAGTCTGAGTCTGAATTTTTACTGCGCAAAAAAGCGCTAAAATAGGCCCCTCCCACTCATATTACAACAGTGGGAAGCCTCAGTTAACTGTTTCTATGCAGAAATTAAGCCAGCCATGTGGAAAAATTATGCCCCAATAAGTTTTATCACCAAATGTACGTTAAAAAACGATTAAACATGCCAGCAAACGTTTTAAAACACATTTTTTGAAGAGTATATATCTCTATTAATAAGCCTGATACCAGTCGCTTTCACTGCATTTAAGGCTTTACTTACATCTCTATTAATAAGCCTGATACCAGTCGCTTTCACTGCATTTAAGGCTTTACTTACATTACGTCGGTATCAGCAGCATTTTCTTAGTCAATTCCATTCCTTAGAAAAATATTTTACTGCACATACCTTAGTTGCAGGAAAACCCGCACGCCATTCCCTTTCTGAAGTTACCTCACTCCTCAGAATGTGTGAGAACAGCAAGTGGATCTTAGTTACTTCTGCTAAGATCATAGAAGACGCAGGCAGATTCTTCTTCCAAATGCTGCCTGAGAAAAAACAGCACACTCCGGTGCCATTTAAAAATAACAAACTTTTGATTGAAGAAATAAACTAAGTATAAAACACCACAGTCCTCTCACGACCTCCATCTAAGTTGAGGGTTGCAAGAGAATGACTGGATATGACATGTGAGGGGAGGAGCTATATAGCAGCTCTGCTGTGGGTGATCCTCTTGCAACTTCCTGTTGGGAAGGGAATATATCCCACAAGTAATGGATGATCCGTGGACTGGATACACTTAACAAGAGAAAGAGAGACTAATGACACAAGCAACAGGGAAATTGGCAGGATTTGAATGCAGGGACCCAATTCACATACCAGAGAGAGACTTGCAGTACAAATGACACATTCCACTGACTCAGTTACATGCAGACATGGACAGACTGGGGCCTGTAACCAGACATCACAGGAATTGGTGCACACCTGAAGGATCACCTGCTCTTCCTGAGGCGCCACACGCTCCTGTTTTCCTTTGTACTTGATATAATGTAGTGGGACATGCTTACCTGAGGCAATTTCACCGATTTGCTCCTGGCATACACCAAACAGCTAAATTAATTGTATCCAACTGTGTCACCTGTGCACAATTTAATCCAAGGGGGAAATTAAAGGGGCCTCCAGGAGGCTGCCCGTGGGCATTTCATCTCTTTGAAAGACGGCAAATTGATTTTTCTGATATGCCCCATTCAAATGCTCAAAGAACTCATTCCATGCTTTAGTGTCCCCAGAGTAAGATAGGGGTACCCATTTCACTAGTGGTATTGTGCAAGGGACAGCCAAGTCCAAAAATACATTTCATGATTTAAATAGGGAATGTAATTTTAAACAACCTTCCAATTTAACTTTATCACCAATTTTGCTTTGTTCTCTTGGTATTCGTAGTTGAAAGCTAATTCTAGGAGGTTCATGTGCTAATTTCTTAGACCTTGAACGTGAATTTACCGAGGAGTGAGCACTGATTGGCTAAAATGCAAGTCTGTCAAAATAATTGAAATAAGGGGGTAGTCTGCAGAGGCTTAGATACAAGGTAATTACAGAGGTAAAACGTGTATTATTATAACTGTGTTGGTTATGCAAGACTGGGGAATCGGTAATTAAGGGATTATCTATCTTTTAAAACAATAAAAATTCTGGTGTTAACTGTCCCTTTAACTACCTTCCTGATGTTAACTGTGAAGCTCCACTCTCTGCTAAACCCAGAGAGCTCAGAACAGATTGAAAGAATTAATTAAACGTTAAAGTTTTCAGCTGCTAAGCTATGTACAGGCAGTACTAAAATGGGTTGATGCACTCCCATTGTCTTTGTTATATGTAAGAAGTAGTCCTAGGGAGTAAACTCAAAGTCTCACCCTTTTAACTGTTGAGTGGGTAGACCAACTCCTTATACCCCTGCATGTGCCAGCTTTTGCTGTAGCAGATTTGTTGTTAACCTCTTATCTTTTATAATTACAGCAGCAGCTCTGCTTCCTTCACAGATAATCAGAGTTTCCAGCCACTGCCATTGGCTACTGCTGCACAGTTCATCCAACCCAGAATCAAGTGCTAGTGATAAGCAAAGACTTATCAAAGTGTATCTCTATAGCCACTGTAGAAAGGTCCCTACCTTGTGCTGCTAACTCCAAACACTGTCAAGGTCGCCAAAGCTGACTATTGGATCCACTACAAAAGGTGCAAGCATTTTGTCACACCATGAAGTAGATGATGTCAGACGAGGATGAGACGTAGATGACAGTACTGCAACCAAAGCAGCGGGTGACAACATAACAGGATGAGAAGCAGACTGTCATAGCAGCCCAGCCCTAGCGCAGACAAAGAGGACAACAAAAATGGCTCATCAAGACCCTTCCTGGCTTAATTATTAAGCTCCACAAATACAAAGCCACTACCAACCTGGCTGGCCTATAATGTGTACCAAGTGCACACAAGATTGAACATTTGGGAAGTATCTTTCTTTGTCTTACAATTCATGATCACTTTACAAAATCACTTTGAGCCAGTGAGAGTACTTTTGTACTGAGCATGGTTGCTGCAATACTCACTATTGTTTTACTAATATATTTGCTGGATTACAAAGTGTGCCTTTAATTTGCTATTACACATAATAGCATACTGCGTCTAACTGATGCAAACACAACACTCACAGTGTTTTGCTTTGTCTTATCCTTTTTAGCACACTACTCAGTTTTGCAGACTTCCAGATTAGGGTGCCTATTTATCAAATGTCTGTCCGACATGATCCGATCAGCGGATCATGTCCGACAGACATCGCTGAATGCGAACAGCATACGCTCTCCGCATTCAGCGTTGCACAAGCAGTTCTGGTGAACTGCTGGTGCAATGCCGCCCCCTGCAGATTCGCAGCCAATCGGCCTCTAGCAGGAGGTGTCAATCAACCCGATCGTATCTGATCGGGTTGATTGCTGTACGCGGGCTCAGAGCAGGTGGACAGGTTATGGAGCAGCAGTCTTTAGACCGCTGCTTCATAACTTGTGTTTTCTGGCGAGCCTGGAGGCTCGACAGAAACACGGGGCTTCAAGCTCCATACGGAGCTTGATAAATATGCCCCTAGGTCAGAAGATTGTCTCTGCTATAGAGAATTATGCTCAAGTCACACTGGCCAGGTTTATCCTAAAAATGTAACCTCTGTGAAACTTTCTCTGCCATATCCAACCTATAAACATAAACAGCTAATTGGCAAACTCTGTTATACTGGTATGTACACCACTGCTTGTATTACTGGACAATCCAGCTGTGGTCAGCTTATTATAGCCAACATTTCTGAAAGAAAATTGTCCCGCAGTAGGGTACATGCCATTCACATGCCAAATAATGAAATTCCTGACAATAACAAGATTCCTATATCCTCTGCAAACCTCGACAGGACTTAGGGACAGTGTGTTTTATTCCAAACTCCCTAGAGAGGCCAAAAAGCAAAATCTGTAACATGCTTTTCAAAATGCTGCAAATTGTCTAAACTAGTTATTTGATGTATAGTATTTGCAGGTTACAGAATTTGCTTTTTGGTGTCCTAACAAGCAAAAGCAAGATCACATTCCAATTGTAAATTAACAACTAGTAGTAACAAAGATACGGCTAGATTACGAGTTTTGCGTTAGAGGCTATGCGGTGCTAACAAGCAGTTTATGCTCACCGCTCACTTACAGACAGCGCTGGTATTACGAGTTTTTACAAACCAGACAAGAAGTGAGCGTTGAGCAAAATTTTGCTCATTACCGCACTCCAATACCAGCGCTGCTTACGTTAGCGGTGAGCTGGTGTAACGTGCTCGTGCATGATTTCCCGATAGGAATCAACGGGGAGAGCCGGCTGAAAAAAAGTCTAACACCTGCAAAAAAGCTGCGTAAAGCTCCTTAACGCAGCCCCATTGATTCCTATGGGGAAATACATTTTATGTCTACACCTAACACCCTAACATGAACCCGAGTCTAAACAACTCTAATCTTACACTTATTAACCCCTAATCTGCCGCCCCCGACATCGCCGACACCTACATTATAATTATTAACCCCTAATCTGCCGCTCCGGACACTGCCGCCAGCTACATTATACTTATGAACCCCTAATCTGCTGCCCCCAACATCGCCGTACCCTACATTATATTTATTAACCCCTACTCTGCCGTCCCCAATGTCGCCGCCACCTACCTACACTTATTAACCCCTAATCTGCCCTCCCCAACGTCGCCGCCACTATAATAAACATATTAACCCCTAAACTGCTGCACTCCCGCCTCGCAAACATTAGTTAAATATTATTAACCCCTAATCTGCCGGCCCTAACATCGCCGCCACCTACCTACATTTATTAACCCCTAATCTGCCGCCCCCAACTTCGCCGCCACTATACTAAATGTATTAACCCCTAAACCTAAGTCTAACCCTAACCCTAACACCCCCTAACTTAAATAGAATTAAAAGAAATCTAAATAAAAATTCCTATCATTAACTACATTATTCCTATTTAAAACTAAATACTTACCTATAAAATAAACTCTAAGCTATCTACAATATAACTAATAGTTACATTGTAGCTATCTTAGGATTTATTTTTATTTTACAGGCAAGTTTGTATTTATTTTAAACTAGGTAGAATAGTTATTAAATAGTTATTAACTATTTAATAACTACCTAGCTAAAATAAATACAAAGTTACCTGTAAAATAAAACCTAACCTAAGTTACAATTACAAATAACACTACTCTATAATTAAATTAATTCCCTAAATTAAATACAATTAAATAAAATTATCTAAAGTACAAAAAAAACCCCACTAAATTACAGAAAATAATAAACAAATTACAAGATTTTTAAACTAATTACACCTAATCTAATCCCCCTAACAAAAAAATAAAAAAAAATAAAAATAAAAAAAAAGCCCTACCCTACACTAAATTACAAATATCCCTTAAAAGGGCCTTTTATGGGGCATTGCCCCAAAGTAATCAGCTCTTTTACCTGTAAAAAAAATTACAAATCCCCCCTCCAACATTAAAACCCACCACCGACACAACCAACCCTACTCTAAAACCCACCTAATACCCCCTTAAAAAAAACTAACATTAACCCCTTGAAGATCACCTTACCGGGAGAAGTCTTCATCCAACCGGGCTGTAGTCCTCAACGAAGCCGGGAGAAGTCTTCATTCAAGCCGGGCGAAGTGGTGCTCCAGAGGGGCAGAAGTCTTCATCCAGACGGCATCTTCTATCTTCATCCATCCGGCGCGGAGCGGGTCCATCTTCAAGACATTCGACGTGGAGCATCCTCTTCATCCGACGGCTAAGACTGAATGAAGGTTCGTTTAAATGACGTCATCCAAGATGGCGTCCCTTCAATTCCGATTGGCTGATAGAATTCTATCAGCCAATCGGAATTAAGGTAGAAAAAATACTATTGGCTGATGCAATCAGCCAATAGGATTGAGCTTGCATTCTATTGGCTGATTGGAACAGCCAATAGAATACCAGCTCAATCCTATTGGCTGATTGCATCAGCCAATAGGATTTTTTCTACCTTAATTCCGATTGGCTGATAGAATTCCATCAGCCAATCGGAATTAAGGTAGAAAAAATCCTATTTAGTAACTATTCTACCTAGTTAAAATAAATACAAACTTGCCTGTAAAATAAAAATAAAACCTAAGGTAGATACAATGTAACTATTAGTTATATTGTAGCTAGCTTAGGGTTTATTTTATAGGTAAGTATTTAGTTTTAAATAGGAATTATTTAGTTAATGATAGGAATATTTATTTAGATTTATTTTAATTATATTTAAGTTAGGGGGTGTTAGGGTTATACTTAGATTTAGGGGTTAATAACTTTAATATAGTGGTGGCGACGTTGGGGGCAGCAGATTAGGGGTTGATAAATGTAGGTAGGTGTCAGCGATGTTAGGGACGGCAGATTAGGGGTTAATAATATTTAACTAATGTTTGCGAGGCGGGGGTGCAGCGGTTTAGGGGTTAATATGTTTATTCTAGTGGCGGTGATGTCCGGTTCAGAAGATTAGGGGTTAAAAATTTTATTTTAGTGTTTGCGATGCGGGAGGACCTCGGTTTAGGGGTTAATAGGTAGTTTATGGGTGTTAGTGTACTTTTTAGCACTTTAGTTAAGAGTTTTATGCTACGGCGTTGTAGTGTAAAACTCTTAACTACTGACTTTAAAATGCGGTACCAGTCTTGACAGGAGAGGGTGTACCACTCACTTTTTGTCAGACTCTTAATACCGGCGCTATGCAAGTCCCATTGAAAAAAGAGGATACGCAATTTACGTAAGTGGATTTGCGGTATTTCCAAGTCTGGTCAAAAAAGTAAGCGGTACATCTGTACCTGCAAGACTCGTAATACCAGCGGGCGTTAAAAAGCAGCGTTAGGACCTCTTAACGCTGCTTTTTAAACCTAACGCACAACTCGTAATCTAGCCGATAATTTCCAACTCTTTAAAGGGACGTAAAGATGGAATAAGAATTGTACATCATTGCTTTCCAAACTCCCATTTGAAGAACTTTAAGACTTTTCTTATGTTTGCAAAGATGCTTCTTTGAAAAGTTACCAAAATGGATATTAAAAAGCTACCTTCCATTTAATTAATTACCTCTGTCGTTTATTTCATTTAAATAGTTTCCAATCACTTTTTTGATTCAATGTTAGTAAAGGCTCAACAAAATAGGGGCATATTTTGCAGCCTGTCCCTAAGTAGAATTTATTTAATGTCTTGCTACATACAGACTGGATTTGTTTCCTGAATGTATTAAATGTATGCTAAGCTACCAGCATGGTGATCAAGTCCCCTTTGTCTGTGTGTGGACATGGTGAGATTGGTTGCTGCAGTCCCGCCCTCTCTGGCACCTACACCTACACCGTGCCAGCACATAAAGGAGAAGCCCTGGGGAGCTGCTTCACTCCCACTGATGAGCTGGAAGACTGAACACATGATGCTCTGGGCAGTCTGTGAGTGATCTGTTGTTACCTAGATACAGTGTCATGTAACATGCATGATAGCAATAATATCACTATCAACTGAATGACTTAAAGGGTTATAAAAGTCTTTTTTTTTCTTGTATTTGTTGCATTTGTTTTACGATGTATAACAGTTTTGAATTACAAGTTTTTGTTCTTTGTAAAATGGGTGTTACTCTGCTGAGGTTTTTTGTTGTTTGTAAGTTAGATCATTATTTACTAATAAGTCAGTAGTATTTGTGCTTAATGCCTAGTAAGCAATCAGTCCTTACAGGGATAGAAGCGTGGAAATTGAAATGTGTATAGGTACATTTTTAATTTTAAATAGAAGCATGTTTACAATATATCTCCCATTGCAAAAATGCTTCTAGTAAAAGTTATTACTGTTTTTCAGCAGCATATTCACATATGCCGTGAGGGCCCATGCACCAGTATTCAAGCAATATGTCTGCTCAGAGAGGTGGCATTGGGGTTTATTGCATCTGTGAAGAGTAATGCAGGGAAGGCTTGTATCAGTGCAGTTCTATGATATCTATACTCAAATTAATAATAAAGAGCAGCATGTATATTATTACTATTGCTTACTATAGAGTTACCCTTGGGGGGTCCCCCAAATAAATTTGCACATGGCCCTCTGTTGAGTAGGTACCGCATACTACTAGCTATTGCTGACTCTGAGCAGGCATGGTGTTTGCATACTGATGCATGGGCCGCCCTTTAATATTGTGTGTTGTCACCAAGTGTTACTTGATAAATATTTTACATATATCCTTGCAGTTAAAAAGCAAAATCACAGAAAACTACTGGAATAGCATTGTAATAAAAATATACAGATGCATTTTACAATATACTGTGTAAATTAATATTAATGTTTATATTTCAAAGTAAAATAAAACCTTAATTACAGACTTCAGCTTTAAACCAGGCAAAACACAACACAGCATACCAGGCTATTTGTTTATGTGGGCAATATGCTGTCATATTAAGAACTAAATCACCCAGGCCAGTAGGTAAGTCTCTCAATATATTGATTTGAGGGGGTAAAGTCCACTTTGTGTCTTTAGTTGTTTTAAAATGAGTTGCATCTAGTTTACAATAGTGTTGTCCAGTCATTTCAAATGATGGGCCACCTAAAAAAAATATATACTGGGCGCTTGAGCAAGAATTAAAAAAAAAAATATTCAGATCTCTATGAACAGCCTTTGCTTGCACTTGAACAAGTATATTAAACACGGATTCAGAAACATACTTTTGGATAATCCCAGAGGGAATACTAATGAGCAACGTATGTGAACAAATTAAGCCCTTCCACAGTTTCACCTGTTACATACAAGGGTGTAGTGTAAATAAATTACAGATATAGTATTGTGATTACAACCAAATCTTTCACAACTTGGTTGTACATTACAAGATATAATTAGCTGTAGAAAACCTATGTAAAAGTGGTGAACAATCAGTGTCTTTCTTCTTCTACGTCACCTTAAAGGGATGGTGAACACTATGTGATTGCTATATAAAATGCTTAGATATACATATAAGCCAGCTTTGTAATAGACTTTCAATATTTATTTTGCCCACTTTTCCTTAAGTCTGCAAATTTGTAGATTTTCCAGTCCTAAAAACTGAAATAGCACATGGCAGTTTTCACCTTGCCACATACATCTCCCTAATTTGCAGTGTCACTATTTCTGCTAAAACCAAACCATTGAGATTTTGCTAAAATAATGACAGCGACGAGACGTCACCTCCAGACTCAAGTATTGATTGGTTCTTTTTAAATAAGCAAAGTGAAGGGTTAAATTTGACCACTGACAAACCATTGCAGCAAGAAAAATATCAATCTGTTTTACTAGATTTCAAATTAATCTACTGGAAGATTGCAGAAATTGTAGTTACAAGGTGTTTACTTTCCCAGACTAACGTCTGTGTTTTGTGCAGAAAACCTTGATTTATGAATTATGTTAAAATAAATAATAATAAAACCAGGCAACCAGTGACAGTCCTGCTAAATAATTCCATTGTAAAGACAAAGTTTTTATACTTTTTATTTTTTTAAGACTTGAATCTTATTCTTCATATGAAAGGGTACAATTTAAATAGATATTGTATTCAAAAATATATAGCATCCGTATGAAACACTAGACTTTAAATGGGATCATGTTTGTTGCAAGAATAAAGTAAAACAATGTACATTTAAACCACTGGTTTCCAAATCTGTTCTCAGGTCTCTCTAACATTCCAGATTTTGAGGATATCTAAACTAGAGCACAGGTGTAACAATCAGTAAACCTGTTTATTTTACCTGCTCTCACCCACGGTAATCCTGAAAATCTTGACTGTTATGGAGGCCTGAGGACAAGTTTGAAAACATAAACTAACATGCTTTTAAATCTCATAAAATAAAGTTCAACATATTTTGAAGCAGATCTTTGAAATGGATGACAGATATTTATTTATTTTTAAAGGGACACTGAACCCATTTTTTTTTCTTTTGTGATTCAGAAAGAGCATGCATTTTTAAGCAACTTTCTAATTTACTCCTATTATCAATTTTTCTTCATTCTCTTGCTATCATTATTTGAAATAGGCATCTAAGCTTTTTTTTGGTTTCAGTACTCTGGACAGCACTTTTTTATTGGTGGATGAATTTATCCACCAATCAGCAAGGTCAACCCAGGTTGTTCACCAAAAATGGGCCGGCATCTAAACTTACATTCTTGCATTTCAAATAAAGATACCAAGAGAATGAAGAAAATTTGATAATAGGAGTAAATTAGAAAGTTGCTTAAAATGTCGTGCTCAATCTGAATCACGAAAGAACATTTTTGGGTACAGTGTCCCTTTAAGTAATGGAATAGTAAATATGCAATATTTAAAAATAAATAAACTTTGGAAAGTGTATTGTGATCCTTCCCCCTTTAATGTGATCCTATTGATCCATTTTACCTGCTGAATAGTATTAAAGGGACATGATATTTAAATTATTCAGACTTGGCCTCGCACGATTATCTAAGAAATCTTGTCAGTACTACAAGGTCACTTTAAAAGATTTTGGAAAGGCAAATTTTAGCTTGAGATTTGTTTATCTCCCTGTGAAAGTTTCTGGATTTGAAGGAGAGACAACTACTAAGATTAAATAAATTGCGTAATTTTTCTCCATTGCAGTGATTGTTGATCACTGGGTTCTTGATTGGTCTGTGTATACAGTGAGTGATAAGGAGGACTTTAAATGGTCTGTGGTTTCAATAAGTAGAAACAGCTATTTCATATACAAAAATATCAGGACATTCAACTTAAAGGGACAGTCAAGTCCAAAAAAAACTTTCATGATTCAGATAGGGCATTACAGCGGTAAAAAGTATATTAATATAACAGTGTTGGTTTTGCAAAACTGGGGAATGGGCAATAAAGGGATTATCTATCTTTTTAAACAACAAACATTCTGGTTATTAGAAAGAGCAAGAAGGGACTTCCTCTTAATAAGAATACACTGGTTAGCACTCAAGGTTTATAAGTTTCCAATAAAATTCATATGGAACAGCTGATAGTAATGAACTTGTGGAGCTAAAATAAAACTTAACTTTTAATAAGTATACTAGTAAAATTAGGAAATTAATTTAAAAACGCACCTAAGTATCCCTTAGTAGTCAAATTAATTATGTATGATGTGACATTTTGTGTCAAAATAATGAGAACCATAAGTTGGAAATACATAGAGTACCTTAATGATGTAACTTTAATCAAGGGTCTGTATATTGCACAGGCCCAATACAACTGTATACAGTGGTGGCATTTTGAGAGCACAGTACTTTGCTCTTGATATTTATCAATCGGTAAGTAGCCTTTTAGTATTCAAAGAGCAGCTATGGTATGTAACGTTTGGCACAGTGTTGCAATCTGGCTTTATTGTGCTTTACTCTTAATATTGTCAGTTAGTAAGTAGCCTTTAACATTCAAACAACAGCTGAGAGGTATATCGTTTTGCACAATATTTCAATCTGATTGTACTTGATTGGGTTATGTAAGGATACAAATCCAATAACGATTCTAGACACTTAGTCTTATGTTGGTATAGTAAATATTTTTACAAACAACCCTTCTTTAACTAGAATATAGTGCACAAGATATTACTAGAGAGGAACCTCTTATTGGTTAGCTTAAAGAAGGTACTGTATATACGAGGATTTGTAGTTTTATTCCTTCTATCGTTAAGTCTGTAGCACTCAAATAATCTTAACTGAGCCTTAATTACGGCTTGTGACAATTAACTCTTATTTATGTGCTTTAAACAACAGTTTAATGTATTCACTATAGCAAATAGCGTAATGATTCTTCCAACCCACAATGGTATGTTTAGTTGCTATAATTGTACATATATTATCTACAATCTCTTCTCTCTGATATCTTGTAATAGTAATATTGAGGATAATCACCTCTTAATAACTGCCAGTTATTTTCTTACTAGCTTGTTCTTATTCAAATTATGGCTCTGTGCGGATCCTTATTAGTGCTCGATACTTGGAGTGTTTAATATTGGCTCTGACTTGTACTAAGCTCAAGGGCCCCCTGAGTACACTGTGTAACAGTAAGGTTACTTTTTATCCAACCTATACCGTGCCCGTAAGAATGACACTGATAATATTAATAGTAAAATATCAGCATTGACTACAGTAAGAGAGGGATAGCTTAAGGCTAGCTAAAAACACAGGAGCTCCTAGGACTCCTCACCAAGACCCTGACCTTCCTGACATGTTTCGCCGTGGACCGGCTTTATCAAAGGCATTCTGGTGTTGACTGTCCCTTTTTTATAAAGGGACAGTTTACTTGAAAGCTTTTATTGTTTAAATAGATATATAATGCCTTTACCACCCATTTTCCAGCTTTGTACAACCAACATTGTTATATTAAAGGGATAGTAAACCCAAATTTGTTCTTTCATGATTCATAGAGCATTACATTTTAAGCTATTTTCTAAGTTACTCCTATTATAATTATTTTTTCTTTTCGTTCTCTTGCTATCTTTATTTGAAAAAGCAGGAATCTAAGCTAAGGACCTGGCCCATTTTTAGTTCAGAACCCTGGAGAGCGCTTGCTGATAAGTGGCTACATTTAGCCACCAATTAGCAAGCACAACCCAGGTGCTAAACAAAAAATGGGCCGGCTTCTAAGCTTACATTCTTGCTTTTCAAATAAAGATAGCAAGAGAATGACAAAATTGATAATAGGAGTAAATTAGAAAGTTGCTTAAAATTGCATGTTCTTTCTGAACAATGAAAGAAAAAAATATGGGCTTACTATCCCTTTAAATTACTTTATAACCTCTAAATCTCTGCCTGTTTCTAAGCCCCAGCAGGCTGCCTCCTATCTCAGTGCATTAGCGTTTCACAACAGACAATGCTAGCTCATGTTTGCCATATAGATAACATTGTGCTCACTCCCATTGAGTTACGCATGAGACAAAACTAACTTTCTAAAATGCAAGCTTGTAAAAATCACTGAGGTGAGGGGCAGCCTGCAGAGGCTTAGATACAAGGTAATCACAGAAGTAAAAAGTATATTAATATAACGGTGTTGGTTATGCAAAACTGGAGAATGGGTAATAAAGGGATGATCTTTCTTTTTAATTAAGACATTCTAAACAGTGTTTGCTTAAGTGCAGGAGCTCAGTTATTTGTCCCTAAATATCTAAAAAAAAAGTAGTAGTGCTTAGTTATATTATACTATGCACAATATCACTCTTTTGATGTAAATCAATACATATACACAATTCTATCTATTGGGTACTTATAGAGTGCAAAATAATCACCTGTGAGGATCTGAAGGCGATAGGGGAGGGGATGGGCATTCAGTCGAAGAGCCAGGTTTTGAGGTCCTTTCTGAACTTTGTAAGGGAGGTGGATTGTCTGAGGTGCAGCGGGAGGGTGTTCCATGTCTTTGCTACCATGTGGGAGAAGGATCTTTTGCCCGCTGTGGATTTGCTGATGCGGGGGATGACTGCGAGTGCTTGGTCGGCCGATCAGAGTTGTCTGGCGGGGGTGTAGAAATTTACACGGTGGTTGAGGTATTCGGGTCCGATATTGTGTAGGGCCTTGAACGCGTGGGTAAGGAGCTTGAAGGTAATTCTCTTGTTGATGGGAAGCCAGTGAAGGTTCCTTAGGTGTTCAGTTATGTGGAATTGGAGAGGGATGTCAAGGATATGTCTGGCTGAGGCGTTCTGGATACGTTGGAGTCTCTTTTGGAGTTTGATGGTGGAGCCGGCGTAAAGTGCGTTGCCGTAGTCTAACTGGCTGCTGACGAGGGCGTGGGTGACTATTTTCTTGGTTTCAGTAGGGATCCACTTGAAGATTTTTCGTAGCAGGTGGAGAATGTGGAAGCATGTTGAGGTGATGGCATTGATTTGTTGGTCCATGGAGAGTGAGGAGTCCAGGATGAAGCCTAGATTTCGTGCATGGTCGGTTGGGGTTAGAGGGTGACCGAGGGCTGTGGGCCACCAGGAGTCGTCCCATGCGGATTTATTGGGTTTGAGGAGGAGGACTTAGTTTTGTCTGTGTTCAGTTTGAGCCGGTTGTCCTTCATCCAGGCAGCGACTGCTGTCAGGCCTTCATGGACGTTCTTTTTGGCGGTGGTGGGATCTCGGGTGAGTGAGATGATTAACTGGGTGTTGTCGGCATTGGAGACTATGTTGAGGTCGTGGCGTCTGACGATGGCGGCAAGAGGGGCCATGTAGATGTTGAAGAGGGTGGGACTCAGCGAAGAGCCTTGCGGTACACCACAGTTGACTGGTGTGGCTTTGGAGGAGAAAGGCGGGAGTATGACTTTCTGGGTCGTGCCCGTAAGGAAGGAGGTGGTGATCCATTCCAGGGCTTTGCTGCGGATACCGGCATCGTGTAGGCCGGTGTTGTGGTCGACAATGTCGAAAGCTGCTGAGAGGTCTAGAAGGATAAGGGCGGCTGTTTCTCCTCGGTCGAGCATGATGCGGATGTCGTCTGTGGTGGCAAGGAGGGTGGTCTCGGTGCTGTGGTTGCTTCTGAAACCGGATTGGGAGTGGTCCAGGGTGTGGTTCGCCTCAATGTGGTCAATAAGTTGCAAGTTGATGGACTTCTCTATGACTTTGGCCGGGAAGGGGAGTAGAGAGATGGGGCGGTAGTTATTCAGGTCCGTGGGGTCTGCCGACTGTTTCTTCAGCAGGTGTTTCAGTTCCGCGTGCTTCCAGATATCTGAGAAGGTGCTGGTTTTGATTGAGCAGTTGATAGTACGGCGGAGTTCAGGGGCGATGGTGTTGCTTGCTTTTGTTGAATATGTGATGGGGGCATGGGTCCGAGGGTGTGCCGGAGTGGATGGATTTCATGATTCTGACTGTGTCGTCTATGGTGACGGGCTCCAGATAGTCTGGGTGAGGTGGGGCGAATTTGGGAGGGGTGTCATTGGGTGTAGGGGAGTGGGCGGTGGAGGATGATGTGTGAACGTGTCATAGATGTCGAATCTTGCAGTGGAAGTGTGTAGCGAGGGTATTGCAAAGGTCCTGGGATGGTGGAATGTTGGTGGTGTCACTGTTGGGTTTAGAGAATTCCTTGATGACTGAGAACAACTCCTTGATGTTTTGTGCATTAGAGTTGATTCTGTCTTGGATGGCTTTTTTTTTTTTTGGCGGTTTTTATGAGGTGGTGGTGGGTGGTGATTGCTTCCTTAAAGGCAGCTTTATCAAGAAGGGTCTTGCTGGATCTCCAGGTTCTTTCCAGTCATCTGCAGTGGCGTTTGGAGGGCTGGGGTGAACCAGCTGGCTTTGTTGGTGGTTTGGCGGCCAGATGGGTTTTTGAGGGGGCGAGGGTGTTGGAGCAGTCTGTAATCCAGCGGTGGAGGTTGCGGGCGGAGGAGTTGGTGTCTGTGGAGGTAGGTGGGGAGGATTTGTTTAGGGTGCGGTGTAGTTGGTCTTGGATAATGTGGTACTGTCGGAGGTGGGTGGTGGGTTTGTTGAACTAGAAGTGTATGCAGTGGTGGTCAGTCCAGAGGAGTTCGGTGATGTGATTGATTGAGATGTGGTTGCCTGAGGAGAAGATTGGGTAAAGGGTGTGGCCGACTGTGTGGGTTGGGTAGTTTACAAGTTGCTTCAGTCCGATTTAGTTCCGAGGTTTTTCAGGAGGGTGGAGGTGTTGTGATCGTTGCGGTTGTCAAGATGGAAGTTGAGGTCACCAAGGAGGATGTAGTCAATTGAGTTGAGGGCATGGGGTGCGATGTGGTCGGTGATGGAGTCGCAGAAGGCGGGACGAGGTCTGGGAGGTCTGTAGATGAGGGTGCCGCTGAGGGTGGTGTTGGGGTTGACCTGGATCTTGAAATGTAGGTGTTCTAGGCCTGATGAGTGGTTGTCGGAGCTGGTTGTGACTTGGATGGTGTGTTTATGGATGATGGCGATGCCTCCTCCAGGTCGGTTGCTGCGGTCTTTGTGGCAGATCTTGTAGCCGATGGGTATTGCAGTGGCGATGTCTGGCGCTTATGCAGGGTTTAGCCAGGTCTCGGTGAGGAAGGTGACGTCAGGAGAGGTGGAGTCTAGCAGTTGAGGAGGATGCAGTTGAGGTAATTGCTGCTGTTTTTGGGTTGGTTGGGTTGGGGTCCGGAGGGAGCAGTTGCAGCAGGTGAAAGGTCTGAAGGTGTTGGTCGGGGATGCCTGGTGGCAGGCGGATAATCTACCGGTGTTGAGTGCGTGGAGGGTGCTGGTGTCGTGGCGGCAGTTTCGGGAGCCAAGGTTTGTGGCGTTGGGTGCAGTTGGGGTGTGACTGGGCGCTGACAGGCTTGCCTTTGGTGTGCCTTCGGCGCACCAGCGGCACGCCCACTGCGCTAGTCTGCTGCGCAGTCGTGCATCGATCACCATTAAATACAGCAGGAAGGTGGGCGGGCTGGTTAGCTGGGTAGGGGGTAGGTGTGAAATAACAGAGCAAACAAAATACAGAAAGATACAGCACAAATACATAGGGATAAGGGAGAGAGAACTTACTTTAGTGGTGCAGTGATGACCATTAAATACAGCAGGAAGGTGGGCGGGCTGGTTAGTTGGGTAGGTGTGAAATAATAACAGAGCAAACAAAATACAGAAAGATACAGCACAAATACATAGGCATAAGGGAGAACTTACTTTAGTGGTGCAGCGATCACCATTAAATCCAATTAAATAACAATAGTGCTTGTTAGACTCTGTTTACAGAGACTAAAGCTTATATTGATTACATACTACACTGAGATTACTTAGATGTAACACTGATAAAAGTTGTTTATGGCCCCTGCGTGCGCTTTCATTATATATATATATATATATTTATTATTATTAGATATTATTATTATTATTATTATTAGATATTATTATTATTATTATTATTAGATATTATTATTATTAGATATTATTATTATTATTATTATTATTATTATTATTATTTTAGGCAAGAATATAATAACAATATAAAATTATTCCTTTACAGACTGGTGCAGCAACTGAACAAAAAGACATACGATTTTACATGAGGTAAATGACAGTGTATACATATTAATGGTCACAGTATCAAAGTCATTTAATGCATTCTTATATCTAGCTAGCGTATATAAAGATAGCCATGCTATTAGAAGTTGGTATTCTGAATCAGTCTTTTAAGTTTGTATGGCAAAATCCTATATGGCTAGTGAGGCCATATGTAGTTACACCAACAGTTCCAACAGAGAAAACATAAGAGTAAAAACAATACCAGCACATACCAGTTTACAGAAAGCAAGGGGTAAATGCTATATTTATGGCATATGCAGCATGTACGAGCAGATATTGAATTATTGAGCAGAATGAACTGGTGTTCCCTTGACTAGAGTGTGGAAGAGGGAAGGCAAGGGTATAAAGAAGAAAGAAAAAGGGGGACAAGAGTGGGGGGGGAGAGAACAGGGAGAGGAGGGGTCAGGTGGTAAGTATGGGGGGGAATGTACTGCTTCCCAAGAAGGGCACCTCTAAACCTGCACACTGAGGCGCTCTCCCTAATGGGGAAGAAGAATTAATGTCTAGGATAGATCCCTATGGGCTTTGCTTCAGGTAGGCCTCCCAGGATTCCCAGACAAGGCTAAATGTGGCTGACTGGTTCCTCATCCGAAAGACATAGTCTTCCATGGACTTAATGTATTGTAGGTAATCGACTACCGCCTGCCACCTAGGTGGCTGCAGTTTCTTCCAGTTCCTGGCTATCACCATTTTAAGTGCTGTCAGCAGGTAGATGCATAAGTATCTCTTATGTACAGGGAGTTTTTTAATCCCTATGTGAAGTAGGGCCAGGCTAGGATTATCTGGAATTGACCACAGCGGCCTGATTCTATCACAAGACCACCACACATGTAATGGGGTGCCTGTTTCTCCACACTCCCTCCAACACATAGGTGAGTGTCCAGGATACAAAGTCTGCAGCTTAGTCGGCACCAAGTGCCATCTAGTAATAATTTTAAAATAGAGTTTTTACATGGTGATGCAGTGCAAGGTGGATTTGGTCGTCGTTATGGCCCTCGTCCAGTCAGGAATTGTGTGGGTTTGTCGAATTTCAGTCTCCCATGAAGTCATGTGTCTAGTTTTAACAAGGATAGGGGGTCCTAGGAGGGATCTATAGTGGGTAGATAGGGGTTTATATAGTTTCAGTCCCGCCTTCCACCTAACCTCCCAGATAGTGGGGGCCCTGATCTTATCAGTCAGGAACCCCCACGCCTTCATGAGGGATCGTAGCCTCAGATAATCAAATTCCAAGTACTGGGGGAGGGCAACTCTCGCGGTCATGTCTCGGGAGAAAGAAGGTTATCATTCAGATAAAAATCCTCAAGAGATTGAATCTCTGATTCTCTCCAGCTAGCAAGTCTTACGTTAGAAAGGCCTTGTAAAAGGAGCACCACCCGATGGACCGGGGATGGATGTGGAGTGATCAGCACATTATGGCGCAACTGGAACCAAGTCAACTGGCAGTCTTTAATTAGATGATTGGAGATAACTATCTCGGATGCCAAGTGTGAGGGGATCCATAGCAAATCTGAAAGGTCTATATGTGCCGGTAAAGATGCTTGCTCCAATTCCCTCCATCTGGTGAGTGGGAGATCTCTTCCCCAGGCTGAAACATGGGAGATCATTGCCGCCTGATGGTATAATTGAATATTTGCTAGGCCTAGCCCACCGCGCTCAATTGGGGCTTGGAGGGTAGCAGCTGCAACTCTGGGTTTCTTGTAGTTCCAGATATATGCATTGAACAGCGCTTGAAAATTCCTCGAGTTGCGCTGGAACTGGGACGGGAATACACTGCATAATGTAGGTCAATTTAGGGAGGATCATCCCCTTCAGGGCGGCAATCCTACCCATCTATGATATCTCCTCATATTTCTTTGATTTCAGTTGGGCCTCAATCCCCTTTAGAAGTGTGGTATAGTTGTCTTGTAATACCACCCCTTTGTCGTGAGACAAAAATACCCCAAGGCGTCGGATCCCTCTCAGTGACCACTTGAATTCATATTGATTCCTAAGGTCTTTCTGTTCCTTCTGATCTATATGTATCATACGCTTCAGTTTTAGACATATTGACTTTGTAATTCGATATTCTGCTAAGAGTCTATGGTCTCCAGCAGGGGAGGAAGGGACACGACTGGGTTTGCAAGAAAGAGTGAGATCGTCGGCAAAGAGGGCTAGTTTCTGATGCGTGTCAGGTATCTGAAGGCCTTGAATCTCTACATTTTTTCTAATGGCTTCTGCTAGTGGTTCTATGGTCAACGCAAAGAGGAGCGGAGACACTGGGCACCCCTGTCTGGTCCCATTTCTGATATAGATCTTAGGGGAACAGAATCCTAGGCCCTTAACTACTGCTGTAGGGGAGGCATAAAGCGCTGCAATCACCGTGCTGAAAGATTGGGGGATCCTAAAGTGTTCCAAGACACTGAACATGTAGTCCCAACCCACCCTGTCAAACGCTTTTTCTGCATCCAGTGACAGGGTGAGAAGGGGTAACTCCATATCCGCCGCCTCCATAAAAATATTTAATAGCCTGCGGGTGTTGTCTGTACCTTGTCTACCCTGCACAAATCCCACTTGGTCTAGGTGGACCAGCGAGGGCAGATGTTGACCTAGTCTAGTCGCCAGGACCTTTGCGTAGATCTTCACGTCCACGTTGATAAGCGAAATAGGTCGGTAGCTTTCACAGAATGTGGGATCTTTACCCTCCTTAGGGATAGTCAAAATATTAGCTTCTAGAAATTCCGGTAAGAAAGTCCCGCCTTTCGCCACCTCTCTGTAAACACGGAGTAATAGAGGTGAGAGTGTCTGAGAGAGGGTACGAAAAAATAAAGCTGTGAAGTCATCCGGAGCCTTATGGGGCTTCAGAGCTAAAATAGCCGATTTAATCTCATCTAAAGTGAAGGAGGCTGTCAGATCGTCTATCGCATCGTTGCCTAATGTGGGTAGATCCACGGGAGCCTACTTCCGGGGAGTTCCCATCAAGGTTATACAGTGAGGAATAATAGTCGGCAAATGCCTTCCCTATATCTTTAAGAGAGTAGACTGCCCCTCCCTTCATTTTGATGGTAGGGATTCTGGCTTGGACCGCGCGCTCCCTGAGTTTCCTGGCAACTAATCTATCTGCTCTATTTCCTTTATCATAATAAAGCTGTTTAAGCCGGAATAGGTTGGCCTGTACCCGAAGTTGTTCTCTTATTGATTTCGTCTCTCAGGGTGCCTACTTTTTCAGCAAGATTGGGAGAGGGAGCTGCCTTGTTTGCTTGTTCAAGCTGCCTTATATCAGCATAGAGCTTGGTGAGGGGGATCTTAGTGGCCGCTTTCAGCTGGGCACTCTTCTTAAGAAAATACCCTCTAAGGTAAGCTTTAAGGGAGGCCCACAAGATCTCTAGATTTGTGTTACCTGTATCATTGTGTTTCAGGAAGTCTAGAATTACTTCTACCAACAGAGGGACCTCACCTTCAGAGAGAAATCCATCCGGAAGTTTCCAGGCGGGTTTACTATCTGGGGGTCTTAGGGCTGAACAGCGCGCACTTACTAGGTCATGGTCTGACCAGGTGCAGGGTCTGATACGTGGGGTATGGAACTTGTCCAGGGTCCATGAGTCACACAGTAGGTAGTCGATCCGTGAATAGGAGTTATGTGGCTTGGAATGGTATGTATAGTCTCTTTCTGTCGGAGCAAGGCATCGCCATATGTCATATAGGCCATATTGGTACATAAGTTTACGTAGCGCATTAGACTGAGTGGTTACATTTTGGTCAATTGGGTGTGAGTACATTGTTTTATCTAGACTAGGGTCCCAGACTAAGTTAAGGTCTCCCCCTATCAGTAGGTGGCCCCTCTTAAGTTCATCTATTCGTCTCAGGAATCCCCTCAAAAAAGGGATTTGCTTAGTGTTGGGGGCGTAAACAGAGGCTAATGTATAGAGGACCCCGTTTAGTGTGCAAACTATGATGATGTACCTACCCTCCGGGTCACGCTCAGCATACTCTATAGTATAGCAGACATCTATATGTATTAGGATGGCAACACCTCTTTTCTTTTCCGAGTAGGAACCCAATTCACATATCGGGTAATGGGTCGGGTTTCGAAACTGCCGCATGTGCTTGTCCCAGTGTGTCTCCTGTAGGAAAACTACGTGTAGCTTGTGGGAGGCCAGGTAGTTGGACAGCAAGCTGCGCTTGGTGGGGGAGTTTAGTCCCTGAACATTTAGGGTGGCTATGGTTATAGGAGCCATGAGTGTCTATAGGGACTCTGAGGAAAAAGGGTATTAGAGGGACAAAAGGGAGGGAAGAAGTAGATAGGGGACACAATAGATATGATGCTATCTGCTCGTTTAATCTTATTTGTATGTCTCTATATTAAGCTGTCTAGTGAATGGTAATGGGTATAAAACACTATCTCAATGAGTGCTCTCTCGTCTAGTGCCGAGAGGACACAACTACTAAGGTGGGGGGGGGAGGCAGGCACGTGAGGCCAGCCCCCAGTCAGCCGTTCTGACTCGTGCTTCAAATTATTTTTAAGAATGTTACGTTTTTTACTTAATATCCATTACACTGCCCTGGAATCTACCACATCAAACTATTACGGGACTGGTAGGAGGTGTACTATAAGATGATAGTGTGTGTCTAATTTCTGTGGTGCGGCACAGTGTCCAAATTGAGTTCTAAAGGGAATGCCTCTAAGAGGCAATAGTTGTGGATGACATTAACTGCTGTGGGCCCCAGAGGGAGCAAGGGGGTATCTAATTCAGATGTTATGGAGGTAGTACCACCAGCACGCATCATCTCTCCCCCTTTCCCCAAGATCCACAAATCTGTATGGTATGTTACATAGCTTTAAAAAAAAAACAAAAAAAAAAAATACAGGTTGTAACAGTATATGTATATAGAAAAACATTTACCTTTTTGATGTTGACAGGCAACCATTTCCATATCAGTACCTTTTATAAGTGCGAAAACCGGAGAAACAGACTGATCAAAATGGTCACCCCTTCCCCCCCCCCCCCCCATAAACATTTAAATAAAACAATGTCATTTGGTAAATGGACAAACTAAGGCCTAGATTTGGAGTTTGGCGGTAGCCGTGAAAACCAGCGTTAGAGGCTCCTAACGCTGGTTTTAGGCTACCTCCGGTATTTGGAGTCACTCAAAAAAGGGTCTAACGCTCACTTTTCAGCCGCGACTTTTCCATACCACAGATCCCCTTACGTAAATTGCGTATCCTATCTTTTCAATGGGATTTTTCTAACTCCGGTATTTAGAGTCGTGTCTGAAGTGAGCGTTAGAAATCTA
Source organism: Bombina bombina (assembly GCF_027579735.1). Classification (NCBI taxonomy): domain Eukaryota; kingdom Metazoa; phylum Chordata; class Amphibia; order Anura; family Bombinatoridae; genus Bombina; species Bombina bombina. The sequence goes on along the minus strand of NC_069502.1, from coordinate 482,452,778 downwards.
ACGACAAAACTCCAGCCGCAGGAAAAAAGTCAGTAGTTAAGAGCTTTCTGGGCTTACGCCGGTTTATAAAGCTCTTAACTACTGTACTCTAAAGTACACTAACACCCATAAACTACCTATGTACCCCTAAACCGAGGTCCCCCCACATCTCCGCAACTCGATTAAATTTTTTTAACCCCTAATCTGCCGACCGCCAACTATGTTATCCTTATGTACCCCTAATCTGCTGCCCCTAACACCGCCGACCCCTATATTATATTTATTAACCCCTAATCTGCCCCCCACAACGTCGCCGCCAGCTACCTACACTTATTAACCCCTAATCTGCCGTCCGCACGCCGCCAGCTACATTATCCCTATGTACCCCTAATCTGCTGCCCTAACATCGCCGACCCCTATATTATATTTATTAACCCCTAACCTGCCCCCCACAACGTCGCCTCCGCCACCTACCTACAATAATTAACCCCTAATCTGCCGACCGCAAAGAGCCGCCAGCTACATTATCCCTATGTACCCCTAATTTGCTGCCCCTAACACTGCCGACCCCTATATTATATTTATTAACCCCTAACCTGCCCTCCCTAACATCGCCGACACCTAACTTCAATTATTAACCCCTAATCTGCCGACCGAATCTCGCCGCTATTCTAATAAATGTATTAACCCCTAAAGCTAAGTCTAACCCTAATACTAACACCCCCCTAAATTAAATATAATTTTAATCTAAAGAAATTAATTCACTCTTATTAAATAAATTATTCCTATTTAAAACTAAATACTTACCTGTAAAATAAATCCTAATATAGCTACAACATAAATTATAATTATATTATAGCTATTTTAGGATTAATATTTATTTTACAGGTAACTTTGTATTTATTTTAACCAGGTACAATAGCTATTAAATAGTTAAGAACTATTTAATAGCTAAAATAGTTAAAATAATTACAAATTTACCTGTAAAATAAATCCTAACCTAAGTTACAATTAAACCTAGCACTACACTATCAATAAATTAATTAAATAAAATACCTACAATTACCTACTATTAAACCTAACACTACACTATCAATAAATAAATTAAATACAATACCTACAAATAACTACAATGAAATAAACTAACTAAAGTACAAAAAAATAAAAAAATATTTACAAACATAAGAAAAATATTACAACAATTTTAAACTAATTACACCTACTCTAAGCCCCCTAATAAAATAACAAAGCCCCCCAAAATAAAAAAATGCCCTACCCTATTCTAAATTACTAAAGTTCAAAGCTCTTTTACCTTACCAGCCCTGAACAGGGCCCTTTGCGGGGCATGCCCCAAGAAGTTCAGCTCTTTTGCCTGTAAAAAAAAAAACATACAATACCCCCCCCACAACATTACAACCCACCACCCACATACCCCTAATCTAACCCAAACCCCCCTTAGGTTTATTTAACACTAAGCCCCTGAAGATCATCCTACCTTGTCTTCACCTCACCGGGTATCACACCGATCCGTCCTGGCTCCGATATCTTCATCCAACCCAAGTGGGGGCTAGACATCCACTGAAGAAGTCAATAAGAGGGTCCAAAGTCTTCATCCTATCCGGGAAGAAGAGTAGATCCGGACCGGCAACCATCATCTTTCAAGCGGCATCTTCTATCTTCATCCGATGAGGACCGGCTCCATCCTGAAGACCTCCACCGCGGACCCATCTTCATCCGGCGACGTCCAACTGAAGAATGACGGTTCCTTTAAGGGACGTCATCCAAGATGGCGTCCCTCGAATTCCAATTGGCTGATAGGATTCTATCAGCCAATCGGAATTAAGGTAGGAATATTCTGATTGGCTGATGGAATCAGCCAATCAAGATCAATCCGATTGGCTGATCCAATCAGATTGAGCTCGCATTCTATTGGCTGTTCCGATCAGCCAATAGAATGCGAGCTCAATCTGATTGGCTGATTGGATCAGCCAATCGGATTGAACTTGATTCTGATTGGCTGATTCCATCAGCCAATCAGAATATTCCGATTGGCTGATAGAATCCTATCAGCCAATCGGAATTCGAGGGACGCCATCTTGGATGACGTCCCTTAAAGGAACCGTCATTCTTCAGTTGGACGTCGCCGGATGAAGATGGGTCCACGGTGGAGGTCTTCAGGATGGAGCCGGTCCTCATCGGATGAAGATAGAAGATGATGGTTGCCGGTCCGGATCTACTCTTCTTCCCGGATAGGATGAAGACTTTGGACCCTCTTATGGACTTCTTCAGTGGATGTCTAGCCCCCGCTTGGGTTGGATGAAGATATCGGAGCCAGGACGGATCGGTGTGATACCCGGTGAGGTGAAGACAAGGTAGGATGATCTTCAGGGGCTTAGTGCTAGGTTTATTTAAGGGGGGTTTGGGTTAGATTAGGGGTATGTGGGTGGTGGGTTGTAATGTTGGGGGGGGTATTGTATGTTTTGTTTTTTTTACAGGCAAAAGAGCTGAACTTCTTGGGGCATGCCCCGCAAAGGGCCCTGTTCAGGGCTGGTAAGGTAAAAGAGCTTTGAACTTTAGTAATTTAGAATAGGGTAGGGCATTTTTTTATTTTGGGGGGCTTTGTTATTTTATTAGGGGGCTTAGAGTAGGTGTAATTAGTTTAAAATTGTTGTAATATTTTTCTTATGTTTGTAAATATTTTTTTATTTTTTGTAACTTAGTTCTTTTTTATTTTTTGTACTTTAGTTAGTTTATTTCATTGTAGTTATTTGTAGATATTGTATTTAATTAATGTATTGATAGTGTAGTGTTAGGTTTAATTGTAGGTAATTGTAGATATTTTATTTAATTAATTTAATGATAGTGTAGTGCTAGGTTTAATTGCAACTTAGGTTAGGATTTATTTTACAGGTAATTTTGTTATTATTTTAACTAGGTAACTATTAAATAGTTCTTAACTATTTAATAGCTATTGTACCTGGTTAAAATAATTACAAAGTTACCTGTAAAATAAATATTAATCCTAAAATAGCTATAATATAATTATAATTTATGTTGTAGCTATATTAGGATTTATTTTACAGGTAAGTATTTAGCTTTAAATAGGAATAATTTATTTAATAAGAGATAATTAATTTCGTTAGATGTAAATTATATTTAATTTAGGGGGGTGTTAGTGTTAGGGTTAGACTTAGCTTTAGGGGTTAATACATTTATTAGAATAGCGGTGAGCTCCAGTCGGCAGATTAGGGGTTAATAATTGAAGTTAGGTGTCGGCGATGTTAGGGAGGGCAGATTAGGGGTTAATACTATTTGTTATAGGGTTAGTGAGGCGGATTAGGGGTTAATAACTTTTATTATAGTAGCGCTCAGGTCCGCTCGGCAGATTAGGGGTTAATAAGTGTAGGCAGGTGGAGGCGACGTTGTGGGGGGCAGATTAGGGGTTAATAAATATAATATAGGGGTCGGCGATGTTAGGGCAGCAGATTAGGGGTACATAGGGATAATGTAAGTAGCGGCGGTTTACGGAGCGGCAGATTAGGGGTTAATAATAATATGCAGGGGTCAGCGATAGCGGGGGCGGCAGATTAGGGGTTAATAAGTGTAAGGTTAGGGGTGTTTAGACTCGGGGTACATGTTAGGGTGTTAGGTGCAGACGTAGGAAGTGTTGCCGCATAGCAAACAATGGGGCTGCGTTAGGAGCTGAACGCGGCTTTTTTGCAGGTGTTAGGTTTTTTTTTTCAGCTCAAACAGCCCCATTGTTTTCTATGGGGGAATCGTGCACGAGCACGTTTTTGAGGCTGGCCGCGTCCGTAAGCAACTCTGGTATCGAGAGTTGAAGCTGCGTTAAATATGCTCTACGCTCCTTTTTTGGAGCCTAACGCAGCCTTTATGTGGACTCTCAATACCAGAGTTATTTTTATGGTGCAGCCAGAAAAAAGCCGGCGTTAGCTTTTCGGGTTGTTACCGACAAAACTCTAAATCTAGCCGTAACAGTTTTAAGTGATTACAAGTGTAGTAAACTTTGCTAAACTCAAGTGCAGGTAAGGAAACTGATCAAATACAGTCATCAACATTATCTATGCTAAATAACAGTGTTATAGAACAGAGTCCACGCTAATGGACCTCCTCACCTAACCTCCAGGACAAGAGGTTTTAGGTCCATCAGTTCAAGTGGTGAGATTCTCTGGGAGCAGTCCAAGACCTGAAAACAGCTACAGAGAGGTGACTGGTACCCTGCAGTTCAAGAGTGCACATCTCTTACAGCCTGGTTCTTGTCTTGAGGAAGTGCGGTTCTTTTTTGGGAACTGTTCGCCCTTTGGGGAAGAGGTCGCCACTCTGGGGCCGATGCTCTTAATCCATTCCCAGCATCTCTGCTGTGATGGGCTTCAGGCGGATGTTGCGGCAGCATATTCCATCTTTGCAAGAGTTCTCTAGCTTGTTGTGGGGATGAAGCCGTGAATTGTTGTCTATCTTTTGTGATATGCAGCTTCACTGGGAACCCCCATCTATACTTTATGGCTTTATCCCTCAGCAGCTTGGTGTAGGGTTGATAATGGCGGCGAAGTTGCAGGGTATGAGGTGAGAGATCTTGGTAAATTTGAACTTCAGCGTATTTCTCTGGAAGGTTGTTATTACCTGCAAGGGCTCGGAGTAACTTGTCTCAGAAGGTGTAATAATGGAGGCCAGCTATGACATCTCGTGGCTTATCACCTTCCGTCGTTCTAGGCCTCAATGCTCTATGTGCTCTATCGATCAGCATCTCCTGACCATCTTCCGGGCCCAGTATAGTTGTGAACAGCTCTTTTAGATATTTCTCCAAATCCTGGGGGGAGACGGTTTAAGGGATACCCTTCACCCGAATATTATTGCGTCGGGTTCTATCCTCCAAATCGGCTAGCTTAACTTCCAAGTCGGTGATTTGGGTTGCTAAACACTACGAATAGTCCAGGAGGGACGAATGGTCCGTTATCAAGTCTTCCTGCTTGCGCTCCAGAGCATCAGTTCTTTCTCCTATCACTGCTATATCCCGCTTCAGATCAGCGTGGATCTTTTCAAATTTTTTAGATAGGGAGTCATGATGAGTGGCCAAGAGCGCCGTGATTGAGTCCATCAGGTTATTGTTAGTATTTGTATCGGCTTGTAGTGAGTGTACCACTGACTGGATGAGAGCTGCTCCTTCATGTATCTCATTAGTGCTACTCGCATCTGAGGCTTCCTCATCCGAGGCAACTTGGGAGCCAGAGCTGGGTTTGGTAAAGTGGTCAACAACTGTACTCTTTGGTATAGCGTGTGGCTTCTGCTTTCTCTTAAACGCTTGAGGCATTTTGTGTTTCTGCATAGATGAGCTGTATATTAAAAGGTAAAATAAAGCACTATAGTGGTCGGTTTCTGGTTGGCTGACTGGGGGTTTGGCTTCTAGGAGGGACTTACATATTTATCACCTTCATATGCTTATCATGAAGGGAGGGCTGCAGCAATTATCAACTTCCCCTGCAGCAGAATCCGCAGCCGGGCCCTGGCGTAGATTAGGCTGTTAAACACACTTTATGAAGAGGGGAGCATGTAATGGTTTCAGGGCTCACGGTCTCCCTTTGGTCGAATATGCTTCTGGTGTCCAGCTATTGATCTGGGTCTCCCCCCAGGGGATGTTGCCACCACAGGGCGATGTAGGAGAGGGATTGTGGATATGACCCACCGGTACCAGGACCAGCAGGAAATGGGGGGGGGGGGACCAGTGTCCTGTGGTATACAGATGTAGGTGATACACCAGGCAGCATGAGGGCCAGATAACTAGAAATTGCAGTAAGAATTATTTAGGTGTGCAAACCAAGGGCTGCACAGTGGTCAGGTCCCAGTATGAATGTAATGCTACAGGCCTCACTGCTGATGCTCTATTGAGTATCCCTAATTCACTACAGTGGTGAGGGTGTTTAAGGAGTAGTACAGACCTGTAATTGTTGCCGAGTAGATATGAAAGGGCCTTCTCAGTTCAGTTTATAAGCGTTATGGGTCCAGCTGCAAATCCAGCAGCAGACTCAGTGGATTAGGGTGTAAAAGTTTATAGCTGGTGTACTCAGTAGGGAAAGAGTGGATCAGATTTAGGGAGTCTCACAGCTATCTTAAGGTGGTGCTCCGCTATTAGGGCAGTTGGCAAAGCCCCAGATAGTTATTAAAGTTCCGGTGTTTTCTCTGGTATCCCACAGGTACTGGCCTTATCCCAATATATGGCTTTATTTGTCCCTGCAGGTCGTGCCTCTGACTTATAATGCCCCACGTGTGCTGCAAGTTAAGATGGCGGCCCACTTTCCGGTATCTGTGTAACTCTGAATGTGCAGCCCCGACCCTCCGGAGCCGTTCCTGAGGCCTCAGGTGTCTGCGAGGTGTCCTTAAGCTGGAGACAGTGCTGCGCTCAGGGCCCGGTTTAGTTGTATGCACCCGGGATGTCGGCGGCTAACGGGACCAGCTGGACATGTAACTCACCCGTTCCGGAGCGGATCCCAGACCCTCCGGAGCGGCTATCTATGCAGTCTGAGCTGTATCCGGCGGTCCCGCGTCAATAGGCCTCTGCAGCTCCGTATCTCATTAACAGTCCGGTGCGCAAGTTCAGGGGCTTACTGAGTGTAAGTTGCAGCTCCTGTGTCTTGCTTTTCCCCCAGAAGGATGTAGAGTGCTTTTTAGGTGAAAAAGTTAAGATTGATAGGCTTATTTAACTTGTTAGCCTGCAGAGCTCCTCTAACGTGCGACTGTCCACACCAGCGGTTAACTCCGCCCCCGCTTTCATTATATTTTTATTGAGCAAATACAAATCAAATTGCTCTCTTTCACTGTATTTTAACTTGTATTCGCTTCTTGTGTCTGTCATTGTAATAAGTGTATTGCATATTTTGAGACAGAAATTTGTCAAAATAAAACCATGACCCCTGCAAAATGCATTGCAATTACAAAGACCTGTAAGAGAACTTAAAGGGACATTAAACTTCCATTTTTTTCTTTCATTAATCAGATTTAAACATTCAAATTTACTTCTATGAACTAATTTACTTCATTCTTTAGATGTCCTTTGTTTAAGAAATAGCAATGCACATGGGTGAGTCAATCACACAAGGCATCTATGTGCAGCCACCAATCAAAAGCTTCTGAACCTATCTAGATATGCTTTTCAGCAAAGGATATCAAGAAAATGAAGCAAATTAGATAATAGAAGTAAATTAGAAAGTTGTTTAAAATCGCATGCTTTTTCTAAATCATGAAAGAAAAAAATTGGGTTTAATTTCCCTTTAAAGGGACAGTCAACACAAAAAATTGTTATTGTTTAAAAAGATAGATAATGCCTTTATTTACCAATTCCCCAGCTTTGCACAACCAACATGGTTATATTAACTTACTTTATAACCTATAAACCTCTAAATTTCTGTCTGTTTCTAAGTTCCTAAAGACATGGTCACATGCTTTTGTATTTGCTTTTTACATCAAGGAAAGCTAGTTCAGGGTAGCCATATAGATAACATTGTGCCCATGGATTCTAACAACACAGCACTAATTGGCTTAAATGCAAGTCAATAGATAAAGTCATGTGTTCAGGGGCCGTCAGAAGATGCTTAGAAACAAGATAATCACAGAGGTAAAAAGTATATTAAAGGGACAGTATACACTCATTTTCATATAACTGCATGTAATAGACACTACTATAAAGAATAATATGCACAGATACTGATATAAAAATCCAGTATAAAACTGTTTAAAAACTTACTTAGAAGCTGTCAGTTTGGCTCTGTTGAAAAGGTAGCTGGAAAGCCCACTGCAAGTGGCAAATAAGACACTCCCCCCCCTCCCCCTTCTTTTGCATATGAAAAGACCCTTTACACAAACAGGAGCAAGCTGGAGTAGGTAGTCGAGCGTATTCAAATAAAACTTTGGGGCTTGGTTAGGAGTCTGAAAATCAGAGCAATGTTATTTAAAAATAAGCAAAACTATACATTAATTTTTAAAAAAAACTTTATTGGCTATATAAATAGATTATCTACAAAACATTTATGCAAAGAAAAAATGAGTGTATAATGTCCCTTTAACCTTTTAACGCTGTTACAGCGTTGTATTCTGTACACTTTTTTCTAGGCTTTAACGCCGATGGACGGAATACAACTTCCTAATCGGGTGGCTTTCCTGAAGACACTGGCACTTCCCTGATAGGATTGTGGTCTGGAGGGCGTGCCTAGCATCATAAGGATGCCCCCTGACGCGATCCCATCATTGAAATCTCGTGATCACTTTCACGATCTCGAGATTTCAAATTGTTTACATTGGAACAGTTAACACTTTAACCCCAGCAGGAAAGGGTTAATATAACCATGTTTTCTGTGCAAAACTGGGGAATGGGAAATCAAGGGATTATCTATCTTTTAAAACAATAAAAACATTTGAGTTGACTGTCCCTTTAAGAGATCTCCAAGGAACAATAAAGATCAGCCCACTCGTCAAGGCTGTGTGACTTCATTTCAGAACAAAAATAACTTATGATATCAACAGAATGAAGCAAACTGGACAATTAGGAATAAAATGGGAAAGTTGTTGAAATTTTTTATTTTTTATCTGAATCATCATGAAATAAGTATTTTGAGTTTCCTGCTTCTTTAAATTCAATTTTTTAGCTTCATACTTTAAGAATTTTTCTCTATACTAATTCTGTATACTTTTTTTTTTTTTTTTTTTTTGTAATACAAATTTTATTGTGTACTATTGATATGTGATATTTTTACCTTGTGCCTTTTTTAAATTAAATTGTTAAAAATGTAGGACTGATTGTTAACTGTGAGCTCCATTTATTAAACTGCAGAGCAAGTTAACCGTAAACAACAATAATAAAATATGAGACCAATCCAATATTAAAGGGACACTGAACCCAAAATTTTTTTCTTTCGTGATTCAGATAGAGCATGCAACTTTCTAAATTACTCCTATTATCAATTTTTCTTCATTCTCTTGCTATCTTTATTTGAAAATGAAGGCTTCTAAGCTTTTTTATTAGTTCAGGACTCTGGACAACACTTTTTTTTATTGGTGGATGAATTTATCCTCCAATCAGCAAGAACAACCCAAGTTGTTCATCAAAAATGGGCCGGCATCTAAACTTACATTCTTGCATTTCAAATAAAGATTCCAAGAGAATGAAGAAAATTTGATAATAGGAGTACATTCGAAAGTTGCTTAAAATGTCATGCTCTATCTGAATCACAAAATAAATTTTTTTGAGTTCAGTGTCCCTTTAACCCCTTAACGACCGAAGACGTGCAGAGTACGTCCTAAAAAAAAAAAAAAAAAAAAAAAGACAGTTAACATCTGCACGCCCTTGGTGTGGAAAGCAGCTGGAAGCGATCCTGCTCGCTTCCAGCTGCTTTCCGGTTATTGCAGTGATGCCTCGATATGGAGACATCCTGCAATAACCTTGCATGGCCATCTGATGCAGAGAGAGCCACTTGGGAGGCCATCGATGGGCCCTGTAATGCGGGGGCGGGGCCAACAGGGGCGTGCGCGTGCACAGCGGGCTGCGGGCGGGAGCAGGTGGGAACCACTACACTACAGAAAATCTTTAACTAAATAAGTGGGAGAAAAGGGGGGGGATTTTAAAAATTTAAGGGATCCTGGAGGGGTGGGAGGTTGGTCTTGGGGGAGCTACACTACTGAAAAGGGATTAAAAAAAAAAAATGATTTTTTTTTCTGGGTACTGGCAGACAGCTGCCAGTACCCAAGATGGCGCCCATTTAAGGCAGAGGGGAAGGGTTAGAGAGCTGTTTGGGGGATCAGTGAGGTTGGGGGCTAAGGGGGATCCTACACAGCAGCATATGTAAATATGCTTAAAAAAAAAACACACACACAAAAAAGCCCAAATATACCTTTTTTATTTTAGTACTGGCAGAGTTTCTGCCAGTACTTAAGATGGCGGGGACAATTGGGGGGGAGGGAAGAGAGCTGTTTGGGAGGGATCAGGGGGTCTGTTTCAGGTGGGATGCTGAGCTCTACACTAAAGCTAAAATTAAACCTGCAAGCTCCCTACAAGCTACCTAATTAACCCCTTCACTGCTAGCCATAATACACGTGATGCGCAGCGGCCTTCTAATTACCAAAAAGCAACGCCAAAGCCATATATGTCTGCTATTTCTGAACAAAGGGGATCCCAGAGAAGCATTTACAACCATGTGTGCCATAATTGCACAAGCTGTTTGTAAATGATTTCAGTGAGAAACCAAAAGTTTGTGAAAAAGTGAAAGATTTTTTGTATTTGATCGCATTTGGCGGTGAAATGGTGGCATGAAATATACCAAAATGGGCCTAGATCAATACTTGGGGTTGTCTACTACACTACAGCTAAAATTACCCCAAAAAGCTCCCTAATTAACCCCTTCACTGCTGGGCATAATACACATGTGGTGCGCAGTGGCATTTAGCGGCCTTCTAATTACCAAAAAGCAACACCAAAGCCATATAAGTCTGCTATTTCTGAACAAAGGGGATCCCAGAGAAGAATTTACAACCATTTATGCCATAATTGCACAAGCTGTTTGTAAATAATTTCAGCGAGAAACCAAAAGTTTGTGAAAAAGTGAAAGATTTTTTGTATTTGATCGCATTTGGTGGTGAAATGGTGGCATGAAATATACCAAAATGGGCCTAGATCAATACTTTGGGTTCTCTACTAAAAAAAATGTATACATGTCAATGGATATTCAGAGATTCCTGAAAGATATCAGTGTTCTAATGTAACTAGCACTAATTTTGAAAAAAGAAATGCTTTGGAAATAGCAAAGTGCTACTTGTATTTATGGCCCTATAACTTACAAAAAAAAGCAAAGAACATGTAAACATTGGGTATTTCTAAACTCTAAAAGGATGGGTGTGTTTTGGTGGTTGTAGATGTGTAACAGATTTTGGGGGTCAAAGTTAGAAAAAGTGTGGGTTTTTTTTTTTTTTTTTCCATTTTTCCTCATATTTTATAAAAAAAATTTATAGTGAATTATAAGATATGATAAAAAAAAATGGTATATAATATGTGTGGGTACAGTAAATGAGTAAGAGGAAAATTACAGCTAAACACAAACACCGCAAAAAATTTAAAAATAGCCTTGGTCCCAAACGGACAGAAAATGGAAAAGTGCTGTGGTCATTAAGGGGTTAAAGGGACTGTGAACCTAAATATTTGCCTCCTTGCAAATAAGTCTCACTTTACTGTGCAAGTTGCCAAAACCCCACCACCTTGTGTGTGGGGTGTTGTTTTTTTATAAAAAAAAAAAAAAAAAATCAGACAAGTTGAATAACAAATAAGATATCGTAGTTACATCTGCCTCCTAGACACACATGCATTTGCTCTCTGTACTCTATAATGAAACAATCCAATTAGTTGACTGATACTTTTATAATTTAGTAAAAGTGATTGGCTTTTAAAGGGATAGTAAAGTCCAAATTAAACTTTTCATGATTCAGATAGGGCATGTAATTTCAAGCAACTTTCTAATTTACTTTTATTATTAAATTTGCTTTATTCTCTTAGAATTCTTAGTTGAAAGCTAAACCTAGGTAGGCTCATATGCTAATTTCTAAACCCTTGAAGACTGTGAATGCATTTGTCAGTTTTTCACAGCTAGAGGGCGTTAGTTCATGAGTTTCATATAGATACCATTGTGCTCATGCACGTGAAGTTATTTAAGAGTCAGCACTAATTGCCTGTAATGCAAGTCTGTCAAAAGATCTGAGATAAGGGGGCAGCCTGCAGAGGCTTAGATGCAAGGTAATTACAGAGGTAATAAGTATATTTCTATAACAGTGTTGGTTATGCAAAACTGGGCAATGGTAAATAAAGGGATTATATATCTTTTTAAACAATACAATTTTTGGTGTTTTCTATCCCTTTAATAAAGGTATTTATAAACAGAAGGTTATAATTCAAATCTTTAGAAGTTCTTAATTTAATTTTTTTCTCTCCTTTTTTTTATATTTCAGCCATTCTGGATTGCAATAAAAATGTGTGAAAAGGTTAAACTTTACTACTTCAATGGAAGAGGCAAAATGGAGTCCATACGCTGGTTGTTAGCCGCAGTGGGAGCTGAGGTTAGTAGAACTTAGGGCATTTGTATTATTATGCTTTTCTGCATTTGCTTGTGTGGCAGGAAACAAATGTACTGTGTGCACCCACCAGACAGACAGTCCTGTGTAATCTGATATCTGCACTGGGCACGTAGTGTTGAAAATGCTAAATAGCTTCCTTTTTTTTTTTTTTTTTTTTTTAATTGGCTTGTAAACGAACTGAATGCGCATTTATTGGTAACTAGTATCAATCACAAGACTGCATTTGTGATTGCAAATCCTCAAGAGGGCTGCATTTTACTCATATCCCTTATACTGAACCTGAGGATTTAAAACAACAAAAATCACTGTGTGTATGTTGGGTGGGGTAGATTAAAGGGCCAATAAGTACAATATATTTGCACAATCAACAAATGCATAATAGAAAGACAATGCAATAGCACTTAGTCTGAATTTTAAATGAGTTGTAGATTTATTTTTATTTTTTTCCAACACATTTCAAAGTTATGTCTATTTCCATTCCTCCTGTATCATGTGACAGCCATCAGCCAATCACAAACGTATATACTGTGAATTCTTGCACATGCTCAGTAGCTTCTGGTGACTAAAAGTGTGAATATAAAAAGACTGCACATTTTTGTTAATGGAAGTAAATTGGAAAGTTGTTTAAAACTGCATGATCTATCTGAATCATGAAAGATAATTTTGACTTGAGTATCCTTTTACTAAATAAAGAATAATTAAGGAGCTGGAATGGAGAAACACTGCTTTTAACAGGCCAGGCTTAAATAATTTCTTGCTTTAGTACAGGTGAGATAGTTACCTTGGCTGTGCCACTGCTCAGTCAAAGAATGTTAGGTTACCTAAGGACTGACCTGGGTGAAAGGTAAGTGTAGTGCAATAGAATAAAGATAGATAAAAAAAAAAATTTGGGGGGGGGGGTTGGGTTATAATGGGATATTCTTTTGGGTTCACAAGACCGGATTCAGGTCATCATTGAAGCCTTTGAGGAGTTCACTCAGCCTCCAGATCAAAACTTGCTCCTTACCTCTGTAGTGAATGGAACCATCAGCTCTGTAAAGACTCATTATGATGACAATTTGTAGTTCATCTGAACAGTTGCACAACACTTTGTTAAAATATATATATCATTTAAATCTGTTTTTAAAGAACAATTCTCACCTGCTGCATATATTTTTTTTCTTTCTTTTTTACAGTTTGAAGAAGTGTTTTTAGAAACCAGGGAACAATATGAAGCATTAAGTGGTATGATTTATTGTCACTAGATTTGGTTGTGTCACTTGTGATGGGAAGGGTTGAATGATGGGGTATGTGCAGGGTAAATGGCAACAGGACTGTGTTTAGGAATGGCTGCAGTGGGAGCATGAGTTTAAGGAAACCTGTATGATGTAGGTACCAGTCTTATAGCAGATGGGGTCAGAAGCTCCTCACTTTTTTGGGGCATAGCAACCAACTATATAAGTAGTTACTGCTGTTGGGTTTCATGCTATCAATTAATAGTAGCAATTTTATTGTGTTACAGCCATACAAAAGGAGATGTTACAAATCATCATGTCGCTAGGCAGGCACAATCATAGATCTAGTCAAATAATTACTTTTTGAAGATTGTTTGACACATACAATATAATAACTTTTATCAATAGTGTGACATTTGCTAATTTGCCATCTAGATGAAGAAAAAAAAAACCTGTGGCTCCTGTTCTAGAGCTAATGTTGCAGATAAAGTATAAAACTTTATTACACATAAACAGTGTGCAAACAGAATTTAGGTCAGATTAGCAGTGAATAGGGGATTATATGTGGACTATCACACTGTAAATGATCACACAAACTTTTTTTTTTTTCGTTGTCAGATAAAGCTTTGCCATTTTGTCAGGTGCCAATGGCTGAAATTGATGGAATGAAGTTGGTCTATAATAAAGCTATTCTACAATACATTGCTGGAAAACACAATCTTTATGGGAAGGACCTAAAGGAAAGAGCCTTGTATGATTTGTATATATCTGTTATGAGTAGCATTTCATTGTTGATATGAATGAAAATATAGCTGATTCAAAGTGTATTACGTAAACAAAAAAAATTATATATATATATATATATATATATATATATATATATATATATATATATATATATATATATATATATATATATATACATACACACACACACACACACACACATTCCAGCACCCCCATCCCGTGTTCTGTATAACACAATTTTTTTTTTTCCAACCTTGTGGAGGCGTGTATATGTAATCAATACAGGAGTAAGAGTTGTCCCTATCAGCCAGTAAGTATGTGTACTCCATTATCCTGTTGCTAGCTGTAATATAAACACCTTTACTAAATATATTATTATTATTTTTTTATTTTTTTTTTGTTCCTTAAATATTATATACAATTAAAGGGACATTAAACTCTTATTTACACTTTTTTACTTGTCAAAGCAGAGGAAATAACTTAAAGGGCCACTAAACCCAAAATCTTTCTTTCATGATTCAGATAGAGAATAGAAAATTAAACAACATTACAATTTACTTCCATTATTTATTTTGCTTCATTTTTTAAATATCCTTAGTTGAAGAAAACACAATGCACATGGTGAGCCAATCACACAAGGCTTCTATGTGCAGCAACCAATCAGCAGCTAGTGAGCATATCTAGATATGCTTTTCATCAAAGACTATCAAGAGAATAAAACAAATTAGATATTATAAGTAAATTAGAAAGATGTTTAAAATTGCATTCTCTTTCTAAATCATAAAATAAAAAATGTGGGTGGTATGTCCCTTTAACCCTAGAGTTCACTGGTGGGGAGGGGGACCTGCAAACTTTGATAACAAAATTAGTTTTAAAATGTTTATATATTAAAAAAAAAAAAAAAAAAATATGCTATCATGGAAAGGAGCTAAAGGGATAGGAAAGTCAAAATTAAACTTGCATGATTCATATAGAGCATATCATTTTGAGACACTTTTAAATTCATTTCTATTTTCAAATGTGCTTTATTCTCTTGGTATCCCTTGATCAAAAAGAGTACGCAAATATCTTACACTAGTGGGAGCTGGCTGCTGATTGGTGCCTGCACACATTTGTCTCCTGATTAGCTAACAAGATATGTTCAGCTAGCTGCCAGTAGCGCAATGCTGTTCCTTCAGCAAAGGATATCAAAAGAATGAAGCAAATTTGATAATAGAAGTAAATTGGAAAGTTGTTTAAAATGATATGTTCTATCTGCATCATTATAGAACATTTTTGGTGGTTCCTGTCTCAAGTTTCAACACAAAGGAAGAGGTAGATTAGCTAACCGTAAATTTGTATCTGATTTATTTTGTACTGTGCATTAGTTAGATTTTTTTACTTCCATGTCCCTTTTAAAACTATTTTACTGCAGGTAAAAATCACAAAATGAGAGATTTGATCTGGGGGACAAAAAGGAAACCGAGCTTGTCAGTTTATTATACACAATTGCAAGTTAGCAGTAAATGCTTTTACAAACCAGTCATGGGGTGCTTTGTTTTTTATTTATTTAAAAGAGGCAAGAGGCTTTATTTCAATATACTCCACTCCTTCTCAGGATTGAGATATATGCAGAAGGAACTAATGGCCTGATGGAGATCATTATGAGCTACCCATTTCTGCCGCCTGAAGAAAAAGAGACGCATATTGATGTCATTGTAGAGAAGGCTAAAAAGGAATACTTCCCTTTCTATGAAAAGGTAAAGACAATTTGCTGTCTTCATATGCAAAATGGGCATACTCACCTATTATCCCATAGTTATAATTGTAGACCTATTACAGACGATAAATGGCACTGGTCTGGCAATGCCCTATTGGTATGGATCAAAACACAGGCTGCCAGAGCCAATCAGGGGCTGCATATGTGTGTAGCTGCAATCATTGCCTGTGTTCTGCTTAGGATCACCAGTGTATTGTCACTCTGGAGTTGCCTTTAAGTATGTTAAACCCTGTTGTGTGTGTGTTAAACGCATAGGCAAGCAATAATGCAATAAGAAAATGTTATTGCATTTTAAATATTTTCCCTTGACTGGGTAGTGACCATTGTATGAGCACATTTAGCTACTGAATAGACTAAACCACAAACAATGCATACTAAAGAGTAACAATAAGGCTGGATGCTAAATTCTGTGTCATAATGCCTTGCGACTTTACAACAAATGATAAGGTCTCTTTGCTCCAGATAGAGTGTGTGTGTATATATATATATATATATATATATATATATATATATATATATATATATATATATATATATATATATATATATATATATATAATGAAATGTGTAAATCTCTGAAAATAATGCTGTATTTCAGGTTTTAAGAGATCATGGTGAGAACTTTCTTGTTGGAAATCAGTTCAGCTTGGCAGATGTGCAGCTGCTGGAGGCTATCTTAATGGTGGAGGAGCATTCTCCTGATGTCCTTTCTGACTTTCCCAAGCTACAGGTAATTAACAAATACCCATTACACTCTGTGTAAATAATGTTGTTGCTAAAGAAGTTAGTTATGTTCTATAAAACATTTTGATAAATGTGAGAGCCCTTTCATTTTCCAGTTTCAATGTTACAAAGCAAACTTAAATAGACAGTCTAAAAAGATAGATAATTCCTTCTAACCATTGCCCAGTTTTGCATAATCAACATAGTTATATTAATATACTTTTTACCTCTGTGACTTCCTTGTATCTAAGTCTCTGCAGACAACCCACTTATATAAATTAGCCTATTAGTGCTGACTCATAAATAACTCCAAGAGCGTGAGCACAATGTTATCTATATGGCACACATGAACTAGTACTGTCAAAATAATAGGCTGTCTTTAACGGTTTAGAAATCAGTTTGAGCCTACCTAGGTTTAGCTTTCATTAAAGAATACCAAGATAACAACAAAGCAAATTTTGATTATAAAAGAAAATTGGAAAGTTGTTTAAAATTGCATGCCCCATCTGAATCAGGAAAGTTTCATTTTGACTTGACTATTCCTTTAAGGGAGTAAATATGCTTAATAATGGCAATTGCAACATGGTTTCTGTTACCAAAGCTCCATTTATTAAGCTGCAAATGCAACAAAAATGCTGTGTATCCTCTACAACACCATTTAGAGGTGGCAGAGTTAAAGGGACAGTCTAGTCAAAAGATAACTTTCAAGGTTCAGATCAGGCAAAACATTTTAAGCAACTTTTGAATTTACTTTCATCATCAAATTTTGCTTTGTTCTCTTGGTATTCTTTGTTGAAGGCCACCTTATCTCAGTGCATTTTGACAGTTTTTCACAGCGAGACGACACTAGTTCATGTGTGCGATATGGAGAACATAAGCTAATTCCTGTGATTGGTTAAAATGCAAGTCTGTCAAAAGATCTGAGATAAGGAGGCAGTCGCAGAGGCTTATATACAAGGTAATCACAGAGGTAAAAAGTACTATCCCATTTCCTTACATTAAACTCACTCCTTGACCCACTGTAATCTGGATTTCGTCCCCATCACTCCACAGAGACAGCAATTGTTAAGGTTACCAACTACCTACTTACAGCAAAATCCAAAGGTCACTTCTCTCTGCTTATCCTCCTTGATCTGTCTGCAGCCTTTGATACTGTCGATAACCCTCTTTTGCTCTAAACCCTCCAATCCTTCGGTATCTGCGACACAGCTTTCTCAGGGTTCTCTTCCTATCTGTCTAACCGTACCTTTAGTGTAGCCTTCTCTGGGGCATCCTCTGCCCCGTTACCACTTTCTGTTGGGGTACCGCAAGGCTCTGTCCTCGGTCCCTTCTCTTCTCAATCTACACGTCATCATTGGGTTCCTTAATAAAGTCCCAAGGGTTTCAATATAATTTGTATGCCGACATCCAAATCTACCTCTCTGCACCAGACCTATCTCATTTCTTGCTGACCTGTGTCACTAACTGTCTCTCTCATATCTCATCTTGGATGTCCTCTCACTACCTCAAGTTTAATCTCTCCAAAACCGAGCTCCTTATTTTCCCCCCTTCTTCCAAAATCTCCACCCCCCATTTCTCTATAACTGTTGATAACTCCCTCATTACCCCTACCCCACATGCCCGATGTCTTGGGGTCACACTTGACTCAGATCTTTCTTTCATTCCTCACATTCAGTCCTTGGCTAAAGCCTGCCGCATCCACCTTAACATCTCTAAAATTAGACATTTCCTTACACAAGACACAACTAAGATTTGAATCCACTCTCTAATCCTTTCCCGCCTTGACTACTGCAACTCCAGTTGAATGGATAATAAAGGGATTATCTATATTTTTTAAACAGAAATTCTGGAGTAGACTGTCCCAGACCATTTTTTGTCTAGGATGCTTGACAAGCCCTGCAGGAGAGATCAGGGGGGGGAGCTGGAGCTGCACAGACACTTGTTTGTGCAATGTTAAATGTAGGCAGCTAATGCCACCTTGCAAGCACCAAATGCTGGCTGACAGGTTTCCTGACTGGGTGCCTACATTTAACTATTAACAAGTGCCTAATAGTCAACTTGTTGGCTGGTGATGTGATAAAAAAATAAAAATTGCAAGATTTTCCCCATCCTCATACGTTGTCTACTGTACAAAGCCATTCAGATATACTGGGCACTGTATAGGTTGTAGAGAATATTTTGGGCTACCAATTGTAAATATGTCAGTGGTAATCTTGCAGAAAACTGATAGTTTGGAAAGACAGGGTCTATTTATCTAAGCCCTGACCTAAGGTATTAAGTTTTGAAGCCAATAAATGGGTTATGATCAGTTAATTTATTTATTACATTATTACTTCTGAGATGAGTAAATGCTAAAAATGTTATAGTGTCTCTTAATATATGAACTTTATGACCTAGGACTTTAAAGAAGGAATAAGTGATATCCCTACAATCAAATCATTTCTGCAACCGGGCAGTCAAAGGAAACCTCCTCCAGATGACAAATATGTGGAGAGTGTGAAGAGTGTTATGCACATGTACAATAAAATTGCTTTTAATTAGCTATACATTATAGTTCTTGTTCAGTGAACACGAGTTAATGCAGCAAATACAAAAACCGTCTCGGTTTAGCACTCTGTTAGCACTTCTTACTGTGAAATACTGGAAGCTGGTTCTGCTGGAAAGATCCAATAAAATTTTGTCTACATATGTAAATGTATGTATTTTGTCTGCTATTCTATTGGAGGGAGTATTGCATGTATGGGATTATGTAGGTTTAAGAATTTTTTTTTTAGAGAAAATGTCATGTAATTTTATCATGTAAAAGAAGCTAAATACACAGAGGGAAATGAACTCACAAGAACGAACAACCAGTGCAATACCATTGCTAGCCTGTTCTATGGGGATTTTACTACCTGGTTGCAGCTTCTTTTTATCCCAGTAATGCTTTTCACAGAGTTGGAATGGAAGGCTATTTACAGCATTGCCTGTTAACCTGAGCAGTTAGATTTTCTGATCTATTACAGCATTTTTCAAAATGCCAACGTAATTAACAGGACTGCTATAGTAAAAAGCCTCTGCCAACTGCCTAACTATACATATGTTTGATGAACATGGCAGGAGGTACAGCCAATGAGAAGTTGTGCTGCACACACTATTGGACAGAGTTGTGCTCACTTCTGCATCTCTGCCACTGGGGCAAAGATCTATGAATACAGTGTGCGCATGAGCAGTTATGCTGGGAGACCCACCACACATGCACCAAAATAAACAATCTCAGCAGCTGCTGTGCGTCACTGTTTGTTGTGTGACCATTTTGCATATTATCTGGTGAAAATTCAACTCCCAGAGACTTGCATATATTTAATTTATAGACCTTGCAGCACAGGAGCATGTGCAGCTCTGTTCAATGGTATGGGCAGTATGGTGTTTCATTGGCTGTACAATACCACCCACTGTTTCATTAAAAAAAAAAAAACTGTACATATGGGTGACTGATTCACAATGCTATGTAATATAGATGTTAAAGGGACAGTCAAGTCCAAAAAAACTTTCATGTTTTAAATAGGGCATGCAATTTTAAACAACTTCCCAATGTACTTTTATCACCAATTTTGCTTTGTTCTCTTGGTATTCTTAGTTCAAAGCTAAAACTAGGAGGTTCATATGCTAATTTCTTAGACCTTGAAGACTGCCTCTAATCTGAATACATTTTGACCACTAGAGGGCATTAGTTCACATGTTTCATATAGAAAACATTGAGCTCATGCACGTAAAGTGACCTAGGAGTGAGCACTGATTGGCTAAACTGCATGTCTGTCAAAAGAACTGAAATAAGGGGGCAGTCAGCAGAAGCTTAGATACAAGATAATTAGAGGTAAAACGTGTTATTATAACTGTGTTGGTTATGCAAAACTGGGGAATGGGTAATAAAGGGATTATCTTTCTTTTTAAACAACAAAAATTCTGGTGTTGACTTTCCCTTTAATCTAATATGATCACTTTTAACAAAAAAAAAATATTTTTTTTGATAGGAGAAATATTGAATTTTTATATCTACTGCCCCCCCCCAACAATTGTTGCTCATATTTGCCCAATATGTTTAGAGAACATATATATAAATATATACAATGTGTGTGTGATATATATATATATATATATATATATATATATATACGCAACGATTCAAAGGTATATGCACTCTCACCAGTGTCCTGCAGCTGCCAGGGTGCTCTAGAGGAGTATACAGCAAAACTAAGCACTCACTGGACTTTGGACATCAATTATAAACATTTTATTTGTGATGTTTCGGGAGCTCAAACGTCCCTTCTTCTGACAACCAGAGTGTACAAATGAACAAACTTAAATAGGCCTGTAGGCCCCTCCCTAAGTCAGGTCACCAATCCTTGGAGACCGTGTGCAAAAAACATGGGGCTAAACCATCTAGGTAGCCCAAAGAAAAAGTAAGGTGTAGCATGATAATGTGCAACATAACATATGTCCGTATAAAAACATCTAGCGTGATAATAGAGTCAAGTGCATATAAGTACAATAAATCAAACTAGTGATCCCACCGTGCTCCTAATCCCCAGTACACGCCCCGGGTTCAAGAACTCATGGAATAATCTATCTGCACTATTCGTGATTCAATTGAATCATAAACACCGCCCACCCTGTGGATTGTGTGCTTTCAAAACATCGTCATGGCAACAACAGTAATCACTACGGGGGTGTAGCCATCGCTCTCAAGGAGGTAATCAATAGAACACTCTCAGTCCCTGTAAACCGCACACATCAAAGTCGCCCATCATGCTACCCGTGATGACGTCTGGCTTACATCTGAGTATATAGCCTGTATAGCATATAGTGTATCAAACCGCGGATAGGGAATGCATTTTTAAGCAACTTTCTAATTTACTCCTATTATCTTTATTTGAAAAAGAAGGCATCTAAGCTTTTTTATTAGTTCAGAACTCTGGAAAGCACTTTTTTTATTGGTGGATGAATTTATCCACCAATCATCAAGAACAACCCTGGTTGTTCACCAAAAATGGTCTGGCATCTAAACTTATTCTTGCATTTCAAATAAAGATACCAAGAGAATGAAGAAAATTTGATAATAGGAGTAAATTAGAAAGTTGCTTAAAATGTCATGCTCTATCTGAATCACAAAAGAAAAAATTAGGGTTCAGTGTCCCTTTAATCAATGGAAATAATGAAAATATATATATTTTTTTAAATATTTAAAGGTTAATCTCACACATGTAAATAATGATTTCTCTTATACACTGTACACAGGGGTTAAGTCCGTACAACTGTAATGTAACTTAGGAAACTGGGTAAACTGCCATTGTCGGTTTTGGCTAGATTCCCAGTTTCATTACCCAATAACAAGTAACAACCAAAAATACCTTATTTTAAAAAAAAATTGTGAGCCTTTTGGGTTAAAACTCATTCATGGCTGTAAAGTTTCAGTGGCTGAATCCATTTTGGATGGTGCTTTTAAGAAAATAAAACTTCCCTTATAAACCAAAACGAAAACCTCGTTATTGGGAGCAGAAATCACAATGATTGTGATCGGCCCCTTAGTTAATTTAAGGCTATCCAATGAACTAGTTAAGGTTACACATAGGAAATCTTGGAAAACTTATTGTCCCTGTGGTTCTTATCTGCTGTCAAAATCTATATTTCTATGTTGTAGCCGAAATGGGAAAAGCTACTTTATACGGATATAAAATAAATAGAAAACTAGCCTGAAATAATATGTGCACAACTAAAGTCCTATGGACACTTGGTGGAACCCTGGAAATGACATGAAAGTTCAGGTGCTAGTAATCTGCAGCTAGTGTCCCTTACGCATAATTCTGGAGAACAGATTTCATAGAACAATACAATATTACAGGCTAGATTACGATTGGAGAGCTATTTAGTGCTCCTGCTCGCAGGTTAACTCTGCTAGATGCAATTTTTTTGCAATTGCGCTCACATAACAATTTAAAAGTTAGCACAAGAGCAAAAACTCAACAAGAGCAAAAAGATGAACTTCCAATATTGTGACCACGTCATTGCATTCTCCCATAGATGTCAATGGAGAGTGAAAACTGCAAAAAAACAAACAAAACAACTAACACCCATACCCGCATGCTAACCCGTCAGGTTAAGACCAAATGTGGTCGGGTTAGCGCACATGAAGAATTGCTATCTTTAATGTGCATTATTGAAATATTACATATAAAATATTAATAAATATTATTAAAGATTATACATACTGTAAAATATTCTAAATCCATAAATATATGAATTTTAATTAATATTTTTTTAAATATTTTATATGTAATATTTTAATAAGCACATTGAAGTTAGCAATTCTTCATGTGCGCTTACCCAACCGTTAGTCCTAAATTGTGAACCCTGATGTGCGTTACACATATTTTACATTCCTATATCCTTCATATGGAAAAATAACTTTTTATTATTATATATTTATTTCTATATATCTAATAATGTTCATGTAAAATACATATCTATACCTATACATCTTTAGCAATAGATATACAGGTATAGGTATATATATAGAAATAAAAAGTACATTATCCTGTAAGTGAAGAACATTGGAATGTGAAATATGTACATTACATATACAGTAAAACACAAATACTTAAATACATGTACACACATCTATGCATATATATGTTAAAGCCCTTTGCAGCCATCTTTTTTTCAAACACCTTATACCATTTATCTTAGAACCCTTAGAACTTTTTAAATATTGTTTTCATTAAATAAGTTTTATCAGACAGTTTGAGTGTAACTGTACTTTTAAATGTTTTTTTTTGTGTTTAATGCAACTTTTTTTCTCCCCTTACCTTGTACACAAGCTTTGAAGTTGCGCTAACTCGACGAGAGGAAATCTTAATTGATCTCGAGCAAATGAGTTTACTTTCGACTCGTAATATGTGTGCTATTTCCGTTGTACGCAAAAAGCTGAGAAAAACCCGATATTGCTTGTGCGCTACAGTTAGCACGCCACTTGTAATCTAGCGTATGGTGTGAAATTTACATTGGGTGTTTTGGGATGGAAACCGTTAGTAGATCAATGCTGCTAACCTAATCGCCCTCCAGCAAAGTCTGGAATTTTTTTCAAATGTTGGCAACTATGCTGTTTGATAGACATGACACATTTTACTAGGTTAGTTCTAGATGGTCCATAAAATACAAGGTTGCATCAATAAATAGCAAAGCTATTGGTGTGAGACATTATTTTATGATACATGTTCCTACTTGTATTTTTTTAATTTTAAACCACTCTACCCCTCCTTTACCTTTCTCGTTGCTCTGTGTAAAGCATTGTAAAAAAACATCTGTGAGCTTCAGGGTGTTACAATAACATATTAAAGGGACAGTGTAGTCAAAATTAAACTTTCATGATTCAGATAGGGCATACAATTTTTTAACAACTTTCCAATTAACTTTTATCAATAAATTTGCTTTGTTCCCTTGGTGGTATTTTTGAAAAGCCAAACCTAGGTAGGCTCAAACTGATTTCTAAACCATTGAAAACCGCCTCTAAGCTCAGAGTGTTTTGAAAGATTTTCACAGTTAGACAGTACTAGTTCATGTGTGTCATATAGATAACACTGTGCTCACTCCCGTGGAGTTATTTAGGAGTCTGCACTGATTGGCTAAACTGCATGTCTGTCAAAAGCATTGAGATAAGGGGGCAGTCTGCAGAGGCTTAGATACAAGGCAATCACAGAGGTTAAACATATATTAATATAACTGTGTAGGTTATGCAAAACTGGGGAATGGGTAACAAAGTGATTATCTTTTTAAATAATAACAATTCTGGTGTAGACTGTCCCTTTAAGACAAATAATAGCATATATCTGGAACCATTACTGCTTCAGAGACCCATTGGATAAGAAAAGCATTAGATATACCTGTAGACCAGCTGTGTATAGGGCATATGATAATTCCATGAGGAAACATCTGGTAACATTCTATTTATGCAGAAGTTTTGCAAAATCTGATTGTTATTGAGTTTAACATCATCTGGAAACTGTTTAATATTCTGAGCACTTACTTATGCATTTTTAATTTGAGGGTGAAATCTTTTTTGGTCACAGCTTGGAATATATATTTATTATTGAGCAAGCCAATGACGAGGTATATATGTGCGGCCACCAATCAGCTGCTCCCCAACCTATCTAGGTATGTTCTTCAACAAAGGATACCAAGATAATTAAGCAAATTAGATAATATGGGGTAAAATGAAACACATTGATTTGTGTGTTATATTTGCAGAACTCCCAATTGTCCCTATTTGAGAGCTTTGTCCCACTGTAATTTATTTTTCCTTTTTTTTTTAATTTATATATAATTCTTTATTGTAACAAAATGTTCTTGTTAAGTCCTTGTTATCTTGGATTGAAATGAAGAAGAAAAATCACAAGATTTGTTTGGCCCTCCAAGGATACAGAAAAACGTCATATCCATGTTGTTGTGAAATGCTGGAGTTAAATGTCCATGATTAAAATGTGTCAGATGAGTTATAAATATGAATAATGATGTAAAAGTATTCAATAAAAATAGTTTGCATTTTTAACATAACATATTTAACATGTTCATTGAGTAAAGGTAGGTAATTGGGACATTGTACACTAGATTTTTTTTTGGCATAGATATTTTGTAGCCCATCTGGGGGTGTTTTTGTAACAACGTAAAGTTTTGCTTATTTTTAAAAAACATTGCTGATTTTCAGACTCCTAACCAAGCCCCAAAGTTTTAGATGTACAGGTGAAACTCGAAAAATTAGAATATCGTGCAAAAGTTAATTTATTTCACTAATGCAATTTAAAAGATGAAACTAATATATGAGATAGACTCATTACATGCAAAGCAAGACAGTTCAAGCCGTGATTTGTCATAATTGTTATGATTATGGCTTACAGCTCATGAAAACCCCAAATCCACAATGTCAGAAAATTAGAATATTGTGAAAAGGTGCAATATTCTAGGCTCAAAGTGTCCCCCTCTAATCAGCTAATTAAGCCATAACACCTGCAAAGGGTTCCTGAGCCTTTAAATGGTCTCTCAGTCTGGTTCAGTCGGAATCACAATCATGGGAAAGACTGCTGACCTGACAGTTGTGCAGAAAACCATTGTTGACACCCTTCATAAGGAGGGAAAGCCTCAAAAGGTAATTGCAAAAGAAGTTGGATGTTCCCAAAGTGCTGTATCAAAGCACATTAATAGAAAGTTAGGTGGAAGGGAAAAGTGTGGAAGAAAAAGGTGCACAAGCAGCAGGGATGATTGTCAGGAAAAGGCCATTCAAAAGTGTTGGGGACTTTCACAAGGAGTGGACTGAGGCTGGAGTCAGTGCATCAAGAGCCACCACACACAGACGGATCCTGGACATGGGCTTCAAATGTCGTATTCCTCTTGTAAGCCACTCCTGAACAACAAACAATGTCAGAAGCATCTTACCTGGGCTAAAGAAAAACAGACCTGGTCTGTTGCTCAGTGGTCCAAAGTCCTCTTTTCTGATGAGAGCAAATTTTGCATCTCATTTGTAAACCAAGGACCCAGAGTATGGAGGAAGAATGGAGAGGCACACACTGCAAGATGCTTGAAGTCCAGTGTGAAGTTTCCCCAGTCTATGTTGATTTGGGGAGCCATGTCATCTGCTGGTGTTGGTCCACTGTGCTTCATTAAGTCCAGGGTCAACGCAGCCGTCTACCAGGAGATTTTGGAGCACTTCGTGCTTCCTTCCGCAGACGAGCTCTATGGGGATGCTGACTTAATTTTCCAACAGGACTTGCCAAGAGAATGGGGCATTGCCAAGAGAAAGATGAGAGACATGAGACCGAATGCAGAAGAGCTGAAGGCCGCTATTGAAGCATTCTGGACTTCTATAACACCTCAGCAGTGCCACAGGCTGATAGCTTCCCTGCCACGCCGCATTGAGGCAGTAACTGCTGCAAAAGGGGCCCAAACCAAGTACTGAGTACATACAGTATGCATGCTTATACTTTTCAGCGGTCCGATATTGTTCTATGTACAATCCTTGTTTTATTGATTGCATGTAATATTCTAATTTTCTGAGATTGTGGATTTGGGGTTTTCATGAGCTGTAAGCCATAATCATCACAATTATGACAAATCACGGCTTGAACTATCTTGCTTTGCATGTAATGAGTCTATCTCATATATTAGTTTCACCTTTTAAGTTGCATTAGTGAAATAAATTAACTTTTGCACGATATAGTAATTTTTCGAGTTTCACCTGTATACTGATGTATACAGACTTCAGATTGTTCTGTTTGTAATGGGTCTTTTCATATGCAGGGGAGAGGGGAAGATCTGCTCTCAGCCCCGTGCAGTAAGTGTCCCAGCCTTACCTAATCAACAGTGCTAAATTGGGAGCTTCTAAGTAAGTTTTTAAAATGTTTTATACTGGATTTTTATATCACTATCTGTGCATAGTATTCTTTATAGTAGTGTATATTACATGCAGTTAAATTAAACTTGGTGTATACTGCCCTTTTAAATGTTAGAGAGGGGAAAGACGAAGAAAAAAAATAAAAATGTAAAGATTTGTCCATAGTCATAATCTTTATGTTTTCTTTAGGCTATTTGTTATTATAAGTTGGTCAGACTGTCAGGCATGGTGTTGCTTATGTGCTTTACATATTCATGTATTTGCACCAGTATATGGAAATTATTATTTTTTTATGTCCACATTTGCAGCATTAACTCATGATGTTCTATTGTTCCTGTCTTAAAATAGTGATACCTCTCTAACTGGAGAAGGAGTTTGACTTGGGAAAACCATTAAGCTAGGGTTGAAGACACTGGGAATTTCCAATGTCTAGGAATGAGCATCTTTATACTATTAAGCACAAGGAGAATTAGTTTATATTTGGCCTTATTCTTTATTTTAGGAATTACTACAAATAGTAATATCTTGGGATTGCTGGGAATTATTACCTTTAGAGTATTACTCATTGTGGCGATTACTTCTGTCCAAAACTTCTCCAAGCCTCTGCAAC